>NC_139830.1:2380065-2632565 GCF_963691815.1 Echiichthys vipera | reverse complement strand
AGGGACAAACGCTTGTGCGGACGTTTCCAGAAGATATCAAACAAATAAGCTGCTGAGAAGACGTTGAACAAGTGAAATATACGTGAATCACTGACTAATTCTGTTTCATTCATCATATGTTTAATGAAAGAAGACACAAGAAGACTTCGTTGGTCCTGCAGAAAATAATTAAGGAGGTCATTTCTCCTCCTCTCCTCTTCCCTCTGTATCTCTCCCCGTCTCTCTCTGGCTTTAGAAAATGGCTTCATTGGCGTCATTTTCCCACCCTTCCTCTTGCTTTCTAACCCTCCTTCTTTGTTCATTTCTTTCTCTTCTCGTTCTTTATTTCTTCTCTTTCTCCGCGTCCCTTCCCCCAGTTTTCCCACCTCCATGCTCCATCAGAAGCACCACAAAGCCTGCCCCTGCCCCTAGCAACCACCGCGCCGTCGCCTCTGCCCCGGCAACAGGCCGTCGTCAGGGCTGCCGACCCCTGACCCCATCACAGCTGCTCAGCCATCACATATCCCACAATCCCCTGCTCCCTGCTCGCTCCCGTGACCGCGGGGTCACACACACGGGAATCAACAGTGAGTCACTTTCGCTTTGTCCTCTGTACGTTTCTAAAAAAATGGAGAGGAGAAGAAAGACAGGATAAGAAGATGGAGAGATGGAGAGGAGAGGAGGAAACAAGGACGGAAGATAGAGAGGAGAGGAAGGACAAGTAGAGGATAGGAAAAAAGAGAATTAAGAAGAAAGGAGCCGAGGAAAAGACAGAGATGTGAAGAGTTGGAAAGAAAACAGAGCAGAGGAGAAGTAGAGGAAGGAAAGGAGGGAGAGAAGAGGAAGAGAGGAAAGGAGGATGGCGTGACGTGCAGAGAACACGGCCGCGGTAACACTAACACGCGCCCTGTGATGTTTTCTAAAAGTGGTTGAAACCAACAATTAACGGACGCAATCAATATTTTTGTGTTGAAGTTGCCGTCAGATAAAAGTTTATTGTACCAGTGATTGTTGAGTGGCAGCCTGCAGAGACCCGCAAGGCCGCCGGCGAGTATTTAAGGGCGCACTCACACTGTACATCCGTACCGTGCCCAAACAGGTTTAATGGGTAAAGTCTAGTTCCTTTGACCAGTGTGAGTGCAACCGTATCGCGCCTAGCTGCGGCACGCTTGCCCGTCGCCCGTTTGGGAGAGGTGGGCTTTAGTAAAGCACGTTTGCACATGTACGAGCACGAGCGGGCACACGTGTACGAGCATGAGGCCTACGGCGGCTCTGAGGTCATTTCCTGTGCGCCTGTTTGGACGTAGAAAAAAGAAGGAGGGACCATGCGCGGACATTTAAAACAATGGCGGTGAAAGGTTCACGTTGGTGTGATGCGGAGGTGGAGTGTTTACTGCAGATTTGGTCGATGAAAAGATTCAAAAACAGTCCACAAGACGCACAAAAACTCCGAGGTCTACGGAAAGATCTGGAAACAAAGCCACGCATCGCCATGACGTCAGCAATGCGTGTGACGTGTTACGGCGTGATGACGTATAGGCAGCAAGAAGCATTCTCCGAGGCCCAGGTAGTGTGAGTACAAACGGGCCTGGAGGGGGGGACAAGGACCCTAAAGCACGGGGCACGGGACGGAGGCACAGTGGGAGGGCGTAGCTCTCTAAGTTACCAGCCGCCGTTGTTCTATTTGGATGCTTCAAGCAGAACTACTTCCTGTTTGTTTGTTTGTTTGTTTGCAGATCTCTGCAGCATCAAAGATCATAACCCTACAATGCAAAGAGCAGAGGAATGAGCTGAATGTGAAGTTTAGTTTTGACTTAGGGGGTGATTGTATTCAACAATGCAGTCTCTCCCTCTCCCTCTCTCTCTCTCTCCCTCCCTCTCTCTCTCGCTCTCCCTCTCTCTCTCCCTCTCTCTCTCTCTCTCTCTCCCTCCCTCTCTCCCTCTCTCTCTCTCCTCCCTCCCTCCCTCCCTCTGTTTTCCAGGTGCTGTCCCCGGTGTAACCTGAGCAGGTCTTTATTAATAAATAATGCATCTGAACCCGTCAGCTCATCAGTCAGCCGGTAGCTCAGGCTTATTCTACCATTTGCCCTCCAAAAGGACGGATACACACACACTAACACACGCTAACACACTAACACACACACCCACACACACACACACACACACACACACACACACACACATACACCACAGACAGTTTTCAAGCTCCAGGATTCAGTTTTTATTTTGTCGTGTCACCTGGAGCCACCTCAGCGGTCATGAATCCTGAATAGTAAGTGTGTTTCTGTGTGTGTGTGTGTGTGTGTGTGTGCTGCGTGTTATTCAGGAAGACACAGACATCTGCTCTTTAAAAGTAAGAGCGAGAGAGTTCAGGGATATCCATGTTTGCCGTCTCGTGCTGTGCGTTTGTCGCCCTTTTTCCAATACGGATATGCTCATTTAATCACGTTTTAGCTGCAGGTGTGTGTGTGTGAGTGTATTATTCTATATGTGTGTGTGTAGAAAATATAAAACCAGATGATCTTGTAGTCTGAACTGACTCAGAGCCAGTTGTTAGTTCCCAGAAGGAAAAGTTGAGTTCATTTCCTGCATTTGAAGGTAACTTGCAGTTGGATTACTAGGCCCCTGTGGCTGATGGGTAATGTAGTCCTTAAGGGCGCCCTCCCACTGTGCCTCTGTCCCGTTCCCCGTGCTTTAGGGTCCTTGTCCCCCCCTCCAGGCCCGTTTGTACTCACACTACCTGGGCCTCGGAGAATGCTTCTCGCTGCCTATACGTCATCACGCCGTAACACGTCACACGCATTGATGACGTCATGGCGATGCGTGGCTTTGTTTCCAGATCTTTCCGTAGACCTCAGAGTTTTTGTGCGTCTTGTCGACTGTTTTTGAATCTTTTCATCGACCAAATCTGCAGTAAACACTCCACCTCCGCATCACACCAACGTGAACCTTTCACCGCCTTTGTTTGAAATGTCCGTGCATGGTCCCTCCTTCTTTTTTCTATGTCCCAACAGGCGCACAGGAAATGACCTCAGGGCCGCCGTAGGCGTCGTGCTCATACACGTGCGCGCTTGTGCTCGTACACGTGCAAACGCGCTCTACAAAAGCCCACCTCTCTCAGACGGGCCGTGGTAGGCAAGCGTCCCGCAGCTAGGCGCGGTAAGGAGGGGACAAGTACCCTAAAGCACGGGGCACGGGACGGATGGACAGTGGGAGTGCGCCCTTAGTGACTTACTGGATAGATATAGGACACATTTACCGAATCAGCTGCCATCAAGTGGTCGGGTTCATAAGGACAGTTCAAATGATGCGTCACTAACTGTAACTAGACAGTACATCGGCAAAATGTCAGAAAGGAAACGTGATAGAGCACGAAAAAGAAAAGCACAACGACTGAAAGAAGAACAGGACCAAGATCTACTGAAGACAGGATTTTTCAAGGTTTCGGACTCTTCATCTGTTCTAACCCTGAAGCGTGATTACTCATGTGGGGGCCCAAACACACAGTAGCCTATGGGCCCCTGACCACCTTGATCCGCCACTGGTGACAACCCTTTGCTTTCTCTCGCATCTGGAAATTTTATTATGTGTTTTGAAATTTGACCATGAAAATGTGTGGGAACCCTTTAAAAAACAGGTATCCAAGCAAACTATTTACTTTATATTACATACGATATAAAAGCTAGCAAAGTCTTCAGTGCAGACACACAAACACATCCCAGCCCAGGAGGTTTGTTTATTTCATCAGCAGCTCCCTGAGACGCTGAACTATCAAACGTGTTGGTTTCTCTGAACATCTCTGTGTTTCTGTGTCCTCCTCCAGCGACTACCTGTTCAAACTTCTCCTGATCGGTGACTCTGGGGTCGGAAAGTCATGTCTGCTGCTGCGCTTTGCGGTAAGCCTGTAAAACACACACACATTTCATTTTAAACACTTTACAGTGGTTGTAGTCGCTCGGTCAATGAGGGTTTGGGAACTAGAGGATCGCAGGTTTAATCTTAATGAATGGAACAAATATGGTCGCCCTGTGAGACCATCCTGATCTCTGAGCTCCACTGTATCGCAGATCGAAGCGACCGAACCAATCAGCGTTGGTTTCTTTGGTGGATTGAAGTGAAACAGAAGAGACTGTTGAGTGTAAACAACATGGAGGCTTCCACGGATGAGATGAGCAGCTATGGAGCGAGCCGCTCACTAACTCTTTGTTCTCTGGATCCTTCTGTTGAATATGGACCGGGCTCCTGAAATTGGGCCTTTGATCCGTAAATTCACGTTAAACACAAAGGGAAAATCTCCTTTACCCACATGTTGTTTCCTTTCTGAGCTTTGCCTCCACGCTGTTAGCACGTCACACGCTTCATTGACCTGATTGGTTGGTTTGGCCCGTGTGTTGGTGATAGACAGATGGTTTATCCAATCAGGAACCAGGATTTTCACCCCTTCCCAAAAGATCTTTAAACCAGAGTTCAGATGGATCTGCTGAGAAAATGAGAATCATGTGAACCAATAACTCTGCCGGAGTCAGGTTACCAATATGGAGCATGTCCATCTCTCCATTTCATGCATTATATAGGCAGCACCCTCTGCTCAGTGAGGACACTAACTGCAGAGTGAAGGGGCTCCCAGCAGCCCCCTCTGCTCAGTGAGGACACTAACTGCAGAGTGAAGGGGCTCCCAGCAGCCCCCTCTGCTCAGGGAGGACACTAACTGCAGAGTGAAGGGGCTCCCAGCAGCCCCCTCTGCTCAGTGAGGACACTAACTGCAGAGTGAAGGGGCTCCCAGCAGCACCCTCTGCTCAGTGAGGACACTAACTGCAGAGTGAAGGGACTCCCAGCAGCCCCCTCTGCTCAGTGAGGACACTAACTGCAGAGTGAAGGGGCTGCCAGCAGCACCCTCTGCTCAGTGAGGACACTAACTGCAGAGTGAAGGGGCTCCCAGCAGCACCCTCTGCTCAGTGAGGACACTAACTGCAGAGTGAAGGGGCTCCCAGCAGCCCCCTCTGCTCAGTGAGGACACTAACTGCAGAGTGATGGGTGCATCAGAGTCCAGAACAGCACCAAAGTCTCCACCAAGACCAGAACCAGGGACACGTTTGTCTCTAGGATGGAGGAGGATTTGGAGAGGAACTCTCCGGTGTTTGGATTCTCCACAGCGTCTCCCCGTCTCTTCTTCTCCGTTGTTGGTGTGTTTCTGTGGCAGCTACAGCGCCACATCCAGGCCTGGCATGTGTACTACAGCATTTGGAGTCGGTTTCACTGGTTTCGTGTGGAAGCAGAGATTTCTTAAGTCGAGGCCGAGTGGACGGAAAACTTTTTACGAACCACAGAGAACAGAAAGGTCGTTTTTGATCATGTGGACGAACCCTTAGTACAGGTCCTGTTTGCATGTGTGTGTACTTCAGGCCCGTGTGTGTCATGTGTACAATAAAATATCGTGTTCTTAATAACTATCATACACACACACACCTCCTCAGGACGACACCTACACGGAGAGCTACATCTCCACCATCGGAGTGGACTTCAAGATCAGGACCATCGACATGGACGGGAAGACTGTGAAGCTACAGATTGTAAGAGTTTGTTTATGAGACGTAATCAGTGGGGAGAGTGTTATCATTACACACCGTATAGTTTGTTGGTTAAAGAGGCACCGTTATGCTATTATATTACATTATACTTGTATTTTTCAGGTCAGCTACTATAGGTTTTTTACAATCTTAACCCTCCTGTTCTCCTTAGGGTCAATTAGACCCCATTCCTTGTTTAACATCTCTAACTACGTGCTCAACATAGTTTGTTTTTGCTTTATATTTAATGACTTTTCCTAATTTAACAACGGGGAAAACCTGAAATGGACATGATTATGTTTTTGCATTGTCGTGTGAGTCCTTACCCCAAGAGTTCAAGTACCTCGGGATCTTGTTCACGAGTGAGGGGACAATGGAGCGTGAGTTTGGCCGGAGAATCGGAGCAGCGGGGGCGGAGCTGCAGTCGCTCTACCGCACCGTTGTGACGAAAAGAGAACTGAGGAAGGCAAAGCTCTGGATCTACCGGTCAATCTTCGTTCCTACCCTCACCTGTGGTCATGAAAGCTGGGTCATGACCGAAAGAACGAGGTCGTGGGTACAAGCGTCTGAAATGTGTTTCCTCAGGAGGGGGTCTGGAGTCTCCCTTAGAGAGAGGGGGAGAAGTTCAGCATCCGTGAGGAACTCGGAGTAGAGCCGCTGCTCCTTTGCGTTGAAAGGAGCCAGTTGAGGTGGTTCAGGATCATCTGGTACGGATGAACCCTGGGCGCCTCCCTAGGGAGGTGTTCCAGGCACGTCCAGCTGGGAGGAGGCCTCGGGGAAGACCCAGGACCAGGTGGAGAGATTAGATCTCCACACTGGCCTGGGAACGCCTCAGGATCCCCCAGTTAGAGCTGGTTAATGTGGCCCGGGAAAGGTTAAAGCTGCTGCCCCCGAGACCCGACCCCGGATAAGAGGCTGAAGATGAGATGAGATGAGATGTGTACACAAACTTCATCTGTGTTCCTTTGGGTCAAGTAGATAATTTGGACGATATAATCATTATTATTTTATCTATTTTACAATATAAATATTCAGAAATACACGCTACTGTCCTTGATAATGGTGGTTGCTTTAAATCCAAATATTATTAATAACACAAAATACTCAAGGATAAACATCGTTAGTACAATTTGAAGGTAACAGGAGGGTTAAAAAACACATTATATTTCTCATACTGTCCATTGCTGCACAACCTCTGTCTGAGCTTCTGTGTGTCTGTGTGTGTGTGTGTGTGTGTGTGCGTCCCTCAGTGGGACACCGCGGGTCAGGAGAGGTTTCGAACCATCACCTCCAGCTACTACAGAGGAGCCCACGGCATCATCATCGTCTACGATGTCACTGAGCAGGTCAGCGTGTGTCTCTGTCGCCTCATCAGCGACATAATGGGAGAGAGTTTGAACATTAACTTCTCCTCTGTCTCCGCTCTCCACAGGAATCCTTCAACAATGTGAAGCAGTGGCTGGACGAGATCGACCGCTACGCCTGTGAAAACGTCTCCAGGCTGCTGGTGGGAAACAAGTCGGACCTCGTTAGTAAGAAAGTGGTGGACGCCGCCACCGCTCAGGTAACAGCCTACACACAACGGGCACCTCCGAACTCTGAGCAACTGCGACCATCACTCCAGCAGCTGTGAGGCTGTAATGCTCGTTAAACACCAGAGAACTGGACTGAACATTGTTATCGTAGATCAGGGCCTGAGGACGGTGCCAAGTTGTTTACTGAGACACATTTTAATGCTAACATGCTACATTTCTAATGTTGGCAATAGCTATAAGAGTTTAATTCCAGCGCAAATTCTTCCAATGGTAATTTTCGGCACTTACATACATTAAATAAGCCATTTTTTTTTCTGATATTAGCTCGGGGCAGCACGGTGAAGGCATTCAAAGGTCTTTTTTAACCACTAATACTGCTGAAAATAACACCAAACCTCTGCAGTAGCATGAGAAGAGTCCCTACACATGAAACGCATCCTTCTGGATTGCATTTGGTAATTTGACTTGAATGGATGGCTGTTAGCGACTCTGTTCCCCGTTAATACTTGTGACACGAAAAATGTAGGTATGTAGGTTTTGTAGGTAAGGGCGCACTCACACTGTCCTTCCGCACCGCGTCCCGGGCTTTAGGGTCCTTGTCTGGACCCTAGTGGACACTCGGAGAACTGACGTTTTTGGCACTTCCTGATGGGATCAAACGGGAAGTCGCTGTGGTGGCAACACTTCCACTGCAGCTCGCGCTTGTGACGACATCTGAAATTCATCTTGCGTAGCTCAAAGCATCTCACGCATGCTTGGACCAAGTTTGGGCACAAAGAGTTCCCTTTATGAACCAAAGTGTTGGACAATGAAATGTTTGACCTCATGGGGGCGCTAGATATTCATTCATTCATTCATTCATCTTCAACCGCTTGTCCCTGTCGGGGTTGCGGGGGGGCTGGAGCCGACCTCAGGTGACATCGGACGTGAGACGCCAGTCTATCACAGGACACATAGAGACGAACAGAGACAGACAACCATTCACACCTACGGGTGATTTAGAGTCATCAATGAACCGAACACCTGCACGTCTTTGGACTGTGGGAGGAAACCGGAGAACCCGGAGAAAACCCACGCAGACACGGGGACAACATGCAAACTCCACACAGAAGGGCCCCAGTCGGGATGCGACAGTGCTATCCACTACACCACCGTGTCGCCCGGGTGCTAGATAAAACAAATAAAAAGAATAAAAGTATGTCTTCAATTCAGGAGAATTTCCACTTTCCCTCCACTACATTTTGTTCCATTGCATTTTTCATGCTTTACCTGATGTCAGCTCACAAATGATGATGGTGCGGTTTTAAAATACCCTGCAGAATATAAAGCAGCTACACCGTCTACAATATTAAATTGCTTACATGTCAACTCATCAATAATTTAGGAGTCTGTGGGGATTCATTTCCACAGTGAGCGCTTACTCACTCTTAATACATGAGAACATGTTACTGCTGAGTATTTACACTGTGGTTCTGGTGCATTGTGATGATTTTGCATGTAAATATGTTTGTGATTCTTTGTCGCACCTTTCCCTCCTCCACCCCTGGTCCCTTTTCTCCCACACCCCTCCTGCGTCCCGCTGCAGGACCTGGCCTCGTCTCTAAAGATCCCCTTCCTGGAGACGAGCGCTAAGAGCTCTGATAACGTGGAGAGGGCTTTCCTCACCATGGCCTCGGAGATCCACAAGCGCGTGGCCAGTGAGGGAGGGGGGATGCAGGGCGAGTCCAAAGAGGCCAGGGCCCAGAGTGCCAAGATCAACAGCGCCCCCCTGTGGCTGGGAGGGGAGAAACAGACGCAGGAGGCCAGTAACTGCTGCTGAGCTGCTGAGCTGGAGAGCTGGAGACCCCCCCACACACACACCGTTCATGGGAGACACATCCGGTCTAATTTCAGGACTATGTGCCTGTGTGCTTTGGACACACACACACAAAAACACACATTCAAATTAGATTTTTCAGGGAGAAAGATGTGTTTTTAGCTTGAGTGTTTTGGAGCTTGGCATTTTTGAATTAAATATATATATATAAATATATAAAGTGGCATTTCTACTAGGACAGAAAGATTTGAAACTCAGACAAATATACAACTACATTGTGTGTTTGGGAAGAGTTTTCTAACAGCTGATCATTCACTGAGGCGGACGTTTGACACGACGAAAGATGGAAACGGCCGAGAGTGCAAACCTGTCCTGTCTGTGTGATATCAGCTGTTATGGAGGAATTTCCTGTGCGTTACCATCCGCGGCCCTTTACTGTATTTATCCGTTTTTGTTGTGTTTTGCATGTTGTTTGTTTATGCCAATAAAGATCTGTTAAGAGTCTTGACGCTGAAAACAAGTTCATCAGATCTTAAATATATGAATAGGCTTCATGAATGTACGTGTAAATATTAGTGTGTCACCAGTCTGGAGGTTGAAGTCAGTGGAAGATCACTAACCCGACTGTCTCAGCAGATCCATCTGAACTCTGGTTGGAGATCTTTTGGGAAGGGGCGAAAATCCTGGTTCCTGATTGGATAAACCATCTGTCTATCACCAACATACGGGTCAAATCAACCAATCAGATCACTGAAGTGTATTCGGATCGGCTATTTTTCTCCAAATGTTCTCCGCCGCACGTTACCAGACTGATATGTGAGTAAAATACAGTGGAGCTCAGCTATCAGGATGGGCTCAGGAGGCTAGACGACCCCCCCCCCCCCCCCCCCATGGTTAAAAGAAACCATCGCTGGTTGTTGGGGACAGGACGTGAACCACGGTGAGACAGAGGGCGCACTCACACTGTCCTTTCGCACCGGGCCAAAACCGTTTTTCCGGCTAAAGCCAAGTGCGTTTGACCAGTGTGAGTGCATCCGCTTGGCGCATAACTGCGACCAGCTGGCCGTCCGCGGCGGGAGAGAGGTGGGCTTTTGTAGAGCGCCTTTGCACATGTACGAGCACGAGCGTGCGCACGTGTACGAGCACGAGGCCTACGGCGGTTCTGAGGTCATTTCCTGTGCGCCTGTTGGGACGTAGAAAAAAGAAGGAGGGACCATGCGCGGACATTTAAAACAATGGCGGCGAAAGGTTCACGTTGGTGTGATGCGGAGGTGGAGTGTTTACTGCAGATTTGGTCGATGAAAAGATTCAAAAACAGTCGACAAGACGCACAAAAACTCCGAGGTCTACGGAAAGATTTGGAAACAAAGCCACGCATCGCCATGACGTCATCAATGCGTGTGACGTGTTACGGCGTGATGACGTATAGGCAGCAAGAAGCATTCTCCGAGGCCCAGGTAGTGTGAGTACAAACGGGCCTGGAGGGGGGGACAAGGACCCTAAAGCCCGGGGCGCCGTGTGAAAGGACAGTGCGAGTGCGCACAGAGACACATTTATACTCTAATATTAGGAGCAAACTTTACTTGGAATCAAGTTCGGTACGCAGACACCAGTTAAAAAACACAGGGAACAAGGTCTGATTTACCACGAAGCACACACGAGAAGAAAGGCCTGCATGCAAAGCACTGATCTAATCTGAATTATACGTCTTAAACTTCAGGAAGCAGGACTCGCTGAGTTATTTCTGATCCAATTAGCACATTAAAATATTCTTTTTTCGCTGTCAAAGGCCCGAATGCTCAAGATGACACCATCTGAAAATCAGGTCAGAGTTTATAATCTGGACTTCAGCTACGTAACATGTTCAGTTGGAGGAAATAAGAAGACTTTCAGTGTCTGACATCAGCAGCTCTTGGACGTGTCCACGTGATTAAACCTTTAAAAGAAGCAGTTTCTGTAATTATGACGAATTATCAGACGTTCTCAGGAGAAATGAGGCTGAGAAATGCCCTCTGGAGACGGGAGGTGATTCCTCTTCATTACCCGACAGCCCCGGTCCTGATGTATCAGGGTCACGTTACACACGGATCTATTATATCGCTGCTGTGGTCTGAGTGGTGGATCCATACTTCAGTGACATAATAATTCACTGCAGATTGATTCCTCTGTAATCAGCTGGACGTTATGGAGGGGAGAAGAGGAAATCCAGGTGTTGGTGCTGTGAGTCTTCCTTCCCCCAGGTGTCGGTGTTGCACGGTTTTCAGCTTCATTGCTGCTGCTCTCTCTCTCTCACTTCCATCCATTCCTCTTCCTTCTCTCGTCACCTTTCCATTCAACTGGTCCCTCTTATCTCCCTCTCTCCCTACATCCTTCTTCTTTAAGCTCCCTCCTTCTCTCTCTACGTCTCGTTTCTCCTTGTGCCTCACTATTTCTCCCTCTCTCTCTCTCTCTCTCTGGTTGCTGCTTCTTTATTTTGGCTGTTGTAGTTTGATTCTGTGACAACCTCAAGGTTGGTGTAACACCGTCAGCCCCACCAACACCTGCTCAGCTGTTAGGGCGCACTCACACTGTCCCTCCGTACCGTGCCCAAACCGGTTTCATGGGTAAAGCCTAGTTCCTTTGACCAGTGTGAGTGCAACCGTACCGCGCCTAGCTGCGGCACACTCGCCGTCCACGGCCCGTTTGGGAGAGGTGGGCTTTTGTAAAGCACGTTTGCACATGTACGAGCACGAGTGTGTGCACGTGTACGAGCACGAGGCCTAAATATGCTGCTATACACGAACAACAATAATAAAGCATATAGCACCGAAGGGTTAACTTGTAGTTTTACTTCAGTCCACAGGTGAGTCGGCTGTGAACCGGAGGGTTGCCGCTTCGAGTCCCTGTGTGGACCATGAATGGAGCTTGGACTGGTGGCTGGAGAGGTGCCAGTTCATCTCCTGGGCACTGCCGAGGTGCTGTTTCTTGAGCAAGGCACCGAACCCCCAACTGTTCGGGGTGCCGGTCACTGGAAGCCCCCTCGCTCTGACATCTCTCCATTAATTGCATGTATATAGGTCCTGTCTGTGCATGTGTGTGTATTTCGGGCCTCTGTGTGTGTAACATGATTAATAATAGAGTGATAAAATCGAATTTCCCGTTGCGGGTCTAATAAAGGAATTCTTCTTCTTCTATTTTTCATATTCCCATTGGGTCATTAGCCCAGACTGATGTTGTGAACAGTTATAATCTACTCCAACACACACGTCACATCAGTTAACATCACGTGTGTCCTTTGCTGTTGTGAACATCATATACACATTGTTTTGCACGACTATCCATTCATTTGTGACCTTTTTTAAAAAGGTCAAACCAACAAATGCATGTATTACCTGCCCTGCTTATCTCTTGTCCAACCCAACACATGTCCACTTTCTTCCTGTGTTTCAATTCCTTAAACACTGCAAACACAAATGTAGACAATACTGACACCTGGTGGGCTCCATGAGTGTTACAGCTGAAGCTGAGAGGAGCAGACTCCGCAGACAGCAGCGGGATAAAGGAGGATAAAGGACGGCTTTAATGTGTCACTGTGCTGTGTTTCTACCTGCTGCACAGACTCTGTCAGGAGGGTCAGGTCAGTGTCGGTGCCACTGAGCTGTAATGCAGTGTGTCCTGCTCACATCGTCCTCTGGTACAATGAAGGGCCCGGGCGCGGTGCGGAAGGACAGTGGTTGTGCGCCCTTAGTCATGGAAAAAAAGACCCTTGTTGAACATATTTCATCATAATTGTCTTTGATGAGGTGACCAGTGCACGGGATTTTGACGCTGTGTACACACTTTCAACATGAGCTCACTTCCTATTGTCTCCGGCCTTCGTAGACCTCTCTGTCTGAGTTTCCCGCATGTTAGTTTGTCCTCAAATGAAACATATTCCTTCATCTTTGGGGCCCAGGGGTCAGCACTCGGAGTATTAGAGTCTGTGTATTGGATGAGCAGGACAGCGCTTTAGCAGCAGCTCTGGCATTACTTTCCCTTCAGGAGGCACACGGCGGTGGGGATAACGAGGCTGATCGATGCCCGAGGCAGAAGGGTCGGCGCATCCTTTATCACGGGACCTATTTCTGTGGAGAGCAGAGCCAAGGCTGAGGTAGGATTGTTTATTTCTTCCATGTTTATGCCTCTAATTTGGGAGGTTGGGGCTTAATGGCGGGCTTAAGGAGGTGTTTATTCAAACGGTTGGAGGGAGTAATTGCAGTGCCATTAAAGTGGTGTTTGGTGAGTGGTGCTATAGTTGTTCTGGGACCAGTCAGCGTGTCCACAGGTTTCTAAAATAACGAGAATCCGTGTATAGATATATAATAAGGTGGAGGACATATAAGGACTGTGAGGTATGATGGTGTCCAGAGGCAGCAGGTGGTGCGTCTCCACCTTTCTGTACTGACACATTTGGACATCTGTTGGATCTTTACACCTGCTGAGGTGCGACACAGAGCCTCCGCAGCTGTGCTGATTAAAACACGCAGTCACACAGGATCCCATCGGGTCGAACGCGCCCGCACGCTGGGTTTAAAGGCAGGGCTGGACAGGGAACAGCGTATGCCACACTTGACGCTCGTTAACCTCTATCATTGTCCTCGCTCTCTGCAGCCAAACGGCACCGCTCCCTCTTTGCCTTTTGGACTTGTACTTAAATAAAGCGCCTTTCTAGTCGTCACATTCACCCGTTCACACAGACATTCACACTGACGGCGGTGGACATCTACAGACCATCTAATCTAACCACTCACACCACATTCACACACCCATGCGCAGCACGAGGAGCAATTCAGGGTTCAGTGTCTCGCCCAAGGAAACTTCGACATGTGGGGGGATCAAACCGCCAATCTCTCAAATGGAGGACGACCCACTCTTCCACGAAGAAGATGGGGTCAGCGTGCCTCATTTTGTTGTTCATTCATGGTGTTTACACATGGCGGTTTAAAAATCTGATAACAATCAGGTTAAGGGCGTACTCCGGTGTCTCAAACACCATGTAAACACTGCACCACCGGGTCAAATCCGAGTTCACATACCCTGGTTAACAGACGTAGAGAACTCCCTCAGTACCCCGATTGTTTACGCATGTAAACAGCGTTCTCGGGTTACTATCCGTTTACACTAAGCACTTTTATTGATGTTTTTTTCTCGCCCTATGAATTCTAATGTGGTGGTTAGCACTGTTGCCTCACAGCGAGAGTGTTCCTTGTTCGAATCCCGGCTGGGGTCCTTCTGTGTGGAGTTTGCATGTTGTCCCCGTGTCTGCGTGGGTTTTCTCCGGGTTCTCCGGTTTCCTCCCACAGTCCAAAGACGTGCAGGTGTTGGGTTCATTGATGACTCTAAATCACCCGTAGGTGTGAATGGTTGTCTGTCTCTGTTCGTCTCTATGTGTCCTGTGATAGACTGGCGTCCTGTCCAGGGTGGACCCTGCCTCACGCCCGATGTCAGCTGGGATCGGCTCCAGCCCCCCGCAACCCCGACAGGGACAAGAGGTTAAAGATGAATGAATGATAAATTCTAATATCCTTGCTGCTACTTGAAGAATGCAACGCAAAATTTTGTCATGTGTATACGTGAATGACAATTTATCTTATCTTATAATGATGACACACACACACACACACACACACACACACACACACACACACACACACACACACACACACACACACACACACACACACACACACACACACACACTCTGTTTTCTTGTGAATTTTCCATGTGACTTTTTGCCTTCTCTCTTAAAGTATGTGCAGCTTTAACAAAGTGAATAATTAAAAAATCAAAATTTCTCCGTCTACTTCCCTCCTTACGTCTCGGCCTTCGCCTCCCTTTGCATTGAAAGCATCGTTCTTTGTTCTCTTCTTCTAACACGGATAAACGTGTTTCTGCGTATTCTGTAGCGCTGATAACCTTCCTTTATCTGCAGCAGCGATAAAAGCGCCTCCCTCTATACCTCTATATCTCTTTCTCTCGCTCTTTGAAATACAGAGAATGAAGGAGGATGAAGAGAAAACGAGAGCAGATAACGGTTTTAAATCCCTCATATCTGACGGTGATACCTTCAGCAGAAGACCGATGATGTGCAGCTCACGTCCTTTGTGACTGTCTGATAACATTTTAACACTTACGGCTCCTTCTGTTTGAGAGGTTATTAAATAAGTGCCTCTGAGGAATCAAACTCTCAGCTGTCTGAGTTGTCCTATTGGGGCGGCAGTAGGTCAGTCCATAGGTGACTTGGCTGGGAACCGGAGGATCGCCGCTTCGAGTCCCTGTGTGGACCGTGAATGGAGCGTGGACTGGTGGCTGGAGAGGTGGCTGGGTTGTTGAGCAAGGCACCGAACCCTGCTCGGGGTGCCGATCCATTGGCAGCCCCCTCGCTCTGACATCTCTCCATTAGTTGCATGTATATAGGTCCTGTTTGTGCATGTTTGTGTGTGTAACCTGTATAATAAGGGCGCACTCCCACTGTGCATCTGTCCCGTGCCCTGTGCTTTAGGGTCCTTGTCCCCCCCTCCAGGCCTGTTTGTACTCACACTACCTGGGCCGCGGAGAATGCTTCTTGCTGCCTATACGTCATCACGCCGTAACACGTCACACGCATTGATGACGTCATGGCGATGCGTGGCTTTGTTTCCAGATCTTTCCGTAGACCTCTGAGTTTTTGTGCGTCTTGTCGACTGTTTTTGAATCTTTTCATCGACCAAATCTGCAGTAAACACTCCACCTCCGCATCACACCAACGTGAACGTTTCGCCGCCATTGTTTTAAATGTCCGCGCATGGTCCCTCCTTCTTTTTTCTACGTCCCAACAGGCGCACAGGAAATGACCTCAGAACCGCCGTAGGCCTCATGCTCATACACCTGCGCACGCTCGTGCTCGTACACGTGCGCACGCTCGTGATCGTACATGTGCAAACGTGCTTTACTAAAGCCCACCTCTCCCAAACGGGCCATGGACGGCCAGCTGGCCGCAGTTATGCGTGGAGCGGTTGCACTCACACTGGTCAAACGCACTAGGCTCTACCCGTAAAACCTGGTTTGGCCCGGTGCAGAAGGACAGTGTGAGTGCGCTCTAACAGAGTGAAAAAAATGTATTTCCCCTTGCGGGATTAATAAAGTAATTCCACCTGAATGGACTTTATTATGAGAGGAGCTGGTACAGGGGCCAGTAGGTAAGGGATGAATTTACGCCGGAATTGCACTTTAAAAGGATCGTTCACATGTTGTACGTCCAAGAGGACCAGGATGAAGCTGCGGCGTGTTCCTGTTGTGCTACAGTTCAATCACTCAGTGTCTCTGAAGGGGAGCGTCTGTTTCTCAGCCGCCACAATAATCGTTGTGTCGCCATTTTTCACGTTTTACGAGCATATTAAACACATTTGCAGCCCGTTTAAACAGGGTGATAAATGCTTCGTCCCCTCCAGCTTTCTCCGTGATCCTTCATTGTAAATGTTGACATCATTAATCGCGCAGCACAGCTGTTGTCATTAACCGACAGAGTGATGATCATCAAACAGCTATTGATTTCACAGAGCACAGGCTCGGGCACGACTGCTGCTCATCATGTGGTATTTATGCTCCGGGAACCATTCACGGTCTTCTCTCTGTTTCAAGACACAGACGACAAATACAGAATATAATAATACTAAACTGTGAATTTGTCAGTGTTTGTGAATGAGTGAATAGTGCACCGCTTTAAATGTTGCTGCTGCGACAACAATGGGGCGACATTGTCTCCTCTCCTGTGGGGTGAGCTACGAAGCTGGGTAAGTGGGTTAGCGAGGTATGATGAGCTTAAAGCCTGGGTCAGCTGTATCACCATGGTAACTGATGCTTTCAACCAAACCTGGTCTGGATTTGGATTTCAGACTTAAAGCGCACTCACACTGTCCATCCGTACCGCGCCCAAGCACGAGCACGAGGCCTACGGCGGTTCTGACGTCATTTCCTGTGCGCCTGTTGGGACATAGAAAAAAGAAGGAGGGACCATGCGCGGACATTTCAAACAATGGCGTTGAAAGGTTCACGTTGGTGTGATGCGGAGGTGGAGTGTTTACTGCAGATTTGGTCGATGAAAAGATTCAAAAACAGTCGACAAGACGCACAAAAACTCAGAGGTCTACGGAAAGATCTGGAAACAAAGCCACGCATCGCCATGACGTCATCAATGCGTGTGACGTGTTACGGCGTGATGACGTATAGGCAGCAAGAAGCATTCTCCGAGGCCCAGGTAGTGTGAGTACAAACGGGCCTGGAGGGGGGGACAAGGACCCTAAAGCACGGGGCACGGGACGGAAAAACAGTGTGAGTGCACCCTTAGAGCTAAGTGACGTAGACCAGGGGTGTCAAACTCCGGCCCGTGGGCCAGATTTGGCTCGCGGTGTAATTATATTTGGCCCCTAAGATCATATCAAGGTTCTGTGAGAGCTGGTCCACGAGTATAAAGCACATACACGTCTACTTTTCTGTTCACACACATGAGCATCCATGCTACCAGTCTCTGCAGACACACTGAATCCACCCCTCCCCAAAAACGACCCAAAGAAAGATGGAGGACAGGAGCTTTCAGCAGAAGATCTGTGTGTGAAGGTCAGTTTGTCACCGTGGCTGTGACCAAAGAATCAAACATGAGAAACACCACGACAAGAACAAGGAGCTGCACTGGAAAGGTTCAACGTTACACATCTGGAGATAAGGAACACATGCACATGTGCAGTCTTTTTTTGTTTTTTGTTTTGTAGATATCGAGTTTTGCCCACAACTTTGTCCCAGTTTTTAAATTTGTCCCCCTGTGAATTGGAGTTTGACACCGCTGACGTAGACTTAGGTGTTGGATCGGCTTCTTAAAGCTCAGAGCAGCTTCCTAGACTTCCTTAATGACAGACACAGGTTCTCATCAGAGGGTCTTCACTCTTTGATCGTTCTTGTTGGACCTTATGTTGGTAATGCTACACAAAGAAGCCGTGCACTTAGTGTTGAGCAGTGTGTCTGTTTCACTGCGATTCATTGCCAAGGGAACATATTATCATGCAGCTGGTGAGGCTGAAAATCGGAGCAAAAAAACGGTGTGCCATGCGATCTACAGGGTTGTAGCTGCGCCCAACTCATTGCACAATATGTTCGTAAAGTTACAGAGCTTTTCACCCACTCAAGCTGCCAAGGAAGGATTGAAGTTGAGTGTTTCAGGTGAACCTCTCGGTGAGACAGTTGATAGGGTGGAGAGAACGCGTGAGTCTTGTACTTCTGCATGCGACGTGCGTTCATATGTACTTCTAAAAATTATAATTCCTATGTCACATGGAAAACTTAACTCAAGGTTAGGAACCCTCTCCACTGGTGTGAAATTGTATGACACATGGCCAAAGTTGTCAGGGCCGGTGACCAGAACTCAGACGACAGTTAAGTACAATGATGGGGATCTGTTTGAAAGCACAACAAGGTGGTTCGAGTGGCTGGAGTTCAGATGGTACAGAGAGTGGGGGAAAGGGGTCTCGGCTCTGGTGCTCTGGGTGTTGGCAGGTGCAACTGGGTCCAAAATCAGGACAGGAACATCTGAGACAAGACAGGAACAAACCAGAGCACAAGTACATGCTTGGCTGGCGTGTCCTAGTATAAGCAGACACAACGATCCGGCAGTGAACGGGAAGGTTGGTCGGGCTTAAGTAGTGAGCTGATTGCAGGATCAGGAACCGGTGTGCCGATTGGTGTGATGAGCTGGAGGTTTGTAGAGGAGCATCCGGCGACCACGCCCACCAGTGGCTTCCAGAGCACGTGGGAGAGAGCAAAACACAGAGACGGACTCCAGATCAAAGACACACAGGCACACGGCAGTCACACCGAAAGGAAGCCAAAGAGCGTAACAACTACGTTCACACAGAAACCCAGGAGGAGGCCAGGGTCACGGCCCGTGGGTCGTCACAAAAGTAATCTGCTGTTGGGAAAACATTATCTGGTGGGTCCTTGACCTCACCCACACGTACAGACACACACACACACACACACACACACACACACATTTATCGGCTTCATGTGTGTTACATCTGTATCTGTGTGTGTGGGTCAGAGGAAATGAGGCGGAGACAAGATGGCGGCCCCCGTAGTCGAGGACGACTGGATCAAGTTGAGAGAACGGACCTCGACGGAGACGCTACGTCTGTTTTTCATACAGTCTGTGATTTTGATGTAGTGTTACCTGTATCACACTGCAGCATCACACACACACACACACACACACACACACACACACACACACACACACACACACACACACACACACACACACACACACTCTCTCTCTCTCTCTCACATATACACACATATACATACATGTACACACACACACACACACACACACACACATTTATGGGCTTCATGTGTGTTACATCTGCATGTGTGTGTGTGTTATTGGATTATTGGTGAACAAGCAGCAACGACACACAGGTGTGTTTGCGCCTTCAGAGGAAATGAGGCGGAGTCAAAGTCTGACAAGATGGCGGCTCCCGTAGGCGAGGACGATTGGATCAAGTTGAGAGAACGGACCTCTACGGAGACGCTACCTCTGTTTTTATCCGTGGTTTTGATGTAGTTTTATCTGTATCACACTGCAGCATCACACACACACACACACACACACACACACACACACACACACACACACACACACACACACACACACACACACACATACACATACACATACACATACATGTACACGTACACATACACACACACATTAATAGGCTTCATGTGTGTTACATCTGCATGTGTGTGTGTGTGTGTGTGTGTGTGTGTGCGTTTTGTCAGATTACTGCTGAACAAGCAGCAACAACACACAGGTGTGTTTGCGCCTGGAGGAGCTCATTAAAGTCGATAACTGTGAAATTGATTGTCATTTAACTGCTGAAGTATTCGATCTCCACTGACTGAAAGAGAAACAAAATGACTTTGCGATGTAACGTAAACACACACACACACACGGGTGCACGTACACACACGTGTCATACAGGTCTCCTGCACAATAAAGACCTTATTTATAATCTCTGAATTCAGAGAGCACGCATGTAAACTGGCCGAACGTGACGTGACAAAGCTGATACGATAAAAACAGGAGACGAGGTGAGAATGCGGGCACTTCACACCTGCTCCGGATCAGGGTTCACGCTCTTCTACGGCGATCTGAGGCGGCGCTGAGAGAGTGGAGGAGAAAAAGGAGGTCGGAGAGAAAATCCAATAATACTTTGTTTACGTCTTTGGCCCTTTTCTTCCCACGCTCCCGGGAATCTACGTGTCAATCAAAGGCGCATTTCTTAACATAATTACTTCTCATGAATCTTAATCATATGGAAAGTAAAAGTGCAGCTTCACCTATTATTGTTATTATTATAACAATGCTGGAGCAGCTGTCATGAGCGGCTCCAGACATTCATGGCGTCCGTATAATGAGTTTAATTTTGTCTTCATGTACCGAAGACAGAGAGAGACGCAAAGTGATCAGTGATTTAGTTTACAGTGCTCAGAAGAGTCTCACATTACAGGTTCAAATTAAAAGGGAATGAGTCCTGACCCCAAGTGAAGGAGGTCAAGTACCTCGGGATCTGGTTCACGAGTGAGGGGACGATGGAGCGTGAGTTTGGCCGGAGAATCGGAGCAGCGGGGGCGGTGCTGCAGTCGCTCTACCGCACCGTTGTGACTAAAAGAGAGCTGAGGAAGGCAAAGCTCTGGATCTACTGGTCAATCTTCGTTCCTACCCTCACCTGTGGTCATGAAAGCTGGGTCAGGACCCAAAGAACAAGGTCCAGGTCCAAGCGTGTGAAATGTGTTTCCTCAGGAGGGGGGCTGGAGTCTCCCTTAGAGAGAGGGGGAGAAGTTCAGCATCCGTGAGGAACTCGGAGTAGAGCCGCTGCTCCTTTGTGTTGAAAGGAGCCAGTTGAGGTGGTTCAGGATCATCTGGTAAGGATGAACCCTGGGCGCCTCCCTAGGGAGGTGTTCCAGGCACGTCCAGCTGGGAGGAGGCCTCGGGGAAGACCCAGGACCAGGTGGAGAGATTAGATCTCTCACAACTTTAGTATGATTTTGGCCAACCATCCACACAAAGCCGGCGTTATCAGAGCCTGAAAACAGTATTTTTTGTCTCCAGATTTGGAGAGAAACTCTCCGGTGTTTGGATTCTCCACAGCGTCTCCCCGTCTCTTCTACTCCGTTGTTGGTGTATATCTGTGGCAGTTACAGCGCCACATCCAGGCCTGGCATGTGTACTGCAGCGTTTGGAGTCGGTTTATCTGGTTTCATGTGGACGCAGAGATTTAAAAAAGGTTGATTTCGATCATGTGGACGTACCCTAAATTAAGTTTTTCTCACTTGACATAAAGAAAAACCTCGATGCACGTCCACTTGATCTGACCTACAGCTGTGAAACTTCACTATACCGATACATGCATCAGAAACAAACACGAGTTATTGACAGAAAGAGAAGACAAGGAGAGACTTGGAAGATGAATGAGTGGAATTAACAGTCGACAGAAACCAGATATCATAAAACTGATCTGTGACTCCACATGAACCTCTGCTCTCCTTCCACATAATTGGCTTGTAACAACCAAAGAGAGCTCCGCAGGACACTTAAGAGGCTTCGTTATCATTAGAGAAGACGTAACCTTCTCCAACGTTCACTGTGTTGTATTTGTGACATGAGAAAGGAGGCAGAATAATCCTGCTTTACTCTGCAGGATGACTGTTATCTGTGTGTGTGTTGCACTCTTTTGCGAGTAGGGCAGAGTTGTTGTATGCATTATTCACAAGGAAGGTGATGAACCCTCACAAGGGGGCTCCTGCGTTGAGATGAGACGCTCCGTGACCTATTTTAGGAGAGTATGCATTATACAGCATGAGTCCTCAAACTTGTTCTCTTGTCTCAGCTGCTGCCGGGTTTTTACAGTTGGAAACGTGGAAAATCACAGGGGAATCTGTCCAATTCTCCTCCGTAACACCGCCGCCGCCGCTGCAACTCCTCCACACCTGTCCCAGAATACTTGCCTCGATCACAACAACTAATCCGGAAAGATGCATCCTGCCTTGTATTCTGCCTCCCCCCCGAATCCTCCTGTGTCGCCCAGTCCTCCGAAAGTCCCCCTCTCTCAGCTGACTCTCATATCAAATTCAAAAAGCTTAATGTTGCCCATGGTTCAGCTCCTCGTGCGTGCTCTCATGCTCTGCACTCAGAGAGCTCGGGTTTATTTATACACCATGTTTAATTCAAATCTATCTCAAAGAGAAAGGTCTTTATTTTATTTTGAATGGTTATAATGAAGTGTCCCCTTGTCCCCCCTGAACATGTCCTTGCATTGGGATGGAAAAGGCATCAGAACCATGGATGTAGCATACCCATCGGGGTCCGTTCTCTCAACTTGATCCAGTCGTCCTCGCCTACAGGAGTCTCCATCTTGTCAGACTTTGACTCCGCCTCATTTCCTCTTAAAGAAAGGGCATGTATGTGACGTTGGGGGGAGGGGCGTACGTCCATTTGGCTGACGTTTACCTCTGAGGAGAAGTGAGGGCCAGAGGCTAGCTGTCACTCAAGAGGCCACGCCCCTAATTATTCATAAACTTGATGTTCGTTGCCATGGAGAAGTCCTCCCTCGGTTTAAAGGTAAAGCCTGTGTTGTTGTTGTTTTTTCATGTTGTTTTGGCGCCGTCGCTTTCTGATGTATTCTATTTACGGGTCAAAAGCATAGACCACATAAAATTGGACGTAGCCTCTCCATTGGGGTCCGTTCTCTCAACTTGATCCAATCGTCCTCACCTACGGGAGTCTCCATCTTGTCAGACTTTGACCTCGCCTCATTTCCTCTGACCAAAAAAGGGCATGTATGTGACGTTAGGGGGAGGGGCATACGTCCATCTGGCTGACGTTTACCTCCGAGGAGAAGTGAAGGCCAGAGGCTAGCTGTCACTCAAGAGGCCACGCCCCTAATTATTCATAAACTTTAACCTCCAATAAAATAAAAACTAGCCTGGTACAAAAAAATTCCCCCCCTCAGTGTTGTCATGGAGATATGACTTAAACATACAGACAAGACTTTTTTTTGTCCACTCTTTAGTGTTTTTACCTTTACGCGCAAACACAACGCTGGAGCAGATCAGAGCTCACTTTAGTGTTTTTACCTTTACACGCAAACACAACGTTGGAGCAGATCAGAGCTCACTTTAGTGTTTTTACCTTTACACGCAAACACAACGCAGGAGCAGATCAGAGCTCACTTTAGTGTTTTTACCTTTACACGCAAACACAACGTTGGAGCAGATCAGAGCTCACTTTAGTGTTTTTACCTTTACGCGCAAACACAACGCCGGAGCAGATCAGATCTCACTTTAGTGTTTTTACCTTTACACGCAAACACAACAGTGGAGCGTTATAAATATTTCCACTCTGGAGGGTGGTTTCTCTTTTTTGGCACGTTTAAGCCCCAAAAACGCAGACGCCGTATAAGCGACAGGCACATCTGATCAAATACTTTCACCCGCGAGCATTGTCGTGTAAACACGACCTTACTCATTGATAGCAATTACTAACATCATGAAGCCTGTGCCTAGCTTGAGGCATGTGCATGTGATATTGTAACGTGCATGAGGGGTGCTCTGTGGCGTGTGCACCAACTGCAGCGTCAGCTCTCACCCAGCTCTGTGCTGAGTGGACCAGAAGTACCCGGCGTACTCTCTCCTCTCTAGGTGGACGTAGAGATTTATGTCGTTGTATCGGAGCATAGTGTCGGTTTCAGTGAATACGTACGACAAACTCCAACTCCATTCTCACATCTTAAGTTGTTAACTCTTGTCTCGGCCCGGATATCGGCGGGCGGCACCAGAAAGCCTGAAACATGACGTTGTCGTTGCCAGTCGTCGTCAGATTGACGGCTGGATGACGGGATCAGAGAGATGTAGACTGAACACACTGCCAGTGAATGTAACACAGGCGGCATTTATTCGTAGCATACAGTATAAACACATTTTGTAGGTGACAGGTTTGCAAGAGTAAATGGCAGCTAATGGTTTCCTCTGAACGAGGAGAGAGCCCTGATTTAACCAAAGCCGACAGCAGCGTGACAAATGTAAACCAGGATCATTGACACAGAATTCAAAAACACTCACAAGTATAATCCATTCTGCCTGTCTCCTTAGCTTCATGTTGACCTTTATTTTACTTATTTACCAAGACTTGAGTCTCTCAGGTTCATTCAGGGGTTACACACACACACACACACACACACACGCACACGCACACGCACACGCACACGCACACGCACACGCACACACACACACACACACACACACACACTTGAAATGATGATCTCCCCTGATGCAGTCATTGTAAGTTAATATGTAAGAGTGGCAATGCCTTTACATGACGAGAGGTTTTGATCCTGAGGGTTCATCATCAGCCCACTGACACACATGACTATGCAGTCAAGGGGCGGCTGTGGCTCAGTGGAAGAGTGGGTCGTCCTCCATTTGAGAGATCGGCTGTTTGATCCCCAGCTCCCTTGGTCAACATGTCGAAGTGTCCTTGGGCAAGAAATACACACATGCACAAACACGACCTGTCTACATGCAATTAATGGGGAGATGTCAGAGCGAGGGGGCTGCCAGTGGACCGAGCAGTTGAGGGGTTCGGTGCCTTGCTCAAGAAACAGCACCTCGGCAGTGCCCAGGAGATGAACTGGCACCTCTCCAGCCACCAGTCCACGCTCCATTCATGGTCCACACAGGGACTCTAATCGGCGATGGAGGCTCTGAAAGAACAATTACATGCAGTTACATCTTACCGCCACAGGGGGGCGCTGGAAAACAACGTATCTCAAATCTTATGGAGTACAACTTTAAACTCCGGCTCACATGGACGTGTCTTCATCACCGTTTGTTCCCGCCGAGAGTGAACTTGTGTAAAGCTTTGACTCTAACAGTTGCAACTGAAATTTGCTTTGCATTCAGTCAGATCACAGCTTCACCCACAGTTCATCTCTCTACACTTCATTCACTCAATAATGAAGAACTACAAGAGACATCGGGCAGTGAATCATGTTTGAATCACGTGTGGTTTCAGTCTGAGGGTTCAGAGATAAGAGACAAACCCTGCCGCCTGCAGCTGAGAGACTCACACTATCACTCCGTCTCTGTCTTCCCCCTGCTTCCTGTTGCGTCCTCACCCCATCTCTGAGGGCAGACGCCCCCCGCTCTACTTTGTGTAAAACGCCCATTATCTTGTTGACATTTCCACTGGTGTGCAGCATGTTGAACAGCACAACTGCAGAATCACTTCATCTGATTTACGACACTTGTCAGCCTGGTGTCAGGGGAGAAATGTCACTCTGGTCATTTCACTCATGATGAATGGACTGGTTTGGTGATGCAGAACCTGCAGTCTGGGTCACGTGTTAGATATGTGCTGGCGTCTCGCTCCTCGTATCAACACTTCAGCTTTTCTTCCATACAGTTTTGATTCTTCATCTCACATTTTTACACATTCAGCTGAACCGTCATCTTCCTCTGGTAACACAAACTCTGCTGCTGCGGTTCCTACAGATGCAGCAGTATGGACTCACCTGGCAGACAAGGAGCATTGCTTTCCTTTAGTCTGTGTTTTGGATTTGAAGCAGGACTCTAGTCACCGTCCTCTCTCTTCCTCTCTCGTCTTGTCGATGGTAAGTTTTAAAGTTGTAGCAAAAATTTGAGAAACGTCTTTTGTTGCGTCCTCTTTGTCGGCAAGAATTGAAATCTTTTTGATTTCTTTTAGGCGGTGCTAATCAGAGCACTTTTTATGCTTTTTTACTGTTTTAGGGCGCACTCCCACTGTCCTTCCGTCCCGTGCCCCGTGCTTTAGGGTCCTTGTCCCCCCCTCCAGGCCCGTTTGTACTCACACTACCTGGGCCTCGGCGAATGCTTCTTGCTGCCTATACGTCATCACGCCGTAACACGTCACACGCATTGATGACGTCATCGTGATGCGTGGCTTTGTTTCCAAATCTTTCCGTAGACCTCTGAGTTTTTGTGCGTCTTGTCGTCTGTTTTTCAATCTTTTCATCGACCAAATGACCTCAGATCCGCCGTAGGCCTCGTGCTCGTACACGTGCGCACGTACGTGCTCGTTCATGTGCAAACGCACTTTTCAAAAGCCCACCTCTCCCAAACGGGCCGTGGACGGCACTAGGCTTGACCCGAAAAACCTGTTTTGGCCCGGTGCAGAAGGACAGTGTGAGTGCGCCCTTAAGCTCTGTGTTTTAGCCTTCATGCTTTTATTTTTTTTATGGCCTCATGTATTATGCTTTTATGTTTTAGTCCCTCGTGTTTTTAGCCTCCATATTTTAACCCTTTACTGTTTTAGGCAACAGTTTTTAATCTCCAGTGTTTCCTTTAGGGGGCCTAAAGGATTGGGAGTTGTCTCCGGTCTGGCCGCGGGGGGTGCTGTCCCGTGGACAGTTCCGGCCCGGGGCGACCAGAGGGCTCTGCACCTTGGTGACCGCCCGTCGTTTCCGTGTTCCTATTGTCCTCGACCGCCTTGTCTTAGTTTCTTGTTCCCCTGTAATTATTTCCTGTTTCTGTTGTTTGAAATAAATATTCGTTTGTACTTTTCACCCCTTGTCCGTGTCTGCATCTGAGTCTAGTCCCTTTGTGTTATTTCCCCGCACCGTTCATGACTGTGTTCTCTGAACGTCAGTCTTGTTAAACGTATGCCTGTCTGAGACAATGGGACTGGAGGTTTTAAAGGTGGATTCAGACTCAGATGAAACGTTCTCCAGACCTGACAGCAGATTTGTTATTCATCAGGTGTCTGAATCACTTGTTTGATGTGAAAGTATCAGAGAAAAGATGTTAAACAGGCAACATGTGTCTGATTATCTCTCTCCTTCTCTCTCTGTTTGCCACCAGGCGTCACCTAATGGGGCCTACAGTGAGGTCTTGTCATTTTCTGAGCCCAGTGAAAACACACAAACAGATCTGTGATAGCTTTAGAGACACCATCCCCTCCTCTAACTTCTTCCATTCATCTCTGTCTGGTGAGCTGCCCAAATTAATGGTGCAGGACGTGTCCTAACGAGGTGCTCTAATGGGCTGACCCAACGAGAAGCTGGTCCCTGCCGTCTGATGGCCTCTGCGCTGCTCCGCTGGTCCAACCTGGTCACCCTTGTCTTGGACACTGGACAGTCGGTCTCTATGTTATATAATATCCATAATCTCTATTATATATTTCAATGATGTTGAAACAATGTTTATATGCTGTTATAATACAGCTTTTTAACACGGATAAGACTGGTGTTTTATGTTTTTCAAAAAAAACGCGCGTACACATATGTGAATGTAAACACAACTGATGTGTTGGTCCTGCCACTTGGTGATCTTCGACCTCCCTCACCGGTCTGTTGCATTCAATTCAATTTCAGAGAAGCTCAGAGGATCAGGAACAGTGTTATCCCCCGGCAGACTAGGCCTATAGCAGCAGAATTAAGGAAGCAGAACAACATCAGCAAAACAGCACTCAGTCCCAAACCCACTGGCTCTTCACTGTACATTTTCTTTAATTGTTAAGGTTCAATTTTTTGCCGTTTTTAACAATGGAGTAATATTTAATAGGAGGATTAAGATTATTCTAGTAAGTTTGCCCCCTGGGCGCCTCCCTGGGGAGGTGTTCCAGGCACGTCCAGCTGGGAGGAGGCCTCGGGGAAGACCCAGGACCAGGTGGAGAGATTAGATCTCCACACTGGCCTGGGAACGCCTCAGGATCCCCCAGTTAGAGCTGGTTAATGCGGCCCGGGAAAGGGAAGTTTGGGGTCCCCTGCTAAAGCTGCTGCCCCAGAGACCCGACCCCGGATAAGAGGCTGAAGATGAGATGAAGATGAGATGATTATGATTGGAATAAAGATTTTTTTGGAGTAAAACCTTTCGACAGACCAGTGCCTCTTGATTCCCATCGTCTCCAGCTTGGTTCTCTGATAAATGAGCCTCATCTCTGTGAGATCCAGCTCAGCTAACTGAACGATAAGTGGCTGCGCTTTCACCAATTTTGCTTTGGCAGTGATTTAAATGACATATGGCTGTTAAATGATAGCCGTGTGCCGTGAATTACTGTGCCACTGCCACTGGGTTTTCTCCGTGAGTGGATGGCGTTTAGCTCCCGGTGCGGTTCCAGGGATTTCAACCAACGGCTCTTTGATTACACGTGCTGAGAGGAGACTTGAGTTTAGCCTGAGGTAAAGCCAAAGAGGAGTTTTGGAGAGACACATGATTTAGTAGGGGAGACGACTGAGAGCAGAAGCTGCTATCAGTCGAGGGGAATGATCTGTGTGTCTCAGTTAATGGTGGTGTTTGCAGGGCATCTGGCTCGTCAGTGTAGCCAATAGGACATATGGCTTAAAATTGCTAGCTAGCTGGTTAGCCAGCACGGTTGTATTGTGACAGATGGTTTGGTTGGAACACAGTAGCCCCGCGGCTAGTTGGCTAAAGGAGAGCTACTTTGTGGATTCCCCGCTATTTGTCTGGAGAAGTTATTCGCTTCACAGTTTTCCTACGTCTCCGCATATTCAGGATGAGTTGAGAGGCTGATGATGAGCTCCACGAACACATGTAATCACACATAAGATCATTAAGTAGGTGGGGAATACATCGTGTCACTCAAATGTCCCCGAGTGTCTCGGAAAAGTTGCTTCGGCTGCGCGGAGTTTTGCATGATTAGCAGTTTGCATTACGGTGAAAAGTGGATTAGCTTGTCTCAATCTGACAGGAAGCAGGTTGTCTGCCTGTGTGAGGAAACATCTTTAATTCTTTATTTTATTTTTAGTCATGCAGGGGAAGAAATACGCCTTTAAAAAGACGTCAAACTGTCACATCCCCATCTTCTGATTTACATTAGGACAGCAGGTAATTTTAAAGCTCAGCCTGACACAGTTCAGTGTAATCAGAAGTGACACGCATAATGAAGAGACTTGGATAAATACAAGGTTTAGACAGCAGTTAATGTTAACGGGCTGTAACAGCTGTAACAAATGATTCGGTTCTGCTTTAAGCACAAATTAGACTTTTTCAATATGACAAGTGGATGTTATAAGTGTGGATATGAGCGGATAGAAATGGGTAATTTCACTTCCAATGAATTAATTCATCATGTTTTCTTTAAAATGTGTCAAATATCTATAAATAATTGTGTAAATTAAAGATTACGGTCGGCCTAATCACATAAACACAGAATAAAGCACATTACTTGTCTTTTATTTGGTACGTGCGCTTGATTTCACCACCTCCCTCACTGCAAAGCAATCAACTTATACAATAACTATAAGTCATTTAATCATAAAATACTCAAACATGCTTTGAAATAATAATTGTAATAGGCCAGGGATAGGCAATGCCGGTCCTGCAGAGCACTGTCCTGCATGTTTTAGGTCCACGGCCCGCTTGAAAGAGGTGGGCTTTAGCAGAGCCGTTTGCACATGTACAAGCACGAGCGTGCGCACGTGTACGAGCACGAGCACGAGGCCTACGGCAGTAGCAGTATGTGCGCCTGTTCGGACATAGAAAATAGAAGGAGGGACCATGCGCGGACATTTAACAACAACAACAATGGCGGTGAAAGGTTCACGTTGGTGTGATGTGGAGGTGGAGTGTTTACTGCAGATTTGGTCGTTGAAAAGATTCAAAAACAGTCGACAAGACGCACAAAAACTCTGAGGTCTACGGAAAGATCTGGAGACAAAGCCATGCATCGCCATGACGTCATCAATGCGTGTGACGTGTTACGGCGTGATGACGTATGGACAGCAAGAAGCATTCTCCAAGGCCCAGGTAGTGTGAGTACAAACGGGCCTGGGGCGCGGGGGGAGAGGGAGGGGGGACAAGTACCCTAAAGCCCGGGTCGCGGTGCAGAAGGCACAGTGTGAGTGCGCCCTTAGACTCAGGTGTGTTAGGGTAGGGAGGAACCTAAATCATGCAGGACAGTGGCTCTCCAGGCCCGGAACTGCCCACCCATGGAATAGGCGATGTATTAGTAGCCCCGTGAGACCATCCTGATCTCTGAGCTCCACTGTATCGCAGATCGAAGCGACCGAAACCAATCAGCGTTGGTTTCTTTGGTGGATTGAAGTGAAACAGAAGAGACTGTTGAGTGTAAACAACATGGAGGCTTCCACGGATGAGATGAGCAGCTATGGAGCGAGCCGCTCACTGACTCTTTGTTCTCTGGATCCTTCTGTTGAATATGGACCGGGCTCCTGAAATTGGGCCTTTGATCCGTAAATTCACGTTAAACACAAAGGGAAAATCTCCTTTACCCACATGTTGTTTCCTTTCTGAGCTTTGCCTCCACGCTGTTAGCACGTCACACGCTTCAGTCATCTGATTGGTTGATTTGCGAGCCAAATTAAAGATGGTATGGTCCTTTTAAAACAATGGCGGTGAAAGGTTCACGTTGGTGTGATGCGGAGGTGGAGTGTTTACTGCAGATTTGGTCGATGAAAAGATTCAAAAACAGTCGACAAGACGCACAAAAACTCCGAGGTCTACGGAAAGATCTGGAAACAAAGCCACGCATCGCCATGACGTCATCAATGCGTGTGACGTGTTACGGCGTGATGACGTATGGACAGCAAGAAGCATTGGCCGAGGCCCAGGTAGTGTGAGTACAAACAGGCCTGGAGGGGGATAAAGGACCCTAAAGCACAGGGCATGGGACGCACGCACAGTGTGAGTGCGCCCTTAATGTGTGTATCTGTCTTTTCACAGCCTGATGCTGTTGTTGTTTTTCAGTAAGACAAACTGCTTAACATGCGTGACATGAACCTCCGTGACCGAGCGGTGTCATGTGTGCATAGATGTCCTCGTGTGCAGCTCGTCTGTGAAGCCATGCGTGCTCAGAACATCTGGAAGACTGTCGACAGTAAACATTTCTATTATGCAAAAAATCACTGGCGTACATTTCATTAATTTTTAATGCATGTGTAAAAGGTTAATGTAAATGTGTGTTAATGTCAGTCATGTGTTTATGCAGTGGATGAGACATGCATGCCTGCACACGAACATGTGATGGTTTGCAATTGCTCCATGTAACAGGCTCCTATAAATGCTGCTTGTGTGTGTGTGTGTGTGTGTGTGTGTGAGACATAAAGGATTACTGGCACCAGAAGAATCTGGCAGATATGACACATCTCCAGCCAACATTCGCTCATTAGTTGTTGCTGAACGTGCATGAAGATGTCCTCCACACATGTGACACACATATTGGCAGAGTTCAACGCAATTACAGTTTTAATTACTCTCCCTTTCGGGGTCATCTACGTTGTGTAAATCTCATTACATTTAACCGGTGTTCATATCCAGCTGGACGGCTTAAAACAAGTGAGCATGCACTTTATTTCTGCCACGAGTGGGAGAGTAAACACTGTGTCCCTGAGACATGGGGCCTGTCCTCACAAAGACGCGTTTTCCTGTAACCGCACAACTTAAGTAGCGTTTTGGCCGACCATCCACACACAGCCGGCGTTATTAGAGCCTGAAAACGGGATCTTTTGAAACCGGGAAGATTTGAAAACGCCCCCCATGGTGTTGTCATCTGGACGGTGAAACCTCATACTTTGTTAAAGGATGGCGTCATCGCCCCACCTCCGACCGTCACATAACAACAACAGTGCTGCTGCGTGAGAGGACAGAGACGGACCCAGAGACTGTTTACTGAACTGGACTCTGAGCCACAAGCATTGGACTGATTTAGGCCCATCACAGATTTCTCCCTTTTCCCTGATGCTCTAAATAAGGAGCTAAGCTGGTCTCTAGTCATCATCATCCTTCATCTTCAACCACTTGTCCCTGTCGGGGTCGTGGGGTGGGCTGGAGCCGATCCCAGCTGACATCGGGCGTGAGGCGGGGTCCACCCTGGACAGGACGCCAGTCTATCGCAGGACACATAGAGACGAACAGAGACAGCCAAACATTCACTCCTCTTTTTCTAAATCCAGTTCTAAGAAGCTGTGAAAAGTCTCTAAATGTAGTGAGAAAGTGGCGCCTGGGAGTGCTTTGGGACGGGGAAGGGGCTCCCAGCAGCACCCTCTGCTCAGTGAGGACACTAACTGCAGAGTGATGGGGCTCCCAGCAGCACCCTCTGCTCAGTGAGGACACTAACTGCAGAGTGAAGGGGCTCCCGGCAGGCCCCTCTGCTCAGTGAGGACACTAACTGCAGAGTGAAGGGGCTCCCAGCAGCACCCTCTGCTCAGTGAGGACACTAACTGCAGAGTGAAGGGGCTCCCAGCAGCCCCCTCTGCTCAGTGAGGACACTAACTGCAGAGTGAAGGGGCTCCCAGCAGCACCCTCTGCTCAGTGAGGACACTAACTGCAGAGTGAAGGGGCTCCCAGCAGCCCCCTCTGCTCAGTGAGGACACTAACTGCAGAGTGATGGGTGCATCAGAGTCCAGAACAGCACCAACGTCTCCACTAAGACCAGAACCAGGGACACGTTTGTCTCTAGGATGGAGGAGGATTTGGAGATAAACTCTCCGGTGTTTGGATTCTCCACAGCGTCTCCCCGTCTCTTCTTCTCTGTTGTTGGTGTATTTCTGTGGCGGTTACAGCGCCACCTCCAGGCCTTGCATGTGTACTACAGCGTTTGGAGTCGGTCTCACTGGTTTCGTGTGGATGCAGATATTTCTTGAGTCGAGGCCGAGTGGAGGGAGAACTTTTTAGGAACGACGGAGAAAAATAAGGTCTTTTCCGATCGTATGGATGAACCCTTGGTTAACTTCTTTCCCACTGCTGGTCCCAGTATGTCCATTGTTAGTTGCTTTGTTTTTATTTACTTCAGTGGTTGAGTTATTTCTGTCAGTCAGCTCTGTTCTCTCCTGCTGGCTGCATGGTGCCAATAGTTACCTGCTGATTCAGGCTGTCGACTTTCTTGTTCTCTCACCGCGAAGCTCCACTTCTTCATCTCTCCCTGAACTCCTGAACTGCAGGAAGAATCGTCCGTTCATCGGCTCCCACCTTTAGTGACCCTGTGACCTTCAAGCAGCCGGGAGATTCACACTTGGACATCTGACATCTCAACGCAAAAACCAGCCTTTTAAAAAGTCGTTGTGTCCTTGGAAGCTGTTGCTGTTCTACATGTCGTTATGTCCGCTCCCTCCAAAGATGAGAAGAGACAGAGTCGTGGTCGCTGTATATAATTACACCACATTACCATGTTTGTGTCACTAAAGAGATCCACATCTCCTCACACGTGCCCGACGGCCAGGATTATGATTAAAGCAATTACATCAAAATCATAACTGGAATTTACAGCAGGAAATGTGTGTGACACCGAAAGTAAGCGAATCGCTTTTCAGAGATAAAACCAAGTTGTTCTACACCAGTTATCCTGATCTAAACATCCCTGTCAGTGCCAGTGTACAACACAACAACAACAAGGTTCCTCTGGGTTCATACGTAGAATTAAATTAAGTTATGCGTTCTGTAGCTTACGAACCGTCCCCATGAGTGCTGCATCATGTTTGCATGACACCACATCACTGAATGCCTTTCAGTGCGGAGAGTTGGGTTCAACAGTGAACGTTGGACTGTTAAATGTGTCCCAGATATTTTGTTATTGCACAGATTGTTTATTGAACCTATTCTGAGATATTTCTAATCACATGCAACACTGTGAAGATGGATAGATTGTAAAGAGTTTAGGCACCGAAAGTTCAAGTTCAAGGTATTTGTTTAGTAGCCGGAGGTAGATTTTGTTTGCAGTAGAGTTCACACATATCGCAAAAACACATAGAAATTAAGAGGAAATGGCGAATTAAAGGGTTCTTACAGGTCCAGATGTATCTAAAACCATAGGATGTTAAAATATGAAAGCTAATCGTAAAAATAGTTTGGGTTGTTAAAATGTAATCGGTAAAAAAAAGATGGTAAAAGACATAAATACAGCACTGAGTATATAAATAAAATCGGCATAAATAATCATCTCATCTCATCTTCAGCCTCTTATCCGGGGTCGGGTCGTGGGGGCAGCAGCTTTAGCAGGGGACCCCAAACTTCCCTTTCCCGGGCCACATTAACCAGCTCTAACTGGGGGATCCTGAGGCGTTCCCAGGCCAGTGTGGTGATCTAATCTCTGCACCTGGTCCTTGGTCTTCCTCGAGGCCTCCTCCCAGCTGGACGTGCCTGGAACACCTCCCTAGGGAGGCGCCCAGGGTTCATCCTTACCAGATGATCCTGAACCACCTCAACTGGCTCCTTTCAACGCAAAGGAGCAGCGGCTCTACTCCGAGTTCCTCACGGATGCTGAACTTCTCCCCCTCTCTCTAAGGGAGACTCCAGCCCCCCTCCGGACGAAACACATTTCGGCCGCTTGGACCCGTGACCTGGTTCTTTGGGTCCTGACCCAGCTTTCATGACCACAGGTGAGGGTAGGAAATTGGACATTTGCACTTTCCCTTGTCTTGTCTTGCTGTGAACCCACATTTCCACTGTCACTTGACGCGCAGCTGTAGCACTAACTAACTTTGGTAACTTAGCGTCTGAGCAAATCCAAGATGGCGCGACCATAGCACTCTCACGTCACTTATGGTTCAATTTCTAGTAACCGCGGCACACTGATTGAAAATCACTCTAAGATCTTCGTCTTCTTTCCAACCCTCTCCACTGACAGTAGTTAAACTTGTGTAACAGTTCATTTGACAACATAAAAAGGCTACAAATAGCAACCTGCCCACTTAAAAAATACATGGGAATGAACACAGATTAGTGCACTTTTGATTTCTACATGTCTTTAAATGTAAATAAGACAGAGCTTGAGTGCAACCTCTGCTTTGAATGTACCGAGATATTCCCATTTGACTCCGGGTTAGACAGAAAATAAGAACATTTCCAAAATGTCAATACGTTCCTAAAGCTCCTATCTTTTCAGTGCATTCATTTTCTCCAGAAAAGGGTCTTTTCTGGGTGAAAGTTCAGGTGATTACGGAGGTGTTATGTGACAGCCACAACCGTCTCCTCTTTAAAAACAGCCCTTTTATATGATGCGTTTAAAACCATGTGGGTGTCATTGAGGAGATCAACAGGAGATCTTATCGTGCTGTTTGTCTGACAACAGCTCTGCACGCTCGCTTGTTTGATTCCCCTTTTTGAATGTGTGTCCTGGTGAAGAGAGTGTGGCATCTTGGGAATGAGTTTACACCTGTGGACTGTGCTGCACACACACACACACACCACACACACTAATGGAGGCTTTGAAATGCACACTCAATGACAAGCTTCACACTGCCTGAGGCACACACACACACACTGTTAGATAAAATGTGTTTACATAAGCAGTGCTGCATAACGCTATTTCCTCTGTGTGTGTGTGTGTGTGTGTGTGTTTTAGAAGATGAGAACAGAGGAACAGGTTGCTATCAGGTCAACCACCTGTTGTTGGTATGAACAGGATTTATGTGTTAGTGTGTGTGTGTGTGTGTGTATGTGTGTGTGTGTTTGTGTGTGTGTGTGTGTGTGTGTGTGTGTGTGTGTGTGTGTGTGTGCATTTGAGCGACACAGGTCGAGATGATAGAGTTCAACAGGAGGTCAGGTGAAATGTGTATGCTGCTGTGAAGCCTGGTCTCACCAAAAGGCGTGTGAATGACACGCTATTTCTCTCAAGCCATCTCGCGTATAATTACAACGCATTTCATGATTTTTGCGTGTCATTTCACGCCATTTAGTCTCAATTGACTTGTATAGTGCAGAGATGGCGTTGTCATTTCACGCACAAATGTCATTGAGGGAAAACCCACGTGTTCGTATTTCTCCGCCAACTTACGGAGAAATACGAAGTGGTGAAGTTTTCTGTCAGAGGGTTGTTTTTAAATCAATATTTCATGTGAAGGATGGCTGAAATAACGGGCGCGAAATGCCCTAACCCCTAACCCTTACCCTGACCCTAACCCTTACCCTGACCCTAACCCTTACCCTGACCCTAACCCTGACCCTTACCCTGACCCTAACCCTAACCCCAACCCTGACCCTGGGGAACTACGGGCGTTAAATGACACGTGAAAAGCTTAATATGCGTAGACATGCACGCGAAAAGTCATGAAAGTCATGAAAAGTGGCGTGCTATTTATACGCCCTCCCATGAGACCACGTAGCGTCCTGTGGTTGGAGTCTTGGTTTTTCTCCGTAGTTTCCCGTCTTCCTGTTCCTCGTCCGTTTCCCTGATCGTCCGTCGTCCCCGTGTTCCTGTTTTCCTCGACCGTCTCGTCCCTAGTTCCCTGTTACCCTGTAGTGTTTTACGTGTTTTGTTGTCGTTTATATTAAACATTTGTTTGTACTTTTATTCCGTGTCTGCATTTGGGTCCAGTCTCTTTGTGTTATCCCCGTACCGTTCATGACAGTGACGGTTAGGGTTAGCCATGAAAAACACGCAGTTAGGATCAGAACAGAGGCTTTGGATCCGTTTACTCCGGACGGGAATTGAACCCTGCTGCCTTTGCGTAAAGTCGGGTGTTACAGCCTGAAACATGGAGAGACTATGATCGTCCAAAAAAAGTGTCTCAAAAGTCGAAGCTAACGGGGATTAGCGCAGCAGAGTCACAGACTGTAATGTTCCAAGATGGCGTCTTAAAAATGCCAAAGACCTTCTAGGAGACTGACAGAGGAGAGTGTGTGAGGACGTTAATGAGGGAACGTCCATTAGGAGAGCCGTTATTGTTAGCGTTTCTATAACCCCGATTTACAAATACAATGATTTCTTTATTTAAACTACAAGTAAATTACAGGAATGGTTCTTAAAAAGGTGGATCGTGGTCTTATATTCGGGACAATGCACACAATTGTCACACTGAAGTCGGGAGGAAGTCTTTTCTTCCGGCGGCCATCAAACTTTATAATTCATCTCCCCCTGGTCAGGTAAGGAACAGTGGAGACACTGAGTCCTGAAAATGTCACTTTGTCACTTTATTCAGTTGTACTGTCACTTACTTCAGTAAGTAATGCTGCTATACTACACTGTGACTTTATATCATCACTACATCACTTTATTTATTTATTAATGGTACTGTAACTATCTGCTGCTACACTTACTGTGCTTTAGGACATGCTGCTACATTTCACTGTGGTTTACTGTAACTTACTTAGGTACGAAATGCTGCTACACTCCACTGTGCCATACTGTCACTTAGTTCTGTAGGACATGCTGCTACACTCCACTGTGCCATACTGTCACTTAGTTCTGTAGGACATGCTGCTGCACTCCACTGTGCCATACTGTCACTTAGTTCTGTAGGACATGCTGCTGCACTCCACTGTGCCATACTGTCACTTAGTTCTGTAGGACATGCTGCTGCACTCCACTGTGCCATACTGTCACTTAGTTCTGTAGGACATGCTGCTACACTCCACTGTGCCATACTGTCACTTAGTTCTGTAGGACATGCTGCTGCACTCCACTGTGCCATACTGTCACTTAGTTCTGTAGGACATGCTGCTACATTTTTAACATTTTTAACACTTATAACTTATCGCTCCTTCTCACTTATCTAGTTTGTACTTATTTTATTTCACATGCTGCTAAACTGCACGCTGCGTATTGTTGTATATTGTATAAACCTACGCTTAACCACGACGTCTGTTGCACTCTATCACACTTGGTTCATTGTTTGATTTATCTGACGTTAGCTTTGTTTTGATTTGATTTATTTTTGTGCTTATTGTTACTCTGATCCTTTTCCACCTTTGTATTTAAACTGTTGCAAAATAATTTCCCTCGGGATAAATAAAGCTTCTTGAATCTTGAATCAATATGGTAAAAAAGAATCACACTTTTTACCACAGACTGTATAAAAATGGACGTAGCGTCTCCGTCGAGGACCGTTCTCTCAATTTGATCCAATTGTCGTCTCCTACAGGAGTCGCCGCCTCATTTCCCCTCACCAAAAAAGGGCATGTATGTGACGCTGGGGGGGAGGGAGTTACGTCCATCTGGCTGACTTATACTTCCGAGGGGAAGTGAGGCTGAACGCGTCCCCTGTCACAGTCTCAGGTTGATGGAGTCATCGTTCGTGTTCGAGCAGCAGTCACGACATCACGTCTGACTCACCCGCAGATCAAATTAGAAGTTTTTATTTCTGCTTCCTATTTTTATTCCTGAGTCTTTCGTGAAGAACGCGATGGGGAAAGAACGAGGTGAAGGTGAGACTTCATAGAAAAGGAGGGGGAGAGGAGGTTAATTAAAAGACAGAAGGGTGGAAAGGCGGAGGGATGAAGAAGGCACGGGGGAGAGGAGAGAGGGAGGTGGGAGGAAGAGTGCTAATGACGAGGGGGAGGAGAAAATAACTTCCCAATTAACACTCCTCCGTGTTGATCCCACTGGAGCTCTCCCTCCAGGTGTCCTGACGTCTCTCTCCCTCCCTCCCTTTGCTTCGTAAGACCACTCCACCTCTACCCTGGAGCCTTTGACCTTCTTCTTCTTCCTCAATCTCTTCACCATCTTGTTTCTTTTCTCCCAGGCTTCTGTTCCTCGCCTCTCATCTTTTCCTTACCTCCCCCCTTTTGAACCTTCCTTGTTAGACGCTCTTTTCCTTCCTATGCCCCCTGCTTCTTCCTCTCTTGGCCTCTTTTCGTTCTGTTAGTCCTTCCTCCTTCTTCCCCCTAACACATTCTCGACCTCCCTCTTCTCCCCCAGGAGATGACAGGCCGAAGCAAGTTATTATTAATCCAGTCCGTTCTCCCCGGGGTTCGTACAAGCCGACTGACAGGAGGAGTCTCCGGGAGAAGGCAAGCACTCTCAGCGCCGACACACCAGGGCGGAGAGGAAAGAGGAGCGAGGGCACAATGGAGGAGCGAGGAGGGAGGATGGAGGGATGGGATTAGGACCCCAGGTGAGTGATAAAGGAGGGAAGGAGATGAAAGAGGAGATGATCACCGAGTGTGAGATGGAAGGACGAGAATAGAGAGAGGAAAGGAGAGGAAAAAGGTGAGGTGAGGAAGACGAACAGAACAGATATACCGACCCTCGCCAAGTAAAAACGTTGAGTGTAAAGGCCCATTCCTGCTACGGATCGTCAAGGAGGAGGCCCCAAAAGCGGAAGACTGAGTGAATGAACACGGGAGATTATTAACAAAGTCCAAAAAGATTAACAGAAAGTGTCCAAAGGAATTAACACAAGGTGTCCGCTTAGGCAGGCGGCTGGAGGCTGGAGGCGAGCGCGTGGCAGGCAGGGCGGCGAGGCACCGAACTGACGAGGGGAACAAAAACAGAATTAGTGCGAGATAATCTTCAAATGTTAGCGTGTTACCAAGATGCAGAGAACGCTGGCGACAAGCTCTACCGATGAGAAAGCGTTATCCAGCACAGGAGTGAAGTCAGAGCTGGCTTCTTATGGAGCAGGTGATTAAGTGAAGATGGGATGGGATGCGTCTGTATGGAGCTCATAGCCGATCATATCAATTATACCAGATTGTGCATGTAGAGCGACAGGATACAGTACAAGCTTCAGTGTGTCGCACGGACGTCATCATCGTCTTGCCATCCCTCCCCGTTCTGTGAATGGTTCCCTTCGTGAGGCGACAATCGAATCCATGGGATCCAGGCTGCCGAGCAGGTGCGAAACGAAACCGAGTGCAGGGCAGCACGGGTATACCCAGGCTAGCCACCACCTTGGTTTTTTGAAAAGCGGTCTAGACCATGTTTGGGTGAGAGGGAGGAGCGCAACGCCAGAGTCGCTTCAAAGGTGTTGCACTAAGATAAACGCACAAAAGAGAAACCATCTTGCGCGTTATTGCCAGTGGAGACAGAACGCAGCTACAAGGCTACATCCATCTCTGTTATACCGGCTATGCTTCCAGGAATACACTCAATTCAGAGTTTTCTGTGTCTCAGTGCAGGATCATTTTAAATATACAGTACAAAGGCTGCCATCCAAACACAAACTGCCCTTTTATTCATGCACTGAGCCCATTTATTTGTCTTAGCATCATAGCAGGATGACAGGAAAATGGAGCTGCGAAAGGCTTAGGGCTTTTAAATCCATCTCTCCAAAAACCACCGAGCTGTTTTTACCCTGTCTAAATAAAAATGTCTGTGTTATGTATATCTGAAGAGAGTGTAGCAGATTGGGGTTTAAAATGTCCCTGTTTTGCTGTGACACCTAAATAAAGGCATTTCGGTTTGGGATGAAAGAAGCACAGTAGCTAAAATCAATTTAGCTCCATGGCTCCGTGAAAACCCTTCAGATGAATATTGTAATACGTGTCAGAGCAGCGGTGCCATTTTACGTCTTCACAAAACACATACTGACAATTTATGCTGTGAATGATGAGACCTCAGACTGTGGCTCAGTGGGAGAGTGGGTTGTCCTCCATTCGAGAGAACAGCAGTTCGATCCCCATGTCACCCGATCCACATGTCAAAGTGTCCTTGGGCAAGACACTGAACCCCGAATTGCCCCTCGTGCTGCGCATGGGTGTGTGAGGGCGTACTCACACTGTCCTTCCGTACCGCGACCCGGACTTTAGGGTACTTGTCCCCCCTCCCTCTCCCCCCCGCGCCCCAGCCACGTTTGTACTCACACTGCCTGGGCTTCAGCCAATGCTTCTTGCTGTCCATACGCCATCACGCCACAACACGTCACACGCATTGATCGCGTGTGTGTGGCTTTGTTTACAGATCTTTCCGTAGACCTCTGAGTTTTTGTGTGTCTTGTCGACTGTTTTTGAATCTTTTCATCGACCAAATCTGCAGTAAACACTCCACCTCCGCATCACACCAACGTGAACCTTTCACCGCCATTGTTGTTGTTGTTAAATGTCCGCGCATGGTCCCTCCTTCTTTTTATTCTAGTTATGTCTGAACAGGCGGACATAACGCTACTGCCGTAGGGAGTACGCTCGTACTGCTCGTGCTCGTACATGTGCAAACGGCTCCGCTAAAGCCCACCTCTTTCAAGCGGGCCGTGGACGGCCCGATGGCCGCAGTTGTGCGCAGAGCGGGTGCACTCACACTGTTTAAAGGTACTAGGCTTTAGCTGAAAAAACGGTTTTGGCCCCGGCCAGAAGGACAGTGTGAGTACGCCCTGAATGTGGTGTACAAGTCCATTTGCCTCCTCCTCCCCTCGCTTCTCTGGTATTTCCAAAGCTTTCTGGTTTTTCAGTTTCACTTTGTAACCATGACCTTTGACCTCATTACCAACACGACCCCTTCCCTGAGTCATCTTTCAGTGCGTTTACATGCAGTTTAAACACACGCTTATATTCGGGTTAAGGCAATACTCTGGTTTCTCAAATTTCTCAAAGAGGACACTCAGAGAACTGCAGTTTCTGGCACTTCCTGTTTGGATCAAACAGGAAGTCGCTGTTATATAATCACTTGGGACATCTCGACATCTTACGAGTTTTTGTTCAGAACTTTTCGTACGATATCATAGAAACGGGTGGTGTATGGACCCAATTGCAGTACAAAGAACCGGTGGTAAAGTTCAACGGTTTACTCAGACTCAGGCCAGCAGTTCGGAAAACGGCAAACAGGAATCAGGAGCGGAGAGGCTAAACTCTTGGTCAGGGACAGAAGGCTGGGTCCATTCACCAGGATGCAGACGAAGCAGGGAATCAGGGACAGGCGAGGTCGGTACGGGGAAGACAGGCAGAAGAACGCTGCAAAGTCTCGCATGGCACAGAACGATCTGGCAAAGGAGTGAGTGTGGAGCTGGTGGTTATGTGCTGGGCTGATTGCATGTGATGAGAGGCAGCTGTGTGCACAGGTGAGTGACGAGGTGGGTGTGGCTGACAGGCTGAGTGGGGCAGAGGCAGGATCAATGGAAAACTACTGAGGGCTGGGTGACTGTTATGTCTCACAACATCATATTCTTAAAGTCTTATCTTATCTTAGAGCCTGCTCACACTGTCCTTTTGGCCGCGGCCAAAACCGTTTTTTCAGCTAAAGCCTAGTACCTTTAAGCAGTGTGAGTGGACCCGCTCCGCGCTCAACTGCGCCCACGGCCCGCTTGAGAGAGGTGGGCTTTAGCGGAGCCGTTTGCACATGTACGAGCACGAGCGTGCGCACGTGTACGAGCACGAGCATGAGCCCTACGGCAGTAGCGTTATGTCCGCCTGACATGTAAATAGAAGGACGGACCATGCGCGGACATTTAACAACAACAACAATGGCGGTGAAAGGTTCACGTTGGTGTGATGCGGAGGTGGAGTGTTTACTGCTGATTTGGTAGGAAGAAAATATTCAAAAACAGTCGACAAGACGCACAAAAACTCAGAGGTCTATGGAAAGATTTGGAAACAAAGCCACACACGTGATCAATGCGTGTGACGTGTTACGGCGTGATGGCGTATAGGCAGCAAGAAGCATTGGCCGAGGCCCAGGTAGTGTGAGTACAAACGGGGCTGGGGCGCGGGGGGAGAGGGAGGGGGGGCAAGTACCCTAAAGTCCGGGTCTCGGTCCGGACTAGATAGAAAAGAGGACATCTTTCACCGAGGATCAGTAAAGAAACAACACAATAACCTTGTAAATGCATGCACGCATACACATCGGCCCCATATGTCGTCAGTCAGGACGGAGAAACACCAAATGATATGGAGAGAGGAGGAGAAGCGAAGGACAGAAGTGGGAGGGAGAGGGAGAGTAGGACGAAGAGAGAGACGGATGAGAGGTAAGAGGATGTAGGCGGTAGAGCAAATGTTAATTCATGGCACGTCCACAGCCAAAGTGTCTCTCATCAGAGGAGAGCAGGTGCAGATTAGCAGATATTCAGTAAAACAAAAAGGAACAGAGGCGCTCCAAACAACGGGCTTTTGATAAAATTAGGACATGGTTCCAGGACCAGAGGAGCTTTTCATCCTCTTTTGTTTAAAGCCCCAATTTGTAGGTTTCCCTCCTCTGTGTGTGTCTTAAAATAGCTCCTTTGACGCTGAATTCTTTGTCTGGTTCAGTTAGTTCAAGTCAAAATCACACCCACCCTCTCACTTTGGATCATCGCTGCATTCAATGGCCGTAATTATGAGTTATCAGCCGCATAGATATGGGTAAGAAGGGGCCGGCTACACCTACCAGAGTAGAGAGGATTCCAGTCTTTTATATATCTCATCTCATCTTCAGCCTCTTATCCGGGGTCGGGTCTCGGGGGCAGCAGCTTTAGCAGGGGACCCCAAACTTCCCTTTCCCGGGCCACATTAACCAGCTCTAACTGGGGGATCCTGAGGCGTTCCCAGGCCAGTGTGGAGATCTAATCTCTCCACCTGGTCCTGGGTCTTCCCCGAGGCCTCCTCCCAGCTGGACGTGCCTGGAACACCTCCCTAGTGAGGCGCCCAGGGTTCATCCTTACCAGATGATCCTGAACCACCTCAACTGGCTCCTTTCAACGCAAAGGAGCAGCGGCTCTACTCCGAGTTCCTCACGGATGCTGAACTTCTCCCCCTCTCTCTAAGGGAGACTCCAGCCCCCCTCCTGAGGAAACACATTTCAGACGCTTGGACCAGTGACCTGGTTCTTTGGGTCCTGACCCAGCTTTCATGACCACAGGTGAGGGTAGGAACCAGGACTGAGCGGTAGATCCAGAGCTTTGTCTTCCTCAGCTCTCTTTTCTTTTTATATATATATATATATATATATATATATATATATATATATATATACACTGTATATTCAGACACTTCAACCTCTTGCTGTTGTTGTAGTTTAAGTTAAGGCTCTATATAGTCAGAAAACAACTGGTCAGACCAATACGGTGTCAAAACCTCAACTCACTGCGGGAACATTTTCAGTATTTGTCACGTTATTTGTTCATTTCAAATGGATCATTCGGCAGGAAAGGTAAAAAGCAGATCCCTTAAAAACACTTTAACTACAGAGTAAATAAAGAGGTGACATGGTTAGTCTAACTTAACACTAGGACTGGAAGCAGGAGGAAACAGCTAACTGACAAAATGCTGAGGTAACGTATTTTTTCAGGTGACCTTTGATCTGGGGAAATAAAAGCGCTGTTGTTTCTGACTTTTCTCTTCAACTTTAATGACAGATTCAGAGCAGGAGAGAACTGACAGCAACAGGGACGCCTGCTGAGAGGGGCCACAGTGTGTGTGTGTGTGTGTGTGTGTGTGTGTGTGTTACACGTGCACAGACACAACACGTTATCACGCACGCCTGAAGTTTAGCTAGGAGTTATACATGGACGCTGCAAGGCTTTCATCTATCTTACTGTACTGGCAAGCTTGACACACACACACACACACACACACACACACACACACACACACACACACACACACACACACACACACACACACACACACACACACACACACACACACACACACACACACACACACACACACACACACACACACACACACACACACACACACACCCTTGATCTCAGATCTGTCTCGCTTTCTAACTCTTTATCTTCCCGTACCTTCTTCAGAGCAAATTAATCTCTGTCTCTTCAGTTAGTGCTGATTCTTCTTCTGCTCGGCCTATAATCGAAAACTGCTCCTCATTAGCATATTAGCATGCCGCTAGCAGACGGTCAGCTGCAATGGATGTCTGCTGTTCTGACGTTGCAGGCATCTGTTTGAGAAAAAAGTTTCCGCCTGCGTTCTGCAGACGGAGCAGAAATCCTTGACAGGTGCTCGATGTGAGGAGGAAGAGAAATCACAACGTGAAAGATTTTAATTAAAGCGAGTGAGCGCGTAGAACGTACAAATCTCTGGGTGCCTCTTCACCCGTGTTTGCTCACAGCGAAACTGTCAGAGGCAGAGATCAGTACGAGAGTCATTAAGAGAGGAACAATAGCAGTGAAGTAGACAAAAGATGAAAGGGAAATCCAACCGACAGGACAGCGTGTCGGCCCGGAGGAAGCTTTAGCTCTCAAACTGCTCTGCGTGGAAGTGAAACCTCGCTGTGAGTTTCTTTCCTGACATAGAACAAAAGGGGACAAAAGTTTTAAGGCTTCTGTGTTCGATCGCCAACGAGTCTCTAGACTTTAGAAACAAACTTGTGTGTATTCACAGCCTTCGGAGGCATTTGTAGATGACAGTGAAGTTATTTTACATCTTTGCTTCTGGTGTTAAAATAATGACCGAATACATCTTGGATGGGGAGTGGCTGTCGCTCAGGGGGTTGATTAGGTGTTCCCCTTATCAAAGATCAGCTGTTCGATCCCCTGCTCCCCCGGCCGGCCTCGTCTGCGTCCACATGTTGAAGTATCCTCGGGCAAGACACTGAACCCCCAAATTGCTCCCTGTGTTGTGCGTGGGTGTGTATGGAAGTTGAATGACTGTAATGTAATGCAAATCCCAGTGACCATGGATTGAAAATTCATGTGTACAGTCATAATGAGCAATCAACAGTTTCTATTCAATAACATATTCATGCTCCAACTGTGGACTGAGTGAGTGAGTGACAGTGTAGCCTGCAGCACAGCGCAGTGCTGGCTTTCATGCATGAATATCAGAGCTTCCCTGCTTGTGTCTGTGCAGCTTCTCCAGTCCTGCTCCCCAATGCCTAACACCTTTATGTCTGACTCCTGAAACCTGCGTTCCCCCCGGTCCCACATAAGTTGCAGGAGACCCTGAGTACCAACAGTGGAAGCTCTTATCTTCTGGAGTTCACAGAGACTCGATGCCCCTGCAGGGACACGCTGCAGTCTCTCAAGTGTAATACTTTGCTGCCATTGCTGAAGGACCCTGTAACCATATCTGCAACATCCTCCTTTGAGTCCAGTTGCTTGATGCTACCAGAGCTTAGGAAAGAGTGAAGGAGAGATGGAGGGAGGAAGAAGATGGATGGAAGGATAAAAGAGAGGCTGAGGACCACTGGCGTCCCTACTGCCCTACTTGTAGGACCCCCACACTGCACCCAGTGCCCACTTGCCATTTTAGGGCACACTCACACTTGGCCCAGATGATCCGTACTGTGCTTTAGCGTCATCGCCCCTTTTCCCCCACAGCCCAGGCCCACTGGTACTCACACATTACTTCAGAGGATCCAAGCCTCAGCTCGACTGCTCGTTGCTTATACGTCGCCACCCCTCGGAAACTTAGTTTTGTCCGACTGTTTTTGAACGTTTCATCTGTCCAAATCTGCACTTTCCTTGACTGACTGGCAACTTAATGCCAGTCAGTCAAGGACGGTGGAATACCGGGGTTAAATCTGCAAAGTGAGTGGTCGGCCTATGTTGGTTTGTGCAAAGGGGCCTCATGGCTGGACTCTGCAGGGGGCCCCTGGATAATTGAGCTACGCCACTGTTGAGGACCTGGATGACTACGTACCACCTGATAATATCACCTGTTTTTTAAAACAGCAGTTTTTAATGAAACTCACAGACATGCAAACACCAACGACACAATGATGGGCCGAAGTTTAGACAACAACACGACTCAAAGTCTCATAGAAACCAGCCCAGAGCCACTTAGAGACGCAGGAACGAGCGTTTTGTTCTCTCTCTGTCAGACTGATAATAACGATCCTTACCATCCATGGATGAAAAGTCCTCCGCGGAAGCCCCGAAGCAACCGAGTGAATTTTTTGATTTGCACAAAATAGGCTGCGGCCTCTGCAGACCACAGACAAGGACAGCAAACGATTGCGATGCACGTCCGCTCGCTAACCTCCCTGGAAACATCTGCTGAAGCTTAATACCTTAATGATGACCGCTGAGAGTCAGTTTAGCTCAGAGATCAGTGTTGGCATCAGAGCAGCAGAGATGCATTTCACTAATCTCCGTCTTCTACCAGCTGCTCCAGTTAGAGGTCGCCACAGAGGATCGTCTGTGTCCGTCTCTTCCTGTCCTCTGCATCTTCCTCTGTCTACACAAACACCTGCATGTCCTCCCTCCCTCAGCACATCTACAGACCTGCTCTTTGGCCTCCCTCTTTTCCTCATGCCTCCTCAGCATCCTTCTCCCGGTACACCCAGCATCTCTCCTTAGCACGTGTCCAGAACTTCTCAATCTCGTGTCTCACACTTTGTCTCCAAAACGTGTGCGTGTGTGTGTATGGGGGGCCTCTAGAAGCCAAAACGTGTGCTAAAGTGCCCTCTCCAGTGGCAACGGCGTGCCATATGTGCCCCTTTTCCCTTTTTCACCCCTGCCCTTCAGAGAGTCTGTGCACGCCACATCCTGTCCATCCTCGTTACCACCAATGATCCATCTGAGCATCTTCAACTCTGTCACCTTTGGCTCCGCCTCCTGTCTCCCCTACCACACACCATACACATCGCTCATCTCACTATCATCCCGTCAACCTTTGAATTTAATGAATATGTTTCATTTTAACACAAACATCGACCCTTTTCTACATTGTAACTATTTTATCAGCAGATCTTTTCCATTCAAGTCATTGTAAAACTTGTAAACTGTAAAAAGTAGCATCAAATATCAAATCCGGAGAAAAGATACATGCACAAAGTTGCTGTCCTCCACCTGCTGCAGCTCATATTTCCCTGAACTACACGTGACATTTATCCACTGCTTCCTCTGCAGCCGCACAGCCGTCCACTGGCCCAGGATCAGTGAGCGCGTGCATGTAGGACAGAGGCTTTTGGACATCAAACACAACACTGAGAAGCTTCACAACTGTGGCTAAAGTCTGATTTGTCCTGGTGTGTGCGGCGCTCAGTGAAGCACCACGAGAGGCGTCAGTTTCAGACAGCGTCCCTCACTTTATCCCTGCAGCCGTTGCACATGGCAGCAGAACAGAGGCTGACGCTGGGAATCTAAAGATGATTCCCCCATCAAACGGACAGGAAACGGCCTTTTATGCATCGTAAAGTAGATACAACATCTGGTTATTGCATTGCTAGAGTTTTTCTCTTTCAATTTATTTATAGTGTCAAATCATAACAAAAGTTATCTCAGGACACTTTACAGAGTAGGTAAAGACCACACTCTATGACTTATTTATGATTTACAGAGACCCAACAATTCCCCCGTAGAGTACGGTGGAGACGAAAACCTTCACTATAACAGACAGGAACGTCAGACAGACCCAGCTCTGTGGAGGATGGAGCCTCTTATCCGGGGTCAGGTCGCGGGGGCAGCAGCTTTAGCAGGGGACCCCAAACTTCCCTTTCCCAAGCCACATTAACCAGCTCTAACTGGGGGATCCTGAGGCGTTCCCAGGCCAGTGTGGAGATCTAATCTCTCCACCTGGTCCTGGGTCTTCCCCGAGGCCTCCTCCCAGCTGGACGTGCCTGGAACACCTCCCTAGGGAGGCGCCCAGGGTTCATCCTTACCAGATGATCCTGAACCACCTCAATTGGCTCCTTTCAACGCAAAGGAGCAGCGGCTCTACTCCGAGTTCCTCACGGATGCTGAACTTCTCCCCTTCTCTCTAAGGGAGACTCCAGACCCCTCCTGAGGAAACACATTTCAGACGCTTGTACCCGCGACCTCGTTCTTTAAATCTCCCTCCCTCTTCAGTTGTCCTGCAAGAACCCTCTGAAATCTTTATTAGCTTGTCTTGCCGACGTTAAGAGCTGGATGAGCCTGAGCAAACTTCATCTTAATGAAAATAAAAGCGAGGTCACTATATTTGGCCGCCCAGAAGGCTGCAGACACTCATTTGATGGATGTCTGGATCTCCTTGCTCTTAAAACAAACAACCTTTATCAGGAACCTTGGTGTAACTTTTGATTGCAGCCTTGATTTTAGGAAACAGATCATTTCCTGCGCTGTGTTCTTTTTCACCACTGGATAAAAGTGTCGGCTCTACTTCAGCGTGTTGTGGCGTCTGTACGATGACACGTCACATCCTGCTGAGAGCTACAACCAATCAGCTCTCAGGGGAGAATGTTACGTCCCGGCCTAGGGGAACTGGATGCAACATGACCTGTTTAGCCCCCTCGCTCCTCCCATCCCCAAGAAAAATGGCCAAAAGCAGGGTTTTCACTCTATACAGCAGCCTTTTATTTGCTCGGACATGAGAAACGGCCCAAAACAACAAACGAAACTTAGTTCTCTAAACTGACCTACTCAAAACAAAGAAAACCAAAATACAGGCATCTAACCTAACTAAGGTGCATAAACAGGGGAAAAAGGGTTAAAGTAAAGGGCTTCTCATTCCTACGGGCTACTACTTTAATATAAGGGTTAACAAAAGGTTGCAGAGACACACACATCAGGCCTTGGTTGGGGACGAGGGAGGGAGAGAGAGCGAAGGCCGGAACCAGGCAGCATAAATAGTCCCCATCCACCAATCAGCAGCACTCCTCTTCGGCCATGTGGTACTGCAGCACACACCTGCACACACACACACTCTTCCACACACACACTGATTGCATAGAGGGAGACAGAGAGACGCAGGCACCACACACTGTAACGGGTTTGGTTGGGACCCAATAGCAGCACAAATACAGGCAGGAATCGTTGGTAACAAACTTTATTGGCTTTGGTGCAGGGGATAATCAGAGTCACGGCGCTGCAGGTAGCCACAGAGGAGACTTGAGTTACACTCACTCTGAAGAGCTGAACCAGGTAACCACCAGTTAGCCACATGAGCCGACAGGCAGAATCCAGAAGGGGACAGGCGAGGATCGTGGTCAGGGACGGAAGGCTGAGGTGATTTCCAGGAGATCAGTCAGGCAGGATAGTCAGAGGCAGGCTAGGTCGAAACCGGGAGATCAGGCAGAGTAACGCTGGAGAGTCTGGTGCAAGCATCGAGAACAATCTGGCAATGAGTGAGTGTGGAGTTGGGGCTTAAATGCAGCCAGAGCAGAGAGCACAGGTGTGTGGAGTTGGCTTGATTAGAGGGGTGTGTCTGATTGGCAGATTGAAGCAGGTGCAGAGTGTGAAGCAGAGATGAACTGTGACACACACAGCCTAACACTGATAAACATAGGGATATAACAAGAAACTGGCCCTGCTCTCCCAGACGGCCATTCTCTACCTGGTCAAACAGCCTCCTGAGCGACTCACGTGCAAATAAGGGGCGTTTTTGGCGAGATAGACTCAGACTCTCATTCAGGGCAGTCGACCACAGTGGAAACACACCTTATGTTTCTTTAATGCACACGTCTAAGACACATTTCCACTGCTTTTTGAAGGGGACAATAAAGGTTGACTGACTCTGATCCGTCACGTCACAGAGGACGCATCCATATGAATATAGACACTTGGTATATTTGTGTTTAATAGTCGCTTCACTCAGGACTATAACTTTCCGCTTGTCGCCTTAAATAGCCGGATGACGCTCGTGTTTCCTCTCAACAGGAAGTCAAATTAAAGTTCATCTCTGACGTTAAAGCTCATGGCTGTGCGTGTGTGTGTGTGTGTGTGTGCGTGTGTGTGTGCGTGTGTGTGTGTGTGTGTGTGTGTGTGTGTGCTTCAGCGCCCCATGGGGATGAAAGGACATTTTCAAAACGAGGCTCCAACACACACGCACACATTTTATTAGTGAAGCTTCGACTGAAAACACCAGCAGACGTATTTTCTCTCTGAACTCAACTGAACTTGTTAGTTTGCGTCTCGCGTCGAACGGAAAGCTCCGGGGTCGATTACACCGCCGTCTGCTGTCGGGGAAAGAAGAAAAGAAAGGTCGCGAACTCTTCTTTCTTCCTGCTTTGATTAAAAAAAACAAGATCTGCGTGTGTGTGTGTGTGTGTGTGTGTGTGTGTGGGCGATACGCTGTCTGCAAACATAATGAATGTTTAATAGAAGTCCTAAAACTCAACCTTGGAGCGTCAGAAGCATTCAGCGGCGTGACGGGTGGAAAATCAGCCCAAAACACAAACATCCAGTGAAATACAACTTCTACATAAGATGTCACAATCAAAGCTGAGTGCTGTGTGTGTGGATTAATTCAACTAAAGACATGTGAATTAACATAAGCTATAAAACCTCGACGTGAAAGGAACAATCTTCACAAAGGCTGAGAAACAAAAGCGTTTAAATATTCGTGTTTAACTCTTCGCCGTGGATCAGTGGAAGGGTTTTTAGCTCACGTCCGTTTGTGATGTTCTTACCTCAACGCTTGTTCGTCGTCTTGACAAACTTGTCGCCCGGAGCTGCATCTTTAAATCCTCCGCCGTCTTTGTTACAGACGGAGGATTCACCCAGTTTGCAGTATCACAAGAGAAACAGCCACTGCTTTGGACTTCTGTGCTCTTTATTCTCTTGATTTTGCTGTTGCAAGGAATGAATAAACAAATCTTATGTGCTGATACTATTTGAATCTTAGTGTTTTCAGTGTTCTCCACTTTCAAGAATCAGCCGCTGTCGTACTGTACACGCTGACAAAAGCATACGCCTCACATCCTCAAAGCAACTTCAGTCCAAAGCAACTGGACTTGGTTATTTGTCTAGGAAGACGTTTCACCTCTCATCCAAGAGGCTTCATCAGTTCTGGTCAGGCTGGGACCTGACCAGGACCAGGACCAGGCTGGGACCGGACCAGGACCAGGACCAGGCTGGGACCGGACCAGGACCAGGCTGGGACTGGTCCAACCACTGCCACTCTAACGACGGCCGTTGGCACTTGGAGCACAAAGGGTTCCAGTGACATCATCGACCTTGTGAGAGGTTAAATACCTGGATCTCACACCAGTTAGTTGGTCCAGTCCCAGCCTGGTCCTGGTCCAGTCCCAGCGTGGTCCTGGTCCTGGTCCTGGTCCCAGCCTGGTCCTGGTCCAGTCCCAGCCTGGTCAGATGCGTACATGAACTGATGAAGCCTGGCTCTCAGGTTGAAACAAAGGAGAGAAGACACACAGAGCTCTGAATATAATGTAGTGTTTATTTAACTAAACAACTGTAAAAGAACATAACGTGGGTGAGTGTTGCATCAAATGGAGTGTGTGTGTGTGTGTGTGTGTGTGTGTGTGTGTGTGTGTGTGTGTGGGTGTAGGTATGTATGTGTATATGTATATAAGAGACAAACACAACAGCAGGTTGTAGGCCATGGCGGCAGTCAGCAGCTCAGCACCAGAGAGAGAGAGCGAGCAGACTGACTGAGGCGACCTGTTATCAGTGAAGCCACCCCCTAAGGTGTGGTCTGCTTAGGACGGCCCACTGCTTCCAGGCTTTCCTCAAAGGCACTGATTGAAGCAGACAGGACAGGGACGTCACACTGCCCCATTATACTTGTGTTCTTTATTCAAACTACATCTTCGTCAGTCAGTGTGAGACACAGCGGGGCCATTTCACAGCGTGTTCCTGTGACTGTGCAACGTGTTCTTGTGAACATGCCTGTACCAAGTTGTAAGAAAAAGTTACGCGCAGAAATTGGTATGAAAAACCGCGCTGGACTCCAGGAAAGGACGGGTCAAAAGACGCCACACTGGACGTGCAGCAACGCATAAAAACTGTATGTGGAAAATGTTCATTTTGTTCTGGGATGTTCAAATGAAGTTAAAACAAAACAAACAAACCCTGTAAACATGATTTTTCCCCCTGGAGACATGATGAATTTCTTCTTTCCAAATTGGAGTGGAGGTGTTCAGTGTTGCGCATGTGTGTGTGTGTGTGTGTGTGATAGTATGTGTGTGTGTGTGTGTGTGTGTGTGTGTGTGTGTGTGTGTGTGTGTGTGTGTGTGTTTGAGTATGTGTCTGTGTGTGTGTGTGTGTGTGTGTTTGCAGCTGAGTACTGAGGAGGTAAAACAAAGACCTGTGTTATCACCATAAAACACTCCTCTACCTCTACCTACGCTATATTTAAAAACATATTTCAGGGGAAACAGATGTCACTTGGTGATTTTACATCATTCGAATACCTGTGTGCTGTGTTGAAATGCTCTCCCAAAATTCTTCTGTTAATTATTTACAGGCCACCTAAATACTCAGCAAATTTTTTCGAGGATTTTACCGAATTATTGTCTAGTATCTCCACTGACTTTGACTGCCTAGTTATAACTGGTGACTTTAATTTTCATATTGACGATTCGAATGACAAGGGTGCAAAGGAACTTTTTACTATTTTAGATACATTTGACCTGTCTCAACATGTGAAAGAGGCTACTCATTGTAAAGGACACACCCTGGACCTGATTATCACAAAAGGTCTCAATGTTTCTGATGTTCTTGTGACTGATCTTTCATTGTCTGATCACTTCTGTGTTTTCTTTAATATTTCTTTAATTCCGGAGACACAAACAGAATCAAAGAATGTCAAAAAGCGCTACATCAATGAACATGCTAATGTACTCTTTAAAAATGCCATCTCCTCGCTACCACCTCTAAACCCATGCAATGCTGATGATCTTGTAAACAACTTTAATTCCAAAATTGTGAATATCATAGATGTCATTGCACCGGTTACAGTTAAAACGATTTCTGGTAAGCAAAAGGCACCCTGGAGAAAAGCTGCTGTTGTAACAGCCCAGAGAAGAGAGTGCAGGAAGGCTGAACGAATCTGGCGAAATACAAAACTTCATATTCACCATGACATCTATAAAGAGAGGCTCCAGGCCTACAATTTAGTCTTAAAAAGTGCTAGAGAAACATTCTTCTCCAATATCATAAACAGCAACACTAATAAGGCCAAAACCCTATTTGCAACTGTCGACAGACTGACCAACCCCCCAACACAAATACCAGCCGAACTCCATTCCACACAAAAATGCAATGAGTTTGCATTCTTTTATACTGATAAAATTGAAGGCATCAGACGTACCATCAATATCTCAAACAAAAAAGTTGGATCACCACCCCGTTTAGGCCAAAATAACAAAGCAATGATGGCAAGCTTTAATGCCATAGACTCTAAAACTCTAGTGGAAACAGTGACCGATCTAAAGCCAACCACCTGCTGTCTCGATGCTTTACCTACCAACTTCTTTAAGAATGTTTTCGACTGCCTATCAACAGACGTATTGCAAATAGTTAATAACTCTATTCAATCGGGCAATTTCCCAAAGGCCTTCAAAACTGCAGTCATTAAACCTCTTCTAAAAAAGCGGAGCCTAGATGCCTCTATTATCAACAACTACAGACCAATTTCAAATCTACCATTCATAAGTAAAATAATTGAGAAAGTTGTACTCCAACAACTAAATCACTTCTTGGCTTCTACTGGCTGCCACAACAACCTCCAGTCAGGATTTAGACCTTTTCATAGCACCGAGACGGCCCTTATTAAAGTTATAAATGACATCCGTCTTAACACAGACTCTGGCAAAACTTCAGTACTAATGCTATTGGACCTCAGTGCTGCATTTGACACTGTCGACCACTCAATACTTTTGGACAGGTTGGAAAACTGGGTGGGGCTCTCGGGCACAGTCCTAAACTGGTTCAAGTCATATCTACAAGATAGGAACTATTTTGTTTCCATTGGCGACTTTGTATCAGAACAAACCAACGTAACGTGTGGAGTCCCCCAAGGTTCAATCTTGGGGCCGACTTTATTTAACATCTATATGCTCCCACTAGGACAAATCATGCAAAATAATAACATTGACCACCATTGCTATGCCGATGACACCCAAATCTATGTAGCGCTATCACCAAATGACTATCGCCCCATAGATCTTCTGTGCCAGTGCATTGAGCAAGTCAAACACTGGATGTGCCAAAATTTCCTTCAACTAAATGAGGATAAAACTGAGATAATTGTTTTTGGTGCTAAGAAAGAAAGGTCTAAAGTCATCCAACACCTTCAATCACTGTCCCTGAAAACCTCAAATAAAGCCAGAAATCTTGGGGTTATTATGGATTCTGATTTACATTTCAACAGTCACATCAAATCAGTAACAAAATCGGCCTATTATCACCTTAAAAATGTAACAAGACTTAGAGGGCTCATGTCAGCTCAAGACTTAGAAAAACTTGTCCATGCCTTTATAACCAGTAGGCTAGACTACTGTAACGGTCTCCTTGCAGGTCTTCCCAAAAAAACTGTCAGGCAGCTACAGCTCGTTCAGAACGCTGCTGCTAGAGTTCTAACAAAGACCAAAAAATGTGAGCACATTACACCAATTCTTAAATCATTACACTGGCTTCCTGTACGTCAGAGAATTGATTTCAAAATCCTCCTGCTCACATATAAATCACTTCATGGTCTAGGGCCGAGGTATATCACTGATATGCTCCCACTACATAAGCCTTCTAGATCACTAAGATCCTCTGTGGATGGCAGAGTAAACTCAAATCAAGGGAAAGCATCTTTCAGTCATTATGCAACAAACAGCTGGAATAAACTTCCTGAAGATGTGAGACTTTCACCCACTCTGACCACTTTTAAAACTAGACTGAAAACTTTTATGTTCACCTCAGCTTTCTGCTAAATCTTCACACTTTTAACGTCCGCACTGTTTTGATTATTGTCTATGTTTTTATTCTCTTTGTCTTTCTGTAAAGCATTTGAATTCATGACATGTTGTGCTGTGAAGCACTTTGAGTCTGCCTTGTGTATGAAAAGTGCTATACAAATAAAGCTGCCTTGCCTACCTTTATTTCTCTCTCTCTTTTGTGTGCGTGCATGTGTGTGTGTGTGTGTGTGTGTGTGTGTGTGTGTGTGTGTGGGTGTGTGTGAGTGTGAGTGTGTGTGTGTGTGTGTGTGTGTGTGTGTGTGTTCTCCTATTGATACACTTTTGTAAACATCTGTACTTTCTTTGAGTGTTAAAATGGAGCCCCTCTCTTTCAGCACCACGGACAGCTCCAAGTGAAGTTCAGGCGTAGACGCGCCTGCTGTTGAACGATGACACCCGTCGGAGCTCTCGTCCAGCCTGTTATTTTGTTATTTCGTGTTACATCATCACTATCATCACACAACCACGTACTTCACCAAAAAACCTCCTTTTCTAACCAATCATCAGAGGTTTAGTTGGTGGAAAATTACAGCTTCATGACACCGAGGTCTTCTTTTCGTGATTGGTTTTCCGATCCATGACACTGTTCGTGTCACTGATCTGACGGCCTTTGTTTCTTTTTGTCTTTGTTGTGGAAAAGTTGTCGTGTTGGTGTTTTAATCAGGTTTTAAAAGCAAGAAAATCATCCAAATCAGACGGGACGATGGTTCCCAATCATCTACCCCGACGTAGAGAGTTTCATAGCTTGATATTGAATGTTGTCTGGTACTTAAATACATAAATCTCATCTCATCTTCAGCCTCTTATCCAGGGTCGGGTCGTGGGGGCAGCCGCTTTAGCAGGGGACCCCAAACTTCCCTTTCCCGGGCCACATTAACCAGCTCTAACTGGGGGATCCAGAGGCGTTCCCAGGCCAGTGTGGAGATCTAATCTCTCCACCTGGTCCTGGGTCTTCCTGAACCACCTCAACTGGCTCCTTTCAACGCAAAGGAGCAGCGGCTCTACTCCGAGTTCCTCACGGATGCTGAACTTCTCCCCCTCTCTCTAAGGGAGACTCCAGACCCCCTCCTGAGGAAACACATTTCAGACGCTTGTACCCGCGACCTGGTTCTTTGGGTCCTGACCCAGCTTTCATGACCACAGGTGAGGGTAGGAACCAGGACTGAGGGTAGATCCAGAGCTTTGCCTTCCTCAGCTCTCTTTTCGTCACAACGGTGCGGTAGAGCGACTGCAGCTCCGCCCCCGCTGCTCCGATTCTCCGGACAAACTCACGCTCCATCGTCCCCTCACTCGTGAACAAGATCCCGAGGTACATAGTCTATATGAAATATACACATGGTAAAGCCTACTTTTGTTTGTTTAACCACTTATTTTTGGAGTGTTTTCTCATTATATTTAGAACTTTATTGCAAAATGTAAGAATCAGTATTCTTGAGTGTTTGTCAGCAGCTCTCTTTGTGTGTGTGTGTGTGTGTGTGTGTGTGTGTGTGTGTGTGTGTGTGTGTGTGTGTGTGTGTGTGTGTGTGTGCATGTGTGTGGCAGAATTGTCCGCAGCTGAAGAAAATCAGAGGTTACGGATAAAAACACACAATAAGTCAAAAACCAAAGGGATGAGAAAAACAGAACAAAAGTATAGTTCTCTACTCGGACACGTTCAACATATAAAACACACACGCACAAGAAGTGTATGAACACGTTCTGATGCACACTTACAACTGTTCAGGTGCAACCACACATGGAAAAGCCAAATAGATGTGAACACTCATCACACGCGGTTACCTACGTGCACGGACCTGGGTTAAGTAAAAACACAGATTGTGCTTTTGAATAGCAGCGTGGACGGTTATTATCTAAGAGACGCTGACACCGCGCCCCTCGGGATGGATGATTTATATTCTCTCCTCCTGCGAAGGGCTAGAGGGCAGAGCTGGAATGATGTTAACACGAGTACGGAAGCTTCTTCTGCTCTAACGCGGGAGTGGCGGTGACCGTTTCCTCCCCTCCGGGGGGGCGGAGCGGTCCTGTAGTCCAGGTGCTGCAGGTTTCTGAGGCTTCTCCTCATCCTGACATTGGAAAACGTTTATTTTTAGCCTCTGTGGTGTCAAATTACAGGTCTGCTGTGATCAGCTGGTGGTCCTGTCCTGAGAGAGCGGATATATTGGATATCTGATATGATCTAATATGTGTTTAGCTAAATGTTGACCAAAATATATTTATCTGACACCTTATTTATAAGCTATTTCATCCAAACACTGAAGGTCCTGGTGCAGTTTACACTATTAATGTGTAACAACAAGGTAATTCACACTGTTTTACACAGAAAACGTCGTTTCCTCGTTCCTGTTTTCATCGTTCCTGTTTCCTGACCGTCTGTACGTCGTTTCCTCGTTCCTGTTTCCTGACCGACCGTCGTTTCCTCGTTTCCTCGTTCCTGTTCCCTGGCCGTCCGTCGTTTCCTCCTTCCTGTTTCCTGACCGTCCGTCGTTTCCTCCTTCCTGTTTCCTGACCGTCCGTCGTTTCCTCCTTCCTGTTCCCTGACCGTCCGTCGTTTCCTCCTTCCTGTTTCCTGACCGTCCGTCGTTTCCTCGTTCCTGTTCCCTGACCGTCGTTTCCTCGTTTCCTCGTTTCTTCGTTTCCTCGTTTCCTGATCGTCCGTCGTTTCCTCGTTCCTGTACCCCTCGACGTCTCGTCTTCAGTGTCTCTGTTTCCCTTGTATTGTTCCCGTTTCTATCGTGTTTATTAAATATATTTTCTTCCTTTAACCCCGTGTCCGTGTCTGCATTCAGGTCCAGTCTCCCGGTGTTATTTCCCCACTCCGTTCATGACATTTAAGCCGGAGAGAGAAATGTGTCGGCCATGTTGTTTTCCTCTCCTCAGCTCCTCAAACGCTCTCGCCCGTTAACCAGGTTTGCACTTCTTCGCTCCAGTAACTGAGCAGTAAACACAATCCCAGGCTTTTCCCCACATTAATTATTTATTTTGTTGCTTTTGTTCCGGCCCGGGACGGTTTTTCTGACGTCCATTTGAATCCGTAGCTCAGTTTTCTGTGTCTGCTCCCTTCAGAGGAGCAGAGAGAGTCATCGCTGTGACCCATCAGGAGGCCTGAAGACGTTACACACAGCCTGCTCAGATATTCCTGTTGGACTGTGACAAGAATCCACCAGGCAGGGAAAAGTGGAAGCAGGGCCGTGAGGTGTGTGGACACATTATTTGGTGACATAAAGGGTTCTGCTGCAGAGACGTCTCTCCCTCAGGACTTGCTCTGTCCGGCCTGCTGCATTAATGTGGCAGCAAATATCCGCTCCATAGACGAGAGGCTGGAAACATCCTGGCTGTGTAAAATGCCAAAAATAGTGCAATTTGTAGAGGTGTTTTCGCATACAGGGCGACACGGTGAGGTGGTGGTTAGCACTGTCGCCTCACAGCGAGAGGGGTCCTGGTTCAAATCCCCGCTGGGGCCCTTCTGTGTGGAGTTTGCATGTTGTCCCCGTGTCTGCGTGGGTTTTCTCCGGGTTCTCCGGTTTCCTCCCACAGTCCAAAGACGTGCAGGTGTTCGGTTCATTGATGACTCTAAATCACCCGTAGGTGTGAATGGTTGTCTGACTCTGTTTGTCTCTATGTGTCCTGTGATAGACTGGCGTCCTGTCCAGGGTGGACCCCGCCTCACGCCTGATGTCAGCTGGGATCGGCTCCAGCCCCCAGGGTAACAACGGTCCGGCGCTGCATGCCTGTCAGCTCAGGGTCTTTATAGTCCTACAGGTGATCAGCGTAACAGGCTGCAGCTGGGGGGGACACGCCTACAGGACCTGGACAAACTCACACAAAAGGGAGAGAGGAGGAACTGACAGATCCAACCCTTGACAAACATGTTGTCAATGTATATAAATAAATAGATAAATAATGATTCAACCTCTCTCCAGTCCTGGATTATCATCATTTTAGAAATCTTCCTGAAGGGCGACATTTCTCCGGGTTCTCCGGTTCGGTTCATTGATGACTCTAAATCACCCGTAGGTGTGAATGGTTGTCTGACTCTGTTTGTCTCTATGTGTCCTGTGATAGACTGGCGTCCTGTCCAGGGTGGACCCAGCCTCACGCCCGATGTCAGCTGGGATCGGCTCCAGCCCCCCACGACCCCGACAGGGAGAAGAGGCTGAAGATGAATGAATGAATGATGATCTTCCTGATTCTTTGAAAGTTTTTGAACACAGAGGCAGAGGAAGAAGAGCAAAAAAAATGCCACTCTAAATGTCAGAATGTATTATTTCTCATATCATTTTATCACCTTTTTCCTCTTCGATAAGCTGAACACGACCTGTCAGAGGTCTGCCAACGTGATAGTACATCTTTAAAGTCTGTCACCAGGGCTGTCGTTCTCACTTCATTTCAGTGTAAATGTCAAGGTTTATATACGGTGTCTGTGCTTTAGAGCTCATTCTGGAGCAAAGGAGGCAAAGTCGAGATACAACTCAACACAGATTGAAGAGCGTAATGTTGCCCGGCTGATAAAGGAAAGCGCCCTAAAAGCCCGTTGTGCTGCCTGAAAATTAAACTGAGCAAATCGGGGTGTCATCCTGCCAACTCTGCCCGGCGACAGGGACATCTGATAGCGTGTGAATAATTCAGAGGAATGGATCATCTCAGTTTTTATGACTGGAGCTGCAGACAGGACGCCAGCACACACGCACACACGCACGCACACACGCACGCACGCACGCACGCACACACGCATGCACGCACGCACACACACACGCACGCACACACGCACAAATCACTGTCATTTGGACATTTTGGACCAGTTTAATTTAAAGACTCTGTCAGAAATGAGTTCTTAAAGCTAAAAACAGGGACATTGACCTCAGCAGGGGTGTGAACAGACTTTTTGAAGGGCAGGGGCGAAAAGGAAAAAAGGCACCTCCTCTGCACTGAAGAGGTCATTTGAGCACATGATTTGCCCCCATGAGGACACTTTAGCACACGTTTTAGCTCCTAGAGGGCACTTTAGCACATGATTTGGCCCCCGTGAGGACACTTTAGCACACGTTTGGCTCCTAGAGGGCACTTTAGCACATGATTTAGCCCCCATGAGGACACTTTAGCACACGTTTGGCTCCTAGAGGGATCTTCAGCACATGATTTGGCTCCTAGAGGGATCTTTAGCACACGTTTTGGCCCCCATGAGGGCACTTTAGCACGTGATTTGGCCCCCATGAGGACACGTTAGCACAGGTTTGGCTCCTACAGGGATCTTCAGCACACATTTTGGCCCCCATGAGGGCACTTTAGCACACGTTTGGCTCCTAGAGGGATCTTTAGCACACATTTTGGCCCCCATGAGGGCACTTTAGCACATGTTTTGGCCCCCATGAGGGCACTTTAGCACACGTTTAGCTCCTAGAGGGGTCTTTAGCACACGTTTGGCTCCTAGAGGGATCTTTAGCACACGTTTAGCTCCTAGAGGGGTCTTTAGCACAGGTTTAGCTCCTAGAGGGGTCTTTAGCACACGTTGGGCTCCTAGAGGGATCTTTAGCACACGTTTTGGCCCCCATGAGGACACTTAAGCACATGATTTGGCCCCCATAAGGGCACTTTAGCACACGTTTGGCCCCCATGAGGACACTTAAGCACATGATTTGGCACCTAGAGGGCACTTTAGCACACGTTTGGCTCCTAGAGGGCACCTTAGCACGTGATTTGGCACCTAGAGGGCACTTTAGCACAGGTTTGGCACCTAGAGGACACTTTAGCACACGTTTGGCTCCTAGAGGGGTCTTTAGCACACATTTTGGCCCCCATGAGGACACTTTAGCACACGTTTGGCTCCTAGAGGGATCTTAAGCACATGATTTGGCCCCCATGAGGACACTTAAGCACATGATTTGGCCCCCATGAGGGCACTTTAGCACACGTTTAGCTCCTAGAGGGGTCTTTAGCACACGTTTGGCTCCTAGAGGGATCTTTAGCACACGTTTAGCTCCTAGAGGGGTCTTTAGCACACGTTTAGCTCCTAGAGGGGTCTTTAGCACACGTTGGGCTCCTAGAGGGATCTTTAGCACACGTTTGGCTCCTAGAGGGATCTTTAGCACACGTTTGGCTCCTAGAGGGATCTTTAGCACACGTTTGGCTCCTAGAGGGCAAGTGGGGTACACGCCACTGGCCCTTAGTCTAACAGGAAGGAGTGCTCTCAGCGCACTTTGGATGATTTCATTCATCTAGAAGCAATAGAGATATATTTTCCCCATTGACACTTGATTAGGTGACGAATCGTTAGAGGTTAGAGATTTTCCTTGGATGACTAACAGCCCTAGACTTTAGCTCCTGCCCTGGACTGTTTTCCACACCTCTTGTACTCGTGTAGTTCTGCTTTAAAAACACTTTATACCAGATTTGAGATGCTTTGATAGCAGCGTTAGTCATCAAATAGTCCCTCTGACATGTCACAGCAGGTGCTGCACAGGTATAAATGATATAATAAAAGGACGGGGGGGATTCACCGCATAAACCATGTGTGCAAATAAAAGGTTTTAGTGTATAAGTGTCATTTCTAGAAGACAAAACAAAGCCCATCATATTAGTTTTCAAACAAATGGACCTCCAACTTTTGCAAATCAGACTGCAAATTGCCCCCCGGGGACAAATAACATCACAGATACAGTGTTGGAATAAGTGTGAATATAGAGAGGCTCTTTTTGATGTTCAGTCAATATGAGATGAGTTGAATAAAAGATAAACAGCAGAGCGGTTTGATGCAAGCCTTGGCAGGAATGTGAATCACATCAGGAGACATTCAACCTTCCTATCAAATGGAGCAGGAGAGAGGAGACACGTACGACTGCGATGCTCAGAGCAGGTGGAGATCAGCCGACGTCTCCAGTGTTCAGAAGAGGCCACAGCGGCTGATGCAGAGTGAGTGCTAATGTCTTTCCATTCAATATTATTGTATTAATTAGACTTTATTGGAGGAATGACCTTTCCAAGGATGTGCTTTTCTGTATTCCCTCGCCTCCTCTCAAATCATCCTGTCAGCTTCACTGAGGCAGAGACGCAGCTGAAGTCAGAATCAAACCGAAGTAACACGCAGAGGAAAGGCTGCATGAGCGGCTATGGAAGTACTAAGTTCTGCGTTTAGGATTCAATCATGGGGGATGTGTATTATTGTAATTATAATATATATATATGTGGAATATATTGTCACTTGGGGTAACGGAGAATTCACAGGAGATTGGACCCAAATGCAGACACGGAACTCAAGAGTCAGTTTTAACAGATTTAATAAACTTACTTGAACAAAATGGTGCACAGAGAACAAAGGCAAACACGAAGAAAACTGATACAAACTTGACACGAGGCATGAACACAAGAGGCCAGGTACACATGCCAGCACATGATTTGGCCCCCATGAGGACACTTTAGCACACGTTTGCACCCCATGAGGACACTTTAGCACATGTTTGGGCTCCTAGAGGGATCTTTAGCACACCTTTTGGCCCCCATGAGGGCACTTTAGCACACATATGGCTCCTACAGGGATCTTTAGCACACGTTTTGGCCCCCATGAGGGCACTTTAACACACATATGGCTCCTACAGGGATCTTTAGCACATGTTTTGGCCCCCATGAGGGCACTTTAACACACATATGGCTCCTACAGGGATCTTTAGCACACGTTTTGGCCCCCATGAGGGCACTTTAACACACATATGGCTCCTACAGGGATCTTTAGCACATGTTTTGGCCCCCATGAGGACACTTTAGCACATGATTTGGCCCCCATGAGGGCACTTTAGCACATGATTTGGCCCACATGAGGACACTTTAGCACACGTTTGGCCCCCATGATGGCACTTTAGCTTATGTTTTGGCTCCTAGAAACTTGAACAAAATGGTGCACAGAGAACAAAGGCAAACATGAAGAAAACTGATAAAAAATTGACACGAGGCATGAACACAAGAGGCCAGGTACACAGGGAGACATCTGGGTGTATAAAGTGTGTGGAGTAATGATCCAGCCCTGAATGAGGCTCAGGACCGGCTTAATATACAGCGTGGCAGGTGATCAATGCCAACGTGAATCACCTGCCAGGAAAACCAACTCGAACCAGGGAAACAAAGGGGAGCACATACAGAAAAACACCGACAGAGGGAGACAAGAAACAACGACTTAAGAGGAGAGTAGGACTGACCTGATCCAATCACGACATATATACTGTATAGATCCGTTTAAAGATGCCCCATTACGCTATTTTTCAGGGTTATATTTGTATTTTCCGGGTCAAATACAAATAGGTTTACATGCTTTGATTTTTAAAAAACACCCCCGAAAAGCCCAGTGTGGTGTGATTGGTCGGTTGGCCTGCTCTGCTGTGATTGGTCATCTGTTTATGCTGCGTACCAGGAAATGTCATCACCTAACCATATACGCAACGACGGCCGTTGGCACTTGGAGCACAAAGGGTTCCAGTGACATCATCGGCCTTGAGAGGTTAAATACCTGGATCTCCACACCAGTTAGTTGGACCAGCCCATGCCTGGTCCTGGTCCTGGTCCTGGTCCTGGTCCAGTCCCAGCCTGAACAGATGCGTACATGAACTGATGAAGCCTCTTGGATGAGAGGTGAAACGTCTTCCTAGACAAATAACCAAGTCCAGTTGCTTTGGACTGAAATTGCTTTGAGGAGAACGACGACCTGGACACATGAGAACATTCACAGGCTCCCCTATACTCATTCAAAAAGCTTCATTGGCAAATACATTTCTGATCCTTATGTTTAGAAACAAACAACAACACTTTTGAAGGAAGAGAAGACAAATCAGCAGCAGCTGGTCCTCGTGTTTCATGCCAAAATAAAACACTGTGCTTCACGTCAACCAAAGAAGAGAGGAGTGTTTCCTTTTCAGGTGCACAGATAGGAGCTGTGTGTGTGTGTGTGTGTGTGTGTGTGTGTGTGTGTGTGTGTGTGTGTGTGTGTGTGTGTGTGTGTGTGTGTGTGTGTGTGTGTGTGTGTGTGTGTGTGTGTGTGTGTGTGTGTGTGTGTGTGTGTGTGTGTGTGTGTGTGTGTGTGTGTGAGAGAGAGAGTTTGAGCCGCTTTCAAACTTCTTATCCTTTGTTCTTCATCTGCCTGCTTCAGTTTCTCCCTCTCTTGTAATCGTGCTCTCGTTAGCTCTGCTTACCCTCTTTTTGCGAGACCGTTTTTTTATTCTCGGATGTTTCCTCCGCTCATCTCTCCCGTTCTCCCCTCCTCCAGTTTCTTCTTTTATTCTTTTATTCTTTTAGTCTTCTTCCTTCAAGGTGCATAATAAAAAAAAACCTTATCAAGGCTTTTTAGTTGTAAAAGGTTTTTTTTGTTCAGTCATCCCTCAGAGAATCCAGTGAACTAAGAGGACCCAGTTACACGGGGACACGATTTAAGTTTTAAAAAAGCACACACACACACACACACACACACACACACACACACACACACACACACACACACACACACACACACACACACACACACACACACACACACACACACACACACACACACACACACACACACACACACACACACACAACATGTAAGCACCAGGACGATGTGACACCGAAAACTTTTCACATTTCAACGCAGTTTAAAAATGGGAAACAACAGCAGGATGCTCTGCTCTCGTTCCTTTCTCTCAGAGGTTTACTCTTTTATTTATTTCCCTTTATTAACAGGACCTTCCTTTTTCTCTCTGTTAAGCTGCTAAAAAATAATAATAAAAGAAACGCAACGGAAAACGGAAACATACGGTCTCTTATACGGCTGCATCAGTCACAGTTTTGGAGACGGAGTAGACACGCGTCGAGTCTTGCTCCCACAACTTTTGATAATTTCACATTTCAGGACCCCAAAAGTGCGACATAGTGATACAGTGGTTAGCACTGTCGCCTCACAGCGAAAGGTTACAGGTTCGCATCCCGGCTGGGCCCCTTCTGTGTGGAGTTTGCATGTTGTCCCCGTGTCTGCGTGGGTTTTCTCCGGGTTCTCCGGTTTCCTCCCACAGTCCAAAGACGTGCAGGTGTTTGGTTCATTGATGACTCTAAATCACCCGTAGGTGTGAATGGTTGTCTGTCTCTGTTCGTCTCTATGTGTCCTGTGATAGACTGGCGTCCTGTCCAGGGTGGACCCCGCCTCACATCCGATGTCAGCTGGGATCGGCTCCAGCCCCCCAACGACCCCAACAGGGACAAGCGGTTGAAGATGAATGAAATGAATGAGGACCCCGAAAGTCACTACAAATAGCCAAGATTAGCATTAGCATTAGCATTGCTCACCTCTGGGCAGAGCACCGCGCAGCCTCAACAACTAAACACCTTTATTTGGTGATACAGGAAGTGTTGAGTTTAATTAATGGTAAATAAACCTGAAATTGCTCTAAAATATATAAATACAGAAGAGATACTGACGTGTTACTTTTTTGGGGGGCAAAACTGATTTCAGTTTCAGTTAAAATTGCTTTGCTCATTCTTTCGTTGCAGTCTTATTTAGTTAACTTCTGCATGATTACAGTTGCACTTTTAGTTACTTTGATAAAATCATTTATTTCAAACATGTGCCCAACACCTAATGCAAAGCATGGATTCAGTCCCAGTGACATCCCTCGTGCTGCAGAGAACAAGAGACACATCAACAACATGTGCAACAACTAGCTAATCACCTGCCACAGGTGTGCAACAGTTAGATAATCACCTGCCACAGGTGTGCAACAGTTAGCTAATCACCTGGCACAGGTGTGCAACAGTTAGCTAATCACCTGCCACAGGTGTGCAACAGTTAGCTAAGCACCTGCCACAGGTGTGCAACAGTTAGCTAATAACCTGCCACTGGTGTGCAACAGTTAGCTAATCACCTGCAACAGGTATGCAACAGTTAGCTTATCACCTGCAACAGGTATGCAACAGTTAGCTTATCACCTGCCGCAGGTGTTCAACAGTTAGCTTATCACCTGCAACAGGTATGCAACAGTTAGCTTATCACCTGCCGCAGGTGTGCAACAGTTAGCTAATCACTTGCCACGGGTGTGCAACAGTTAGATAATCACCTGCCACAGGTGTGCAACAGTTAGATAATCACCTGCCACGGGTGTGCAACAGTTAGCTAATCACCTGCCACAGGTGTGCAACAGTTAGCTAATCACCTGCAACAGGTGTGCAACAGTTAGCTAAGCAGCTGCCACAGGTGTGCAACAGTTAGATAATCACCTGCCACAGGTGTGCAACAGTTAGATAATCACCTGCCACGGGTGTGCAACAGTTAGCTAATCACCTGCCACAGGTGTGCAACAGTTAGCTAATCACCTGCCACAGGTGTGCAACAGTTAGCTAATCACCTGCCACAGGTGTTGCTCAAGCAACATTGATTTCCTTGTAACATTAAAATGGATAAACCCATCATATTCCTCATCAATCTACACACAACACATCATAGTGACAAAACAAATACAGCAAATTTATTAACAACAAAAAACTGAAATATCACGTGTGTAAAATTTGCGCCCCCTTTCCTCGGTACGCTGATGAAGCACCTTTGGAAGTAATTCCAGCCTTGATTCCTCATGTGTATGAAGCGACAGGCTTTACACACGCGTCAACATCAACACACTCTTTCTGTCTGATTTTCAGGAATGCAATTCTGGCTGTCACAGCGCCACCTCCAGGCCTGGCATGTGTACTACAGCGTTTGGAGTCGCTGCACCTGGTTTCCTGTGGACGCTGAGATTTAATGCGTCAAGGCCGTGTGGACGGAAAACGTCATATCATTGCAGAAGACGATGGAGTTAAAAAAAGGTCTGATTCGATCATGTGGACAAAGAAGAAGAGACCTGTCCATCGACACCAGTCTGCACTGTGTGTGTGTTCTTCAGCTACGATCACCTGATGACTTTTTAAGACTGAAATGAACAAAACTATCAGGACATCAAAGGTCAAAGCTGCTCACACACACACACACACACACACACACACACACACACACACACACACACACACACACACACACACACACACACACACACACACACACACACACACACACAAACACACTATGAATGTAATGATAGATCCCTGGCTGATTGATGGTGATGTTATCGAGACCTAGATGACCGTCCACGACCTCAGCAGGGTGTGTGTGTGTGTGTGTGTGTGTGTGTGTGTGTGTGTGTGAAAGAGACAGAGGTGATTCTAATATTTACTCTTTTTGATTTAAATTGGTTGGACGAAATATTGGAAACACACATATTTGAGCCCGGGGCAGCTGATAAACAGAGTCTGCAAATAGAGAACCAGGTTTTTTTTGTTTTTTAAAGACAAGGTGAAAAACAGATGGAGAAGAAACCAGACAGAGAAGGAGAGAGGAGCAATAAAAAGAAAGAGAGGCAGAGAAAGACAAGAAATATAGATTGTGATTCCAGTGATTTATGAGGGAGAACTCAGAGCGGCAGATTCTTTATTTTTTCCAGCGGGCCCGTTCAGCCGGCGCCCAGAAACCCAATTATGTCTGAAAAGCCTTTAATGTCTCCTGTTGCTCCGCGGGCGTCGCTGTCATTCAACTCATTCCTCCGACACGTTGTGAATATCAGCCGCGGCTCTGTAACACTGAGTGACTATCAATGTCCTTACAAGGCAGAAACGCTCCTCCGGCCTTCTGTTCTGGAGACTGAGAGGGACGAGAGTTTGATGAATGAGAGGCGATTATACCATTATTCCAAATGTGGAGCCACACAAGAGTGGACAAAAGGATGACAGGCAGCTGTTCTTCAGACAGGCCTGATAAGCACGCGGACGCTGTCTGGACGGCTGCTTTCAGCCTGAACGGGGTCAGGAACGACTCAAACAAAATGGGTCTAATGTAGTAAAGTTAGTAAACCAGTGCCTCATCCAAGTTTATGAAACTTTATTGGCATCTTTTAATCACTAAAAAGTGCGTCACTAAACTGTGGACTTTAGCTACGTTCACACTGCAGGAGAAAATTCTTATTTTAATGATGGCTCTATGCGGAGCAATAGCAGCAACATCCGCAAAGAGGAGTATTTGAATGCGGCGTCGGAGCCAGGAGTGGTGGCGCACTATTTTTGGGTAATTTATTAACAGTGCAGTGCGGGCCAGTATGACGTCAAAGTCTCTTTAAATACGACCCGACTGTACGTATGCGATCAGTCGGGTCGTATCACTCTCGGGGCGGCAGTAGCTCAGTCTATTGGTGACTCGGCTGCGAACCGGAGGGTCGCTGCTTCGAGTCAAGGCTGGAGAGATGCCAGATCATTTCCTGGGCACTGCAGAGGTGCTGTTGAGCAAGGCACCGAACCCCCAACTGCTCGGGACGCAGATTGAATGGCAGCCCCCTCGCTCTGGCAACTCTCCATTAATTGCATGTATATAGGTTGTGTGTGTGTGTGTGTGTGTGTGTGTATGTGTGTTTAACCTATATAATAATAATAACAGAGTGAAAAAGGTCTTCTTCTTTTCCTCATAGAAAATACTGTTAATAATACATAAATAAATATATAACTGCCATAAAATATGACTAAAGAAGAAGAAGTTCACCAATACTTTACAGACATTAACTGAGGGCGCACTCACAATGTCCTTCTGCAACGGTTTTTCGGGTCAAGCCTAGTGCGTTTGACCAGTGTGAGTGCAGCCGCTTCGCGCATAGCTGGGGCCAGCTGGCCGTCCACGGCCCGTCTGAGAGAGGTGGGCTTTTGTAGAGCACGTTTGCACGTGTACGAGCACGAGGCCTGCGGCGGCTCTGAGGTCATTTCCTGTGCGCCTGTTGGGACGTAGAAAAAAGAAGGAGGGACCATGCGCGGACATTTAAAACAATGGCGGTGAAAGGTTCACGTTGGTGTGATGCGGAGGCGGAGTGTTTACTGCAGATTTGGTCGATGAAAAGATTCAAAAACAGTCAACAAGACGCACAAAAACTCTGAGGTCTACGGAAAGATCTGGAAACAAAGCCACGCATCGCCATGACGTCATCAATGCGTGTGACGTGTTACGGCGTGATGACGTATAGGCAGCAAGAAGCATTCGCCGAGGCCCAGGTAGTGTGAGTACAAACGGGCCTGGAGGGGGGGACAAGGACCCTAAAGCACGGGGCACGGGACGGACACACAGTGTGAGTGCGCCCTAAAAGAAGACACACACTGATTATCCTATGAGACAAACTATAAAAGGCTCAGTTGTGGTGATTAAAACACAACAATGTGGTTTCTCATAATAGTCCTTACAGCACAGCTGAAGGGCTCTGTTTACAGGATACACAGTGTCCCTCTGAACAGATCCCAGGTCAGGGTTACGTCTGCGCTGTTTAACTCTAGACTTCACTTGTGGTTTGTGGTTTGACAATAAAAGGATCATTAAATGCGACAGGAGCAAACCTGTGTGGAGTCTCTGTGGTTTCTCTCACTTTAGCCCTTTGTCAGAAAATCAAACTCTGAAACTGACCACAAATGAAATAAAAGTCACATTTTATTCATGCGTCGGCTGTTTTCGTCTTGTGGTTTCCAGAGACAGGGAGCAGATGGAGGCAGACCACACAGATGTGCAGGTGACATCCTTTTAAATCATCATGTTTGTTGTGGTTTTCTTCTGTTTTACAGTTTCAGTACTGAATGAATTGCACCACCATGGAGTCCAGAATCCAGTTGACATCGTGGTCAGATTCTGTGTTAATATGAAGCTCAAAGCTGAAGCTCACATGAAGTCAGTGTTTGACATGTTTTCCTCCAGTGTGGAACAATAAAAGCATCCGTACGTCATCATTCAGCTTCCTGTGGGCGAGCGTCATCACCTCAATGAGCGATCAACAACCAACTCAACAGACGTCGCCCTCACCGTCTCCACCCAACCAGCACGCACTCTCTCACCTCGCCCCCTACACACTCACCTTTGTGTCTGCTTCTATATGTACACATGGGGTAGTATACAGCACATTACCGTAATGTGCACATGTCTGATATGAAATCTCACACTTTTGCAAGACTCTGGAGCAAAAGACTGGATCGCAGCTGCTGGCAGCATCATGAATTGTGCAGCACATGCTATCACATCGCTATCAGCCCTGACTCAAGGTCTGACTCACAGACAATATTGCACCAATGATATGACAACGCAGCTGAGTGCAATTTGCAATTATTCATGTGGAAAAATAACAAAGTTGTCTTTGTGCCACGGAGGCATAACAGTCGCAGTAGAAACTGAAAAATGAAACGTTAAGATAGATAGATAGATAGATAACTTTATTTATCCCTGAGGGGAAATGAGGTCATCGTAGCAGCAGGTAGGAGTGATTTCCTGTGCCGTTCTTTAAGCTGCAGGTAGGAACTGTTTCCTGTGCCGTTCTTTAAGCAGCAGGTAGGAACTGTTTCCTGTGGCGTTCTTTAAGGCAGCGAGGTTGGATGAGTCTGCTGCTGAAGCTGCTCTGAAGCTCGTCCAGGGTTTCATGGAGGGGATGGGAGACATCGTCCATGATCACCAGCAGTTTTGCACCCTGTGCTCCACCTCCTCCTCCAGGGTGACAAGCTTAGAGCTTAGAGCCAACAACAGACCCTGCCTTCTTTATGAGTTTGTTCAGTCTGATGCCCGCACCCCAGGACACCACAGAAGAAGAAGATGGTGCTCGCGACAACAGAAGATGGCAAGCTGCAGGTCCTGACAAACGAACAGCTGCAGTGGCATTCCTCTGAACTTCAGGAGGAGTTTAAACGTGACAGACAGAATCAAAATCCCACGTCTGTCAGTGCTCTTGGTGTTTTCAAACAGTCAATACGTCTTTGGATATTACAGGATATACTTTTTGCATAGTGTCATAGCTGAAAACTGGCCATTATCTTTGACTTTGTATAGTGTGTGTATGTGTGTGTGTGTCCTAAAACAGAGGTCATAATAGCAGGGCTTCTTGGTAGATGTCCTATGTCTCAATAGATCAAATAAAAAAACATAAATTAGTATAATAAGTATTTATTTAATCAGAATTTAATCTTTTGAACCCCGTTGCTGGCATCAAATCTAAAATAAGGGTATAAAAACTGTTGCAGTTCTCGGTTTTAACATTTCTTAATGTCGTCTTTGTGGTATTGAATTTGTTATCACATTCGATTTCTATTTACATTTAACACAGCATCTCAATGCAAACTGCTGCATGTCCACTCCAGTTTAAAAGTTCTTCTTTTCTGGTGTTTTTCTCAGTTACCAAACAGCTTCTGGGCTTGAAATGACAAAGTGCAAATGGGGCCTTACTTAGTTTTACTTCCCAAACCAAACCTGCCTTTAGTCGTTTAGTAATTGTAGTTTTCCAGGCAAGGACATCTGCACTTTGTCGGTTTGAGTGTGATTACGTAAAGTTATACTCGCTCCATCTTCTACCTGTCCTCCTTCACCCCATCACTGTTTTAATCCTTCTCATCCCTCTGCAGTGCTGCTCTGCTCTGCTACTGGGTTTCATTTCATTTCATTCTTCAGTCCGGGCGCCGTTCTGCCTCTGATCTATAATTGATCAAACAACCTGCAGAACAAAACACACACTCAGCACACACAAACACACACACACACTGATATAACTAACAGACAGTTATAGATAATAACCAGTTGAACCAGTCCACGTGGCCTCTCCAATTGACGTAAATCTGTCGTAGTGATGGAGAACTTTGAGTCCTGTCTTGGTAAGTGAGCAGAAGGACTCTGAATTGTATTTTTTGTGGGAGCCAGTGGATTTTCTGGAGGACGAGGTGATGTGGTCACGGGACGTACAGTAGGAAGACACAGGAGTATTAAAGATACTCATGAAAAGTAAAAAGGTTGCACCATCCACAGCGTCCACCCTAAATGTCTCAGTGTGGTCCAGGAGCTGCTCGCCCTCTGAGCCCTCACACTGATGGCGACGGCGAGGGGAGGAGAGCCACCTCAGGTTAAACCTGGTGATGTTGAATGTGCTAAATTAAATATCGTTTCTGGTTGTCATAGTTAGCATTCATGCATTCATTCATCTTCATGGGGGGGGACTGGAGCGGATCCCAGCTAACATCGGGCGTGAGGTGGGGGGTTAATACATATTTTTACTTACTTTTATACTTTTGTGCAGACAATAAAATTACAATGTGTTACAGAATTATATAATTATATACTGAATCATGTGAAATATCATTCAAACTGCAGATATTAACTCATGTAATCCTCCCTGTTGTGGGCGTTTTAGGTCAGTGTGTTATTGTTGACAGTGTTTTGGTGCAATAACAAGCTTCTTTTGTGACATGTATGAAGAGTTCTAGTGGTTTGCATGTTGCTAACGCAGACTTTTGGAAGAGTTTTAAATCTCGGCTTCAGTGACCCGTGTTTGTTAGCAATTGAACGAACTGTAATGCTCTGAATGTGGAGTTTAGCCTTTTTAACAGACAATACACTCAACGCTGATTCAGTCTAATCTAAGGGCGCACTCACACTGTCCTTTAGGGTCCTTGTCCCCCCCTCCCTCTACCCCTGCGCCCCAGCCCCGTTTGTACTCACACTACCTGGGCTTCGGAGAATGCTTCTTGCTGCCTATACGTCATCACGCCGTAACACGTCACACGCATTGATGACGTCATGGCGATGCGTGGCTTTGTTTCTAGATCTTTCCGTAGACCTCTGAGTTTTTGTGCGTCTTGTCGACTGTTTTTGAATCTTTTCATCGACCAAATCTGCAGTAAACACTCCACCTCCACATCACACCAACGTGAACCTTTCGCCGCCATTGTTGTTGTTGTTAAATGTCCGCGCATGGTCCCTCCTTCTATTTACATGTCCGAACAGGCGCACATACCGCTACCGCCGTAGGCATCGTGCTCGTACGCGTGCGCACGCTCGTGCTCGTACATGTGCAAACGGGCTCTACAAAAGCCCACCTCTCTCAGGTGGGCCGTGGACGGCCTGCTGGCCGCAGTTATGCGCAGAGCGGGTCCACTCACACTGCTTAAACGTACTAGGCTTTAGCTGAAAAAACAGTTTTGGCGCGGTGCAGAAGGACAGTGTGAGTGCGCCAAGTTATATGAACCTATGAAAGGAGTCTGCTCTTTTCACTGCAGCTAACGCTAACGCTGGCTGCATGTCGTTCTTCTCCCAGGCAATATCAGAGGATGTGGTCAGTGTGCTGTCAGTCAGGTTTTTATTACTTTTTCATAACATCTTCTTTTAGGTCAATAAAGCACTGACCGGTCCTGAGAAGGTGACTGACAGCAGCTGTTGATTGGGTTTTTTATTGGATAAAGAAATAAGACTCTGTGAGACACATTTAAAAGAACAACAATGAGAAAGAAACATCTGCATTCTTGAAGGAAAATGTCCCAACAACAGCTGTAAATGTTATTATATGTTGTGTTACCATTAACAAAGCTGTTGCATGTTTGAATAATACAACAGAGACTGAGGTTTTGGTAATCTTTTACGTTTCTGACATGATAACGTTCGTAAGCTCCTGAGGTTCTAATGCACAGTTCGTCGCCAGTGTTTTCATTTAGATGTTAATGGATTAACTCTTGAACGACCATGACAGACACGGCTAACTCCATGACAACGGGGACCACTGAAGCGAGTGCAGTGGGGCTGCTTCTACGTGTCCCGACTGTCTGAACGTGCAGCCACAGACAGTCAGGTCACCAGAAGTCCAAACTAACCACGACACGTTCAACATGTCAAGCTCTCTGCTGGTACACGATTAAGATGGGACCCCGCTGAAAGGACGAAAGGAGGGAGGGGTGTAGGACGTCATTATGACATCACGCTTATGACAGCTGTGGGCATAAGGGGGTCGAGGTTAGGATGAGCGTCAGGAACCCGGGGAGCTCGGCTCAGGGTGGGGGTTACGCCGTCATAGTGTGCTGGTCCATTAACCCCCGGGTTCATGTCCAGGAGCTTCTTGTGGTAGCGTGCACCGTTGATCTGCCATGGCAGCCTATTAGCATTCTTATTAAGGTTACGGGTTGAGTGGTCTTCCATTTTGTACAGGTGTTCCAGGCACGTCCAGCTGGGAGGAGGCCTCGGGGAAGACCCAGGACCAGGTGGAGAGATTAGATCTCCACACTGGCCTGGGAACGCCTCAGGATCCCCCAGTTAGAGCTGGTTAATGTGGCCCAGGAAAGGGAAGTTTGGGGTCCCCTGCTGGAGATGCAGCCCCCGAGACCTGACCCCAGATAAGAGGCTGAAGATGAGATGAGATGAGATGTGTCGATACAGACAGTGTTGGGACTCGAGGGTCCGGGGCGTGTCCATTCAACCCTGGCTTGTTGGGTTTGGCCCCGCGGTCGTATCTAGTGGATTTTTTCAAATCTACAGTGGTGTGAACGAAGATGATCACACCGTAGCAGCGAGGGAACGCTTTCCTCTCTGCAGCGTGTGTGTGTGTTCATTTGTGTGAGTGTGTAATGTCTTGACACATGCAAATGTATGTACTTAAGCCTGTGTGTGTGTGTATGTGTGTGTGTGTGTGTGTGTGTGTGTGTGTGTGTGTGCGTGCATGTGTACAGTAGGGTAGTTGTCTGTGCTTCCGGGGGTGTAAGTCTCCCTAAGATAAGCTATCATCGGCACCCAGACGCTGTAACAGAGCACCGACACTGGTTATCATGCAACAGTGAAACCCTAGGGAGAGAGAGAGAGAGAGAGAGAGAGAGAGACAGCAGGAATAAGAAAAGAAAAGTAAAGGCTCATGTATTCTCCCATTTCGTGCGTAAATAAAAACATACATTATCAACGTTAATCATCACTGTCCTCGTGCTTTAATGCGTCCTTTACGTTGGAATGGACGTTGTGCAAAGCATCCTCTAGAGGGCGATTTAAAAGTTACTCCAATAAAGTTTGAAAAACAACAAACATGGCGACGACAGAAGAGATAACCATCCTGCGTCTGCTGAGAGGGAGGCAAAATGGCGGCAGCGTTGTAGACGACGGTGGTCTGTGAGACGCTAAAGACGTCCCAGAGTCTGGACGGAGAATTCCACACGTTGGTTTGACAGACGAGAGAAACTGACGAACGTCCCTTTCAGTATTTCAGGATGATCATCGGGGCTTTGATGACTCGCTCGGTCCTGGCGCTCTTTGTGTCCAGTGCTCAACACTGCCCCTACAATTGCCGGTGGTACTGCAACGTTTGGTCCGTATCAGTACGCATTCGCAAGCTTTCAGGATATGTGCAGAAATACGGACGAAATGTACGCAGAGTACGGACAGAAGGCTCCGTCAGTATCTAACGTAGAGCATAAATGAGCCTTAAGGGGTAAAGAAGGGAAAAAGGGATGTTTTTTAAATAGAGAGTAGGGATAAAGAGAGTAGGCTGGATGTCAAAGAGCTTCAGAAACCTTCCCCACCCATACTTTCTGATGTGGGATTGGACTGATCGTCTCATCTGGACTCAAACTGGCTGATGTTGTCTCCTGAGACTCAGCTTTTCAAGTCTCCAGCTGCTGGTTTGAGAACGTTAAGCCACGAAAAGGTCAAAAGGCAGTTTTTGAAACCAGGGTTTGAACTTCTCTCTTCCCGTCATTGTTCATGTAAACAACCGAGTGCAACTCTTTGAATGCCTTCCAGGAGAGGCTGTCTGAACATATGCAGCATTATCCCTGTACTTAATGATTCTCTCTCCTCCCTCCGACAGCCGGCTTTTCACTCAGTCTGTCTTCAAGCGCAGCTGTTCAGAAAAACCATAAACACTTTTGATTCCCATCACGGTGGGACAGCGTGTCTTACAAACTACTTCTGATCGAGCATAACTCGACCTTTGAGATTGTTGAGAGGGGAAGGCGAAGAGGGAGGTGGATGACGAGAACTGTATTTTAAGAAACCCCTTAATTTAAAAACAAGAAGTACAACAATTCAGTACTAAAAAGTCTGGTTCAGAAAACAGAAAACTGACATCCATCATCTCCCGCTGTACGCAGAACTCCCCCTGAAGCTCATTTAAAGCTGAATATGTGCATATTGTCTTCTGTTCTCTGTGGAGCTTCTGATCTCTTGAAGCACTACAGAGCATGAGTGTTGTTTGCCTTGTGCATGAAGACGCACATGTACGCACACATGCATGTGGGAGTCAATGGTTTCACGTGATTCCAGTGATCGACAGCTGGCAGTTAAGTTTCAAGACATGCAGCCGATCAGGCAGTAAATTACTGATGGGTATTACAGCCACAGCCACAGAAGTGTAGCGCAACCTGGTGTTGCAGATCTAGAGCAAGCAGAGGAATTTGGGTGCCGATCCCAGCTGACATCGGACGTGAGGCGGGGTCCACCCTGGACAGGACGCCAGTCTATCACAGAACACATAGAGACGAACAGAGACAGACAACCATTCACACCTACGGGTGATTTAGAGTCATCAATGAACCCAACACCTGCACGTCTTTGGACTGTGGTACAGTTGCAGTTGTTAAAAACATCCAAAGAGCTATAGAAGCATAGACCTGTGTGCTGTAGAGAGTAGGTGATTTGAGAGGGGATCAGGTGTAGGTCATCCCCCTTGTTAGCAAAACAACCAAATGGCATCCCCCTTGTTAACCTACCGTCCCATCTCCATCCCCGAGTTGCAGGGACAGTGCAGAGGGGTTGTTGTTTAATTGATTTGGATAATAATTATTAATTTGGCAAACTAGTAAACCATAATCCATCATCAGTGTGTCGTATATTAATTTGTTGGGACAATAAACAAACTTTAAAGACACCAATTTTTGCCTAGTTACTGCTCTTTGCAGGGTTTTAACGAGGAAGGAATAATGAAGAAGAAGAAGAATTATTACTTTATTAATTAAGGGGAAATTCAATTTACAGGTTACACACACATACTGGCAGGAAATACACACACATGCACAGACAGGACCTATATACATGCAATTTGTGGAGAGATGTCAGAGCGAGGGGGCTGCCAATGGATCGGCGCCCCGAGGGGGTTCGGTGCCTTGCTCAACAGCACCAGGGCAGTGCCCAGGAGATGAAATGGCACCTCTCCAGCCACCAGTCCCCGCTCCATTCATGGTCCAAACAGGGACTGGAACGGGCGACCCTCTGCCCCCGAACATATCGAGCATGTCTGCTGGACCTCGAGAAGTGTTTTGGTGAGATACTCCAAAGTGCTTTTCTTTGAATCTAATTAAAAGCAGCCTAACCGAGCCTGATATGAGAAAGAATGGTTACCCAGTTTAACTTCATCTCCATCTTACTCGTCAGTCCGACCGTGCCTGCACATGGGATTTGATTTCCATGAACCAAGGTACAAGATACGTCTTGTCCTAGCCAGCTAACTTCCAGATTAGCGCATGCTAGCTTGAAGATAGGTCAAATAATTCAATCGGGCAGCTCTTCTCGACTCCCCAGAATGTTATCTGACTGAATCATCAGATTCTGGTATTGGAACAAGTTATTTTGTGGAGGTTGCAGAGTTCAGAACTATTTACCCACCATTTTACAGCTGCAACAGTAGCGACCATGGACTGTACGGTAGCAACAAAGCCAGCTAAAGCAGAGCACGGCGGAGCCTATGACGTAAGCAGTCACCTGATGTAAACACAGGTCTCCACAACGGTGTCCGTCCCACCCATGCCGCTGATTGGCCAATTGTTAGTCCGCGTCTCGTCTGCGTTTATAACTAAGAAAATGTAGTTTCATGTGTTGATTCCAGACGATTCAGTCAACTCTGTAGACATAACAGGAACTGTTGGAGACTAACTTTACTCTTTTTGCTCCTCCATGTTGGCCAGAATGAACATATATTTTTCATTGAGTAAATGTGCTAAAAATGTCACCTTGTGAGCAAACATGACACCCACACCATGATGTGGACCCAGGGGACCATTTCAGCACATTTGTGAAAACTGTCCTTAGTGTTACTGAGTCATTTAGACTCATTTTCACTAATGACAACAAACAGCACACCTGCAGCTCGAGCATTAGCACCATTTGTGGTCATCATGTGAGCGGTGCTCGCAAAGCTCTTTGTGAAACTGTGTGCTGTCTCTTCATTACTGACCGTGATCCACCATTCACTGCAGGTCAGCTGTCTGTCTTTGCATGGGCAGCGTGTTCAGGGACCGCCGGCGGCCTTTTGACGACTTCAGTCCCTGGGCCAAAAGAACACCGTGATGATTTCATCCCTGACAGAAAGAGTAAGTGAGAGCCATTTACATAAACATAATGTATTCATTGACATGTTCATCGTTGTGTTACACCGTAAGAGGGAGAGAGAACGACTGCATTAGCACGTTTGCATGGGTGTCATATGGCAATACGTTACGGTCCAGCGCCAACCGGCGGCCAAACGGTGGTACTGCAGAAAACACCTCGATTTTGGGGGGCGTTTGCGGGGCCCCCCGAAGGCCCAGAGACTCAGGACCAATTTGGCACGCAGTGCAGGACCCTTGGCTACCTCCCTGATTTTTCCTGGCGCTTAGGGGCGTCCGGGGGCGGCGTAACGATTTTTAAAAAATAGCTCCGAATCCTACTTTTCCGTCTATGGGCGGGTGCCTGAACTGGACACCCCTACCCGTGACTTCCCGAAGGACACCTTGCCATTTTCTGGAGGTCCGGGGCGGTGGGAACGATTTTAATGTGTGGCCCTAAAATGTACTTTTCCGCCCATGTAAGGGTGTGTGATCTGGACACCCAGGAGAAAGGAAAGAAGGCGTGAGAGGGTGAAAGAGACATAGAGAGAGAGCAAATGATACTAAAGAAAGCAAGGGAAGGAGGTAGAAATGGATAAAGACTTAGGGCGCACTCATACTGTCCTTCCGCACCGGGCCAAAACAGGTTTTTCGGCTAAAGCCTAGTGCGTTTGACCAGTGTGAGTGCAACCGCTCCGCGCATAACTGCGGCCAGCAGGCTTTCCACGGCCCGTCTGAGAGAGGTGGGCTTTTGTAGAGCGCGTTTGCACATGTACGAGCACGAGCGTGCGCATGTGTAAGAGCACAAGGCCTACGGCGGTTCTGAGGTCATTTCCTGTGCGCCTGTTGGGACATAGAAAAAAGAAGGAGGGACCATGCGCGGACATTTAAAACAATGTCGTTAAGATGCACAAAAACTCTGAGGTCTACGGAAAGATCTGGAAACAAAGCCACGCATCGCCATGACTTCATCAATGCGTGTGACGTGTTACGGCGTGATGACGTATAGGCAGCAAGAAGCATTCTCCGAGGCCCAGGTAGTGTGAGTACAAACGGGCCTGGAGGGGGGGACAAGGACCCTAAAGCCCGGGGCACGGGACGGAGGCACAGTGGGAGTGCGCCCTAAGGACCTGGGACTGTTGGTAAAGGAGAAAAAAGAAAGGGAGAGAGAGAGGAAGGAGAGGTTATCACATTTGACTGGGAGGATGAGATGAGAGAGGAGTGGAGGGTGATGAAAAAAGGAGGAGGGATGAGGAAATCAGAAGAGTCGAAGACGGACGTCTGGGAATAGAAGAGGAGCGAGAGGGTGATGCAAGAAGATGAGAGGGGGAGATGAGAGAACGACGGGAAAGAGTAGAAGGAGGTGAAGGAGGAGGTCAAAGAGAGGTGGATGACTGACGTGAAAGAGGTTAAAGAAAGGGAAGAAGAGATTAGGAAAGAGAGGAGGAGAGAAAAATGAAGGAGAGGCGTCAGAAGTTGAGAAATGACAGTGAATGCTTTCTTTTGTTCATTTCATTTAATCCAGAACTTTTTCATCATCTCTGCAGAAAACATCAGTGAGTTTGATCTTTTTAAATGAAATCATGTCCCGCTAATACCACCTCAGTCCACACTCCATTCATGGTCCACACAGGGACTCGAACCGGCGACCCCCCCTTAAAAATTTCCCCATTGCGGGACTAAAAAAGGAATTCTGCTTCTTCTCTGAACCCAAACACATCCAGCATGTCTGCTGCCCAGGAGATGAACTGGCACCTCTCCAGCCACCAGTCCACACTCCATTCATGGTCCACACAGGCACTCGAACCGGCGACCGCCCTAATATCCCCTCTTTATCTCTGATGCACTTCTTATGGAAACATGAGTGATTTGTGATGTACGGAAATGGTTTAGCAAAGCTAGCCCTGTTGCATTGATGTCAGGGAAGCTGTGTTTGGTCTTGGTTCAACAGGTTATATGCAATCATTTAATATGTTTTAATAAACATTGAACCAGTCCGGCCCTCGGCTTGTAGCAAATTTGCTTTTTTTGGCCCTCTGATGTATTTGACTTTGACATCCCTGCTGTAGAGGGTGCTGACCTGCCTCCGCGGAACTCCTGTAGATCAGACCGGGATACGTTCAAGGGTTACGCTTCACTCTGCAGTGACAACTTTCTTTTTCTTCTTCTAGATTTGCGGCAGACTAGACGCCTAAAAGCCCGTTGCTGCAACCCACAGGTCAGAGTTATATCCATTATATTGTATCCACAGGAGCAGAGTGCTTGGCCTGATGTAGTCAACAATGGCGGCTGTGGTGGTCCCCTGGTGATCCCCCGGATGTTATGACGCTTACCGCAATCTCAACGCTGATTGGCTGACGCGCCACAGCATCACGGGATACATCTGAAATGTTTGATATTTTCAACTTGCACGTTGGAGGGATTTTGTCATGAACGGTTCAGGTATAACACAAAAGTGGACCCGATGCAGACACAGACAAAAAGTAAAGTTACAAAATAAACGTTTAATATAATAAACGGACAAACGCAAAAATACTACAGAGTATACAAACACAAGGACTAACTAAACGAACACGGGAATGACTGGAACAGGAAGACGACGGAGGATCAGGAGACGGACAGGAAACGGGAAACTACGGAGAAAAACAGAAAACAAACACGATTAATCAACTTACTACGGGGAGCGTGAAAACCACAACGAGGAAGGGGGATGCCAGTCCGGGGGGGATAGTTTTACCAATACAGGGTCGACGACGGTCCGGTGCTGCATGCCTGTCAGCTTCAGGTATTTAAGGAGGTGGGGTAATCAGCATTACAGCCTGCAGTTTGGGGGAACACCTACCGGACCTACACAGAGACGAGGGAGAGAACATGCAGGGAAACACAGAAAGAGGGAGACAAACTCACACAAAACGGAAGAGAGGAGGGTACTGACAGAACCAGATCTTGACACACTTAACGCGAATATCACTGGATTTTCACATCTATCGCGTTGCAGGTACCGCGAGGAACGCACAACCTCGCGTTAAAGTCGCGTCTGTAGATTGACTCTGTATGTGATCGCGCTGCTTCTATCACGTCTATCGTGTGCGGTGTGATCGCAGCATGAGAGCGCTTACCCGCATGGGGAGGAGGGTCGGGGAGCAGAATCTGTTTAGGCAACACAACTACTTTGATCAGCTTAGAAAAAGATTACGGTTTGGGTTTATTATGTCACTCACGCACGTGGCTTTTCTTAACCCTCCTGTTCTCCTCATTTTCTGTATACACCCTGTGTCCTCCGGGTCACAATGACCCGTCTTCACTAAACCCCTAATATAAGCATTCATCGTGCTCTGGGTTGTATTCCTCCCCATCTTCTTCTTTTGATACATCCTCCACTTCCTCTTCTGAATCACAGTTGTCTCGCTCTAGAGCCTCTTCAGCGTTATAACGCACACTCACGGCTCCAGCACAGACAGAGTTCGGGGCCCTGTCGTCTGCAGCACCTTTATAATCTCTGCAGTCTGCGATAACACCTGTGTGTTGTTTACGTCTGCTACTGTCTCGTTCACGTCTGCTGCTCATTGATCTGAGACTGATCAAAGGCACAGCCGTCCGTGAGAAGACCCCATGATCTGTCTTGTTACGTCTGCTACTGATTAAAACAACTAAACATTGAAACATTCTGAGGTTTGTAAATAACTCTGTGACCTTGAGTTCAACTCTTTGTGCCTCACGGGTCATTTTGACCCCAGGACGACCTTTGTACCTTTGTTTGTAGCTCACATGGAAATGTGAATAAAAGCAACATTTCACTTTTTCTACTGTTGGTGCCAATCCAGGAAAAGTCATAAAATTTCAAGTTAAAAAAATATCGTTTAGGGGATTTTTGTTTGATTTTTAACACAGTGGAGGGTCATTTTGACCCAAAGACAACAGGAGGGTTAAGTATGTGAGTTAATATTAGTGGTGTGATGCAAGTTCTTTAGAGATGAATATCACAAAAACACAGGAACTTGTTTTTTATGAAAAGGACCATGTGCAGCCCCTTACAATTAGGGGACAAGTTGTAGAGGTAGTAGACAGTTTCAAATACTTAGGTACATTTATTGATTGCAATTTAAATTTTAGTGTAAACACAGACTATATTTTTAAAACCTGTAACCAACGCCTACATCTACTGCGCAAACTCAACTCATCAGAGTGAGCAAGCGCATTATGGAAACAGTTTATAAGAACCTTATTGAGGGCATTTTAACTTTTAATATGGCTACGTGGTATGGTAACCTAAACGTAAAAGGAAAAAGCAAGCTGCAGAGAATAATAAACCTTGCCTCAAAAATCATAGGGACAAAACAGAAACAATTAAGTTGTATGTACGAGGAAGTGCTAAGGAAAAAAGCTGTCAAAATAGCAAACGATCCGTCCCATCCACTGCATAGGGAGTTTGAACTTCTTCCCTCGGGTAGACGTTACAAAGGGCAAATCGTAACATTTTTAAAAATTCCCTCATTCCGAAAGCGATTGGGGTACTGAACACCATATCCCGCTGATGTGTATACTGTCACTGCTGCCCTGCTTCTTGCCCCTGAAGATGTCTGTTTGTAAATGTTGTTGTTGTTGTTGTTGTTGTTGTTGTTGCTGTTGTTGTTGTTGTTGTCCTGCTGGTTGAGACCAAAGACGAATCTCCACACCGTGGACAATAAAGAATTAACTAACTAACTAACTAACATTGACTTGCTTTCACGCGGGACACTGACGACGGTGTCCTGGGTCAAAGTCTTGTGTGTCTATGACCCTCCATCCAACACCAACGTTATTTATTCATCGTGGATCGAGTTTGACGTGATTTAGTGGTGGTTTTGTCTCTGTATCTAAACTGGGGGAGACGTGCTATACATCCAAGGCCTGAACTGTTTATTAGGATGATTTAAAAATGTGATGTTATGGACAGTACATCGCAGCTCACACACACACACACACACACACACTCCCTACACCTCTCACCTTGACCTGCATCTCTCTCTCTATGCCCCTCTCTTTCCATCTCCATTTCATTTTTCTTCTCTGCAGTATTTCCTCCCTCCCCAATTATCCTGTCATATCACCCTCCTGGTGTGTGTGTGTGTGTGTGTGTGTGTGTGTGTGTGTGTGTGACATCTCTATCCTTACAGATAATTGTATGTTGGGTCATGACATCAGAAAGCTGCCAGGGGAGGACATGTTCAGAGAGATGAAGAGAGGTGCAGAATAATTGAGAATTCCTGGCGCTTTAAAGCAGGAACTCAAAACAAGAATAACTAAAAAAACACCTCAAACACTCACACACACACACACACACACTAGCACACATACACACACACACATACAAGTGGGAAATAAGAGGAATATTGGTGAACCACAGAGGGAATGAGAGCAATAGAGGGGAAAGTGAGAGGTGAGGAGGGAAAGAGGGTGAGAAACATAAAGATGCGTTGAGGGTTTCAACCGCACAGCCGCTCATTTTTGTGTTTTAAGGAAAATCTGCTCTTTCACATTTTTCAAATTCAAGGTTCTTGTGATATTTTGAAGGAGAACTTGTGCAACAGATCATTTTTTGGAGGATGACGACCTTAGAAAAGAGGCTGTGATTGTTTCGGCTTTTCAGGCTGTCACAGAGCAGACGGGAGAAGCACAGCCTTCCTCTGAGACCAGACAGCCTGACAGACTACACACACTCACACACACACACACACACACACACACACACACACACTCCCCCCCTCCCTCTCTCCCCGCTGGCCAGTCCGTTTGTACTCACACTACCTGGGCCTCGGAGAATGCTTCTTGCTGCCTATACGTCATCACACCGTAACACGTCACACGCATTGATGACGTCATGGCGATGCGTGGCTTTGTTTCCAGATCTTTCCACAGACCTCAGATTTTTTGTGCGTCTTGTCGACTGTTTTTGAATCTTTTCATCGACCAAATCTGCAGTAAACACTCCACCTCTGCATCACACCAACGTGAACCTTTCACCGCCATTGTTTGAAATGTCCGCGCATGGTCCCTCCTTCTTTTTTCTATGTCCCAACAGGCGCACAGGAAATGACCTCAGAACCGCCGTAGGCCTCGTGCTCGTACACGTGCGCACGCTCGTGCTTGTAATGTGTAAACGTGCTTTACTAAAGCCCACCTCTCCCAAACGGGCCGTGGACGGCAAGCTGGCCGCAGCTAGGCGCGGTACAGTTGCACTCACACTGGTCAAAGGAACTAGGCTTTACCTGTAAAACCTGTTTGGGCACGGTACGGATGGACAGTGTGAGTGTGCCCTAAGAGACACCTGTGATACACTTAGGATCAGAAAGAAAAGAAAGCAAATGATGAGTGCTCTGGAGGTCCCTTGATGACACCCTATCCTCCTTAAGGGGTGTCAGGTATGGGAAGGTAAGTAAACCAATCAACATTCGAATCACCTAAAGCCAAATGACTGTCACTGCAACATGAAGAACAAGAGCATGTTCATCGCCTTTGAATGTCCCATGGTCAATGACTGCAAAAAGTCACTTACAGCTCCTGACAATCTTGTCTTTGAGACCTCTAGTGGTTTCACTTCTCACCTTGCTGCAGTGATGCACATGTACTCCAGGACCCTGGGGCCTCACGCAGAGGTGTGGTTACAGCTAAAACAAAGCACACTTCGGACCACACCCATGGGGGATGTTGTGTGTGGTTGCAGGTTACAGGCTTGACACTTTCCACCAGAGACACAAATGAAAGTTATTCTTGAAGCGGGGAGCACTGTGATGTTGAACCCACTGACATCAAGGGATGCTGACAGTCAGTCAGAGGTGGCTGTGCTGTCTGTCTGTATAATTATGTCATACTGAATGCTTCGCGGCATTCATGGTTTTTGCATTAATTTGAATGGAGAGGTAGAACCTGTCGCAATAAGCAATATATTGATTCATCGCATGATAACTTTTAACGAGCTCGATAACTTTTCCAGCCACAATAATTTCCATTTTGCCTGTGTTGTCTTTCATTCATTCATTCATCTTCAGCCTCTTGTCCCTGTCAGGGTCGCAGGGGGGCTGGAGCCGATCCCAGCTGACATCGGGCGTGAGACGGGGTCCACCCTGGACAGGACGCCAGTCTATCACAGGACACATAGAGACAAACAGAGACAGACAACCATTCACACCTACGGGTGATTTAGAGTCATCAATGAACCCAACACCTGCACGTCTTTGGACTGTGGGAGGAAACCGGAGAACCCGGAGAAAACCCACGCAGACACGGGGAGAACATGCAAACTCCACACAGAAGGGCCTCCAGCCGGGATTCAACCCAGGAACCCTCTCGCTGTGAGGCGACAGTGCATTTTAAAGTGGCCTGATTCTGATTGGAAAATGTCAGATTCAATGCGACTTGTGCTGTTCACACTGTCACAAGCAAATCAGACATGGGTCAAAATGAGCGGAAAAATCTGATTCAGGTCACTTGGGTCCGCAGTGTAAACGAAGCCTTCGAGACTTCTCACTCCCAGCTCATCACATACGGACGCTTATCTATGGTGATATGTGGAGAGTGTGTATTGGCTCACATCTAGCTGAAACCCAAAAGATCCCAACATGTTTTTCTAGATGTTTATTACAATTAAACAATAGGCCTACATAAAGCAGTGCTGCAGGAACCTCAGCACACCCACTTCCTGCGCCGACGCCTTGGGGCGCACTCACACTGTCCTTCTGTACCGGGCCAAAACCGTTTTTTCAGCTAAAGCCTAGTGCGTTTGACCAGTGAGAGTGCACCCGCTCCGCGCATAACTGCGGCCAGCCGTTGATGGCCCACTTGAAAGAGGTGGGCTTTTGTAGAGCCCGTTTGCACGTGTACGAGCACGAGCATGAGCCCTACGGCGGTAGCGGTATGTGCGCCTGTTTGGACATAGAAAATAGAACGACGGACCATGCGCGGACATTTAACAACAACAACAACAATGGCGGTGAAAGGTTCACGTTGGTGTGATGCGGAGGTGGAGTGTTTACTGCAGATTTGGTCGATGAAAAGATTCAAAAACAGTCGACAAGACGCACAGAAACTCTGAGGTCTACGGAAAGATCTGGAAACAAAGCTACGCATCGCCATGACGTCATCAATGCATGTGACGTGTTACGGCGTGATGACGTATGGACAGCAAGAAGCATTTGCACGAGGCCCAGGTAGTGTGAGTACAAACGGGGCTGGGGCGCGGGGGAAGAGGGAGGGGGGAGAAGTACCCTAAAGCCCGGGGCGCGGTGTGGAAGGACAGTGTGAATGCGCCCTTGGTCCACTCAGAGTGAACCTCATTATAAAACTCCACAACATGTCAACCACAACCACTGTCGTGCAAAATGTCTTCCGCGCCATCATATCCCCAATGGTTAATATGAAGTTTGGACCAAGAGCCTTGAGGTGTATGAGGCAACGTAGAGGATCCCTGCTGACTGTGCGGTTCAGGAGGATCCTGAGTGTAAGGGTCACTTTATTCAGTTAATGTTGTGTTCTATATGATGTCAAGTTGAGATGATAAGGGGCAGAACACACTCGAGACTTATGGTATGCATGGAAGCCCTTGTTTCTTGCCTGCAAGGTCAAGCCTGCACACTGGTTGATAACACATTCCCACAGTCCCATTTCCCAGTGTCAGTGTATAAATAGGCACCAGGAAAGGCAACCATTTCATCATTCCTCCCCCTGGATAGGCAAATCCCAGCCATTGTACTTCAACTTCTTCTGCGTGTATGACTCAGTGTGCACTATGGGGCTTAAATAACACATTTCACATGATATGTTACTTGAAATGCGCCCTTAAGAGACGGATATGAGACGGACAGAGAAGTGAGAAAGACAAAACCTTCATGTTGAAGGAGTTAGCAAAGAGACTGTGGTGCACACAGAGCTGCTCCAGCATGTCCCCAATGACCTCCACATGAAGGGAGCCCTGAACATCAGATGCACTGAGCCTACATAGACATGGTTTCCCCATTAGTTCACTAACCAGCAGACATGTTGAACTTGGCAGCGACACAGATCGGGCCAAAGCCTAATGCAGTACATGAGACACAGTCCTGTGGTATTTCACAGTATAGGTCATTCCAAGACAGGTTTGGGACACAAATAGACAAACATCAGGCCAACGCTCGTGCCGATTCAGACCCAGAGAGGCCACATAAGTGCTGGAAGCTGTTTAATGTTGAATTATTGAAACACAGAGACATGAGAGCCTTGAAAAACCTTCTTCATTGCTCTGATTCATTTCTAACACCGTCCTTCCGGACATTAAATAGTAAAGGGGCCTTTTCTGAACATACAGGGGCTCGTCGGATTGCAGCTGCAGGGTGACTCCAGGATGTTCTTTGATGATGGGGACACATCCGCCCCGCGTCTCCATGCCACAATACCAAGTCCAGTTGCTTTGGACTGAAATCGCTTTGAGGATAACGACGACCTGGACACATGAGAACACTCACAGGCCCACTTGGGGCGCACTCCCACTGTGCGTGCGTCCCGTGCCCCGTGCTTTAGGGTCCTTGTCCCCCCCTCCAGGCCCGTTTGTACTCACACTACCTGGGCCTCGGAGAATGCTTCTTGCTGCCTATACGTCATCACGCCGTAACACGTCACACGCATTGATGACGTCATGGCGATGCGTGGCTTTGTTTCCAGATCTTTCCGTAGACCTCAGAGTTTTTGTGCGTCTTGTCGACTGTTTTTGAATCTTTTCATCGACCAAATCTGCAGTAAACACTCCACCTCCACATCACACCAACGTGAACCTTTCACCGCCATTGTTTTAAATGTCAGTGCATGGTCCCTCCTTCTTTTTTCTATGTCCCAACAGGCGCACAGGAAATGACCTAAGAACCACCGTAGGCCTCGTGCTCGTACACGTGCGCACGCTCGTGCTCGTACATGTGGAAACGTGCTTTACAAAAGCCCACTTCTCCCAAACGGTCCGTGGTCGGCAAGCTGGCCGCAGTTAAGCGCGGTACGGTTGCACTCACACTGGTCAAACAAACTAGACTTTACCTGTAAAACCTGTTTGGGCACGGTACAGATGCCAAATCAGTAACTGAGTATTTTGTTGCCTAAACTAGATCACATAGTTTTGTTTGAATACAAAATGTTACCAGTGTTTAAAAACCACTTATTCTAGGAACCCTGTGCATCATATTCTTGTAAACTCAAACTCTGCCTGTACGGTACTTGAGAGAGTTATTTTTTGAAGTGCATTGTGCTCTTTTTCTCCCACATAATTAAGCAATTCATGGTACTCTCTGGCACTGAAACACATTTTCAGAGTTGGAGAGTGAAGGAACTTGGCCGGCACTCGTATTTTGTGAATGTTTTCCCTTCAATTCATTCTTCAATCAATCCAGAATATATTAAATAAGCACTCTCTCTGAGCCTGCTGTGGATCAAGGCTTCACATATATAAAACCTGTTTATTTAAAAAAATTAAAACCAAACCAGCACCTTTAAAGTTGAGCATCTGAATGAAACAACAAGCTAAAATACAGATTTTAAAATGGGTTTTATTGGAATATTGTCCTCAGTTGTTGTATGAACTAAAGCTTTACGACTAGCTCTTGTTAGAAGTACCATCAGCAGAAAAAACAACTACCAATAATTCTTCCTAGAAGGTTTTACAGCTATTAAAAAACCATCAATGCGTGTGCTGACTTTCCTCAAGGTAGTGCACATGAATAATAAACAGCAGGAGAGAGAGAGCGAAGGAAAAAACGGCTAATTAGCTTGTTTCTTAGACCAAGATGAAACATATAAACCGATAACCTTAACTATGGACGCTTAAGATGGATTATCAGCATGGTTGCAATGTGTCTTTGTCCATTTAGATTGCTTCACTCAGACCCCTTGATGTGTAAATCGGTTTAACGGCTGATATAAAGATATGAGTGAATGGGAGAAGTAGCCGTGTGGTTTTAAATGGGTTAGCTTGTGCACATGAATGGGGGGCTGAAAACAGGTTTAGCGTATGAAAAAACAACAAGGCTGCGGTTTTAAATGGGTTCAGGTGCTTAAAGGTCTGAATGCGGCGTGTTGAGGTGAGTGGTTTGTTGTGCTGGGGGCCCCTGTGGTCTGAGGTCTCACAGTCAAACAAGCCTTTAGCAGTTTCCATTAAGATAAAAGGAGGTGATAGCTACATTTGTGCACAGTTGGGGGGTTATTAAAAAAACAAATGAACTACCTGGTTGAGCTCAGGCTTTTCACAATAGATGGCAGCCGCTCCGCTACTTTGGTCCCAACTAAGGGCGCACTCACACTGTCCTTCCACACCAGGCCAAAACAGGTTTTTCGGGTAGAGCCTAGTGCGTTGGACCAGTGTGAGTGCAACCGCTCCGCGTCTAGCTGCGGCCAGCTGGCCGTCCACAGCCCGTTTGAGAGAGGTGGGCTTTTGTAGAGCGCATTTGCACATGTACGAGCACGAGCGTGCGCACGTGTACAAGCACGACGGTTCTGACGTATGTGCGCCTGTTGGGACATAGAAAAAAGAAGGAGGGACCATGCGCGGACATTTCAAACAATGGCGGTGAAAGGTTCACGTTGGTGTGATGCGGAGGTGGAGTGTTTACTGCAGATTTGGTCGATGAAAAGATTCAAAAACAGTCGACAAGACGCACAAAAACTCTGAGGTCTACGGAAAGATCTGGAAACAAAGCCACGCATCGCCATGACGTCATCAATGCGTATGACGTGTTACGGCGTGTTGACGTATAGGCAGCAAGAAGCATTCGCAGAGGCCCAGGTAGTGTGAGTACAAACGGGCCTGGAGGGGGGGACAAGGACCCTAAAGCCCGGGGCGCTGTGCGGAAGGACAGTGTGAGTGCGCCCTTAGAGATGTGAAACATTGAATGGGGTCAAACTGACCCAAAGGTTAACAGGAGGGTTAAGGCAGCCTGTATAGAAGTGACATGTGAAATGCAGAATTTCCTAAAAGAATCAGAGAAAAGTAGCAGCATACTTATCCTCCCCAGGGGGACCTAGAAAAATGTAAAAACCACAGCAAAGGAACTTATCAAAAGCGCTCTGGGCCTCCTCACTAAAGGCTAATCTCTGTGCAGCACTGTACTCTTATCCCCCGCGGAGTACAGCATTAATCACTCACCTCCTGAACACAGACCAGATCCTGATGTGTCATGCCTTAACCTCCTTCAACAAAGAGCCCTTTAGAGAAGAGCGTTTTGCCATTCCTCTGGCACTTGAAGACCCTCATCTGTCACTCCCTGTGTGGTCTGGCCCTAACTTCCCAGTCCCTGTGGTGCACAGTAAGTCTCTTTAACTCCCCGTGGTCTAATGTCCTATTCTCTCAGTGGCCTGTGCAGAAAGACTCAAACACATTTACGAGTCCCATTCCAACTTTCAATGTTGGCTATTCTTAACATATCGGCTCATTCTGGCTTTTTTTGTCAGTGTAAAAGTACAGGGGAGCCTTCAAAGGAGAGATAGCTTTACCTCGACTCAAGAAATCTCTGCGTCCAAACTAAACCAGGTGCAGCGACTCCTAACGCTGTAGTACACATGCCAGGCCTGGAGGTGGCGCTGTAACTGCCACAGAAATACACCAACAACGGAGAAGAAGAGACAAGGAATCCAAACACTGGAGAGTTTCTCTCCAAATCCTCCTCCATCCTAGAGACAAACGTGTCCCTGGTTCTGGTCTTAGTGGAGACTTTGGTGCTGTTCTGGACTCTGATGCACCCATCACTCTGCAGTTAGTGTCCTCACTGAGCAGAGGGTGCTGCTGGGAGCCCCTTCACTCTGCAGTTAGTGTCCTCACTGAGCAGAGGGTGCTGCTGGGAGCCCCTTCACTCTGCAGTTAGTGTCCTCACTGAGCAGAGGGGGCTGCTGGGAGCCCCTTCACTCTGCAGTTAGTGTCCTCACTGAGCAGAAGGTGCTGCTGGGAGCCCCGTCCCAAAGCATTCCCAGGCGCCACTTTCCCACTACATTTAGAGACTTAAAAACTTTATTTATAAAAAGCAAGTAGCGACTTATTCAGAGCATCGGGGAAAAGGGAGAAATATACGATGGGCCTTATTCATTCCCATGCATGTGGCTCAGAGTCCCTCAGCTTTTACAGCCCGTTTTCATTGGGCTGTTGGGAATCTGGGAGGGGAAGTGAAAGGCCAACACTTGCTCCTTGTTGTCACTGCTTAGTTGACAGGATAAGGACTTGTCAGGCTTCTAAAACCAGGATATGATGTTTACAAACTCAACACATAAATAGGACCAATTGCATGGAAATTACTATGGCCCTCAGTGTCCAACAGATGCCTGAATGCAACATCTCAACTCTCACATTTATTTCTCTACTTTTAGTCCATGAGCCAGGCCCCCACATTTGGGCCTATCATCTGGGGGGAAGTCTCATACTGATTTGTGGCAAAGTATTAACCTCCGGTACTAGAACAATCACGATAGCAGTGCAGGGGTGGTAGCAAAATCACTTTTATCAGCCCATGAGGTTAATAACCCCCTAAGATAAATTGCGTTTTTGAAATCTGGTGTATATCTGGTTTAGGATCATTGTAAGGAAATTGATATTCTTTAATATGGTGCTTGGTATCGTTGGAGAGGGGACCTTTTAGGCTTTCATTTAAGCCCGCTACTGAATCCGTCCGATAAATACAGTCACATGGTTTCTTTAAACCAAACATAAGGCACATTTTATCACATTTTCTGCCTAAACTGTATGCTTTCTTTTATCCCTGGAGCATGAAGGAACATTAGGGACACAAAGCTCAACAACTTTAATACTCAAGGCACTCTGATGATCCAGAAAATGTACAATATACCATTATTATTTATTTGTGAGAGGTACCCAAGTAAAGGAGTTCAAGGACCTCGGGATCATGTTCACGAGTGAGGGGACGATGGAGCGGTGGGGGGCGGTGTTGCAGTCACTCTATCGCACCGTTGTGATGAAAAGAGAGCTGAGCCGGAAGGCGATCTACCGGTCAATCTTGGTTCCTACCCTCACCTGTGGTCATGAAAGTTGGGTCAGGACCGAAAGAACGAGGTCGCGGGTACAAGCGGCCAAAAGGTGTTTCCTCAGGAGGGGGTCTGGAGTCTCCCTTAGAGAGAGGGGGAGAAGTTCAGCATCCGTGAGGAACTCGGAGTAGAGCCGCTGCTCCTTTGCGTTGAAAGGAGCCAGTTGAGGTGGTTCAGGATCATCTGGTAAGGATGAACCCTGGGCGCCTCCCTAGGGAGGTGTTCCAGGCACGTCCAGCTGGGAGGAGGCCTCGGGGAAGACCCAGGACCAGGTGGAGAGATTAGATCTCCACACTGGCCTGGGAACGTCTCGGGATCCCCCAGTTAGAGCTGGTTAATGTGGCCCGGGAAAGGGAAGTTTGGGGTCCCCTGCTAAAGCTGCTGCCCCCGAGACCCGACCCCAGATAAGAGGCTGAAGATGAGATGAGATGAGATTGTGAGCCTTAAATAAGACTTGTGCAGCCAGCACCAGTCCTCAAAATAGAATAGAGTGAATAGAATGGACAAATAGGATGGAGCCGTATTTGTTGTAAAAGTCAATAAAGAAACAGGTTGTAAAGTGAATATAATCAATCAAAGACTGGTTTGTATGTTGATATCCATTATTTAATTATTATTATATTATTATATGTGTTACCTTTAAGCTCCAGTAGTAATAATCAGTATCTCACTCAGAGTTTTCCTCCTTAATGCCACTAAATATTCTTAGTTGAGAGCCTCCTTTTAAGATTTAATTACAAAGTTCCAGAGCATCGAGACAGACAGCACTTCTGATGTTTGGTACTCTCAAAACTGGAGATGACCGCCATTTCCTCCTGACTCCGCATGAAGATTAAAAACCCTGGCGCTGGTCTTGTTCTGGCCAGTATATCTAGCTTCAGCCATGCAAAAGCAGAGAACAAGGTGAAAATGGGAAGAGGAAATCAAATTAGTCTCACTCAACCCTCTGTATTATTTCAGGCCCTGTGGGTTCCAGCCAGTCTCCATTGGACTGGTGTTTCCGCCTGTATTGTCCTGCCATGTCCACTCTTCATTCATTTATTCTGAATTATATTTGCATATTTTAGTATCCTCGGATGCCCATGCTGGAAAGCGTGAATACTCTCGGTGTGCAAGGATTTTTAAAGTGAACTGAATTCCTTTGAGAGCAGAGGAGAAGCGTGTATTCGGCTTCATTAAAAACCTGCAGTAAAGAATCCGAGATCGCAGAAACTCTGTCAGAGTTATGTGTTTGTAACTGAAGCCGACCTCCGGTGGGTTGAATTTAAGGTCAAAATGACCCAAAAAAAAAGTGTAATCACTGATTCTCATTCTGCCAGAATCATTAAAGTCATTCTTCCGTCCCGGTGAAATTGAAAACTCCTTAATATCCTCATTATTGTTGAGGTCAACTGGAAGACATGCACGATAAATTAGGATCCTTTGTAACTGCATGTGTGTAAATTAAGAATCCTGGGTATGAAAAAAGACTACATTCATCTTCAACCCCTTGTCCGTGTCGGGGTCGCGGGGCGGCTGGAGCCGATCCCGGCTGACATCAGGCGTGAGGCGGGGTCCACCCTGGACAGGACGCCAGTCTATCACAGGACACATAGAGACGAACAGAGACAGACAACCATTCACACCTACGGGTGATTTAGAGTCATCAATGAACCGAACACCTGCACGTCTTTGGACTGTGGGAGGAAACCGGAGAACCCGGAGAAAACCCACGCAGACACGGGGAGAACATGCAAACTCCACACAGAAGGGCCCCAGCCGGGATTCAAACCAGGAACCCTCTCGCTGTAAGGCAACAATGCTAACCACCACACCCTGATTTAGCATGTTTTCACATTATTATTAAGCTCCAGGTTAAAACTAGGTGCAGTGAGATGAAAAGGGATCTGCCCCAGGAAGTGGAAGTTACAGAGTAGGTAGGGTTCTTTCTACAGGAACTGGCTGTTCATTGGAGGAACTGTGTGACCAGGGGGCGGAGCATTCAACTCGTGAAGAGCCCCATCCGAGATTCGACCCAGGAACCTTCTAGCTGTGAGGCGACAGTGCTGTTAGCATGTCGTGTAGCTAGGCAAACTACAAAACTTTTTCACAGTCTAGCGTACACGACCATGGACTGGTCCACTATCACTCCCAGGCGTTAAAGACTTCTTAATTTGCTGCTGAGGAGTGCAAAAGGAGGCCTGTAGCCCAAAACACGTGGCGTCTGCTTACGTGAAGCCCTCGGAGGCTGCAGATGACGTATCGCGTTCAAAGGGGTGTCCCATTTCGTAGGGTTTTCGTCGATTTTCAACATTTACCACTTGAGCTCGTAGTGGATCTGAGGAGGGTGAGAACACCTGTGACCCCTGTCTCCACCCAGGGGGTCCCTGTGGACGCTGTAGAGGAGTATGAGTACCTAGGGGGGGACTTCCATAATAACTTGAACTGGACTAGAAACGCTGAGGCTGTCTACAAAAAGGGCCAAAGTCGACTCTTCTTCAGGAGGCTGAGGTCCTTTAACATCTGCCGGACGATGCTGAGGATGTTTTATGAGTCTGTTGTGTGATCTTTGTCTTTGTCACATGCTGGGGCAGTGACTAGGCTAGACTAAAGTGACTAGGCTTTAGTCTGAACGACAGTCGTTGGAGTCACAGGAGGACATTTGTGAACAGTTGTTCTTTGAGGTTGGATTGTTGAATGAAGGGATGAAAGGGCAGCATTGTAAACTGGAGATAAGTGGAGTCTCAGACCTCCTCCTCTGGTTAGCGATGGTTTCTCTACTTTTACATAGATGCTTCTTTTACTCCTCTTTCAAACCATCTGTCCTCTCCGTACAGGATGTGGACACTGTTGTCATCAAAGGAGTGGGCTTTCTCCTTGAGGTGTGAGTGGGCAGCAGAGTCCAGGCCTGGGGAGATTTTAATGGGAGAAATTACAAGAGGTCATTTCTCCCATTGTTTATATAAAGATATTGATTTTCAAGCAGCTTTACAGAGATGTTATGGGAGAAAGAGCAACACACTTTCTCACCCCTGCATATCTCCACCAGCCTTTTGACTAAAGTACGACTTTCTTGCCGGTAAATCCCCTTCACCAAATAAACCATGATCGTATCGTCTTCTGTAAGTCATCCGGTCCTCAGTCCGACCGCTTCTGTCTCTTTCTCCGGACACTGAATCTGAGAATTGAATTTTTGCTTAAGCTCGATGATATTAAGCCCGTATTCCATTTACCACCTCAGTAATAAAGCTTATTAATTTCTAATTCCCTGGGAGAGCGGAGGTTTAAACAGGGATTTGAGAAAAGCCCACAGCATGTACACAGCCACATCAGGAGTTTTGGGGAAGCTTAGCGTTGTGTTATATCAGCTCTGACCAGTGTATGCGTGTGTGTGTGTGTGTGTGTGTGTGTGTGTGTGTGTGTGTGTGTGTGTGTGTGTGTGTGTGTGTGTGTGTGTGAGAAAAAAGGGTAACTAACCTGTCACCCATGTAATGAGAAATTGATTTTGCGTTTCTGTCGTATTATTCGTCACTTGTCGACATGCTAGTGTCATGAAAAGTTGGATAAAATGTGTTCTGTCCTGATGTGTACCTGCTGCTTGCTGTCACCAACACACACACGCTCATTAGCTGCATACGTTGAAGTAGAACTGCTGTAGATCAAACTGTACAAAGGCATTTTCATCATCTCATCTCATCTTCAGCCTCTTATCCGGGGTCGGGTCGCGGGGGCAGCAGCTCCAGCAGGGGACCCCAAACTTCCCTTTCCCGGGCCACATTAACCAGCTCTAACTGGGGGATCCTGAGGCGTTCCCAGGACCAGTGTGGAGATCTAATCTCTCCACCTGGTACGTAATATTTTTTGTCTCCAAGATAACAGGTGTTCCCTTTTGATTGATTGATTGATTGAAGATTGTCCACTGTGCAAAAAAACCCCACGTTATTTATTTCCATATCATTTTCTGGCAGAGCTTCGGGGAGCCACTGAAAAGGGGCTAAAGAGCCGCATTTGGCCCAAAAGCCGCGGGTTGCAGACCCCTGTGTTAGACGGAGAAAAGCAGTATTTTCTCCATGCGTATGCTGATATCTAAAATATGCAGCGCCGAAAGACCGCAGGCACCTTCCTCCTTTTCCAAAAAGTGAGCGAATATAACACGGCGGAGTTCTAAGAAGCCTCCATCTGTCAAACAACATGCTTTCAAATCAGACGCCTGGGGAACAAGTGATTCTTTTGAATTTGGAGAGAGAAGGAAGAATTTAATCTCAACCTGGATCATCAGGTCTTCCACCATCCAACAGGCACTTTTGGGACGCCATGTATGCGAGTGGTACATGTTTAAGGACACTTCATTTCATTATAAATGTCATAGATGTTTGTTTTAGACAGAGTTTGCAAATCCTGCAGCTGAGTGAGCGGAGACGGGCAACAACCAGAGTCACTATAGGCCGAGCATTCACTCCATGGACTGAGAGAAAGGAGAGGAACGCCATTCAAACGCACGCCCACATGGCTACGCTTCTCCTGGATGCTAACATCACTTTCATCTGCACTTAGCTGGAACGGCTAACACTAACGGCTAGCGCTAACTGACGTTCAAACTCCGAGCATTCACTCCATGGACTGAGAGAAAGGAGAGGAACGCCATTCAAACGCACGCCCACATGGCTACGCTGCTCCTTGATCGCTAACATCACTTTCATCTGCACTTAGCTGGAACGGTTAACGCTAACGGCTAACGCTAACGGCTAACGCTAACTGTCAGTCAAACTCATCTAATCCTTGTTTTTATGCTGTGATTTTCTGGAGGGGACGGGTTCAAACAGACTCAAACAGACTCCGGTCTCCTGGAGCTACTGGGCCGGGTCTGACCAAGTCCACAGGTGACTTGGCTGGGAACCGTAGGGTCGCTGGTTCAAGTCCCTGTGTGGACCATGTATGGAGCGTGGACTGGTGGCGGGAGAGGTGCCAGTTCATCTCCTGGGCACTGGTGAGGCACCGAACCCCCAACTGCTCGGGGCGCCGGTCCACTGGCAGCCCCCTTGCTCTGACATCTCTCCTTAATTGCATGTATAGGTCCTGTCTGTGCATTTGTGTGTATTTCGGGCCTGTGTTGCGGGATAAATAAAGTAATTCTTCTTCTTTTTTTTACACACATTGCAAAATATGAATATATGGATGTTAGAGGAGAGAATCAGTGTTGATAGAACAGCATTTACTGAGCCTTTATTCTGTCAAAACGTATCAATAGCGTACAAAAATATCTAATTTTGAATTATTTTGACACTGCTCTTGTTTTTGTTTTGCTTGTTTCTCATTCTTTTTTATTGATAATTAACGTAGAGACAGGAAAGAGGATTGGATGAACCCTGGCCCGCAGTTTTAAACACCAGTGTTGAATTTGAATTTAATGAGGAAGTGAAATGTTGCCGTGGAGTCAGACCCATTTTTCTTTTACTGAACACACATTTTGCCGGATCTGCACCGTGGAGAGTCATAATGCAGTAGTTCCTCTTCCTGGTTTACTTTAAATACTTGTTTTGCAAGTTTAACTTTTTGAATGCTCTTTTTCCCTTTGTTTTTCCTCCTGGTCGGAGCGACTTTACTTTGCGTTTAATTTGTTAACTTTGTAGTTTGTTTATTCCTCCTGTACGGAGTGATTTTTGTTTGTGGCACTGTGCCTCACGTTCTTGACTCAAAAAAATTAATTTTAGTTTTGATCTGCAAACCTCTGCATGTGAGTCCTTGTTCCTGCCCAGGTCTGACAAAATTAAACCAATAAAAAGACAAAAGTTCACCATCGGGGGAAGCGGAATATATATTCATATGTGTGATCTTGGACTTCACCTTGATTCACAGAGGTGAACTTTCAGGAAGGGTGTAATTATACTAAATGTACGTTGGTTGCTCCGTCCAAAGGTTTCGTATTATGAAAGGCTTTACACCATGGCTAAGTACAACTGACAGATCTTTGTTCTGTTGTGTCATTTTATCCTTTTATTATCCGTATGTGTTGTGTTTTCATTGTCCCAGCTGAGCCCAGAGACACTTTTCCCTCCTCGGCTGGACGATGAAGTGTATTGCGTTACCCGGCGTAATGAACCCTGCGGCCCTTAGAGGCTGCTGGTGAGGCGTAACACTTTTGTCTTTTCCTTCTTTATGTGTGAATCAGTTATGGGAATTTGTGAGTGTGTGTGTGTGTGTGTGTGTGTGTGTGTGTGTGTGGATGATGGGAGTACTGGGAGCAGGAAGGAGACGGAGGGCTTTGTGTGTCATATTGACTGGGCCGAGTGTTAAAGAGATTAGTGGTGATTAACGAGGAATTAGCACATTTTATGACCTCACACAAAACATGTCATATGTGTGTGTGTGTGTGTGTGTGCGTGTGTGTGTGTGTGTGTGTGTGTGTGTGTGTGTGTGTGTGTGTGTGTGTGTGTGCGCTGCAGCAGGTAATGGGAAGCTAAACCTGACATTAATTATTCAAAGGCTGGAAAGAAACAAGGACACAAGCCAAGGCCAGCTCCTCCTCCCCATCCACTCCTCTACATCATCTGTCTTTCAACTCTCTCTCTCTCTCTTTTTCATTTTCTTCCTCCTCCCTCATTTTTCACCTTCACTCTCGTCTTCCCTTCCTCCACACAGATCATCCCCTCCTTTCTCCTTGGTTCTTATATTTCAACATTTGTCTTCCTTCCTCCCTCTCTCTCTCTCTCTCTCTCTCTCTCTCTCTCTCTCTCTCTCTCTCTCTCTCTCTCTCTCTCTCTCTCTCTCTCTCTCTCTCTCTCTCTCTCTCCCTCCGTCCACATGAACGCAGGTATTTTTGAAGGCGTGTGTTTCTCGCGGTTCGTCCTTTCATCCACACGTAACCGCAGTTGTTGTCGACATTGTCTGACGTCACACTGTGCGATGGTAAACAGTCAGTTGTATCCATGGAGACGGGTGGAGCGCTCTAGACGTGACCAGCTGACGGAGTTGCTGCTGCTATTTAGCGACTTCTCAGCGCTGTGTGTGTCTCATTGTCAGTCCACACGAAGGAATCTGCCCGGCCTCAGGTCAACATTGATGTTTTGGCGGGAGAAATGTTTCCAGCCCTGTGATTGGCTGAAATGGCCGTCCTGTTAGGAGTGCTATCGCCACCTACTGCTTTGGCATGTTCATGATATTGTTCAAGGTGGATTTTGTGGTTTCATGTGGACTAGGCCTTAAAGTGAAATTCTGGTGTACACTCATCAAATAAGCCCATAAGGGCGCCCTCCCACTGTGCCTCCGTGCCGTGCCCCGTGCTTTAGGGTCCTTGTCCCCCCCTCCAGGCCCGTTTGTACTCACACTACCTGGGCCTCGGAGAATGCTTCTTGCTGCCCATACGTCATCACGCCGTAACACGTCACACGCATTGATGACGTCATGGCGATGCGTGGCTTTGTTTCCAGATCTTTCCGTAGACCTCTGAGTTTTTGTGCGTCTTGTCGACTGTTTTTGAATCTTTTCATCGGCCAAATCTGCAGTAAACACTCCACCTCCGCATCACACCAACGTGAACCTTTCACCGCCATTGTTTTAAATGTCCATGCATGGTCCCTCCTTCTTTTTTCTATGTCCCAACAGGCGCACAGGAAATGACCTCAGAACCACCGTAGGCCTCACGCTCGTACACGTGCTCAAGCTTGTGCTCGTACATGTGCAAACGTGCTTTACAAAAGCCCACCTCTCCCAAACGGGCCGTGGCCGTCAAGCGTGTCGCAGCTAGACCTTGTACGGTTGCACTCACACTGGTCAAACGAACTAGGCTTTACCTGTAAAACCTGTTTGGGCACGGTACGGATGGACAGTGTGAGTGCGCCCTAAGAGACACTATAATACTGATTAGCTCGGGGCAGTGCGGTGAAGGCATTCAAAGGTCTTTTTTAACCACTAATACTGCTGAAAATAACAGCAAACCCCTTCTTTTTTTTACTTTCCTCTCTTTCCTGTCGTCACGTTGTCACTTCCCATCATTAACTGAGCCCTCTCTTCTTCCTCTTGTACACTTTCCTCGCTGTTCGTTCATTACCTCATCTTCCTTTTCCTCCATCTTTACTCTTAACCTCCGTCGGCTTCCTCTGTCTACTTTCCCCCTCCACCAGCTCCTCTGTCCTCCCTCTGCTTTATTCATTATGCCTGCACACAGCCACAAGTTTCATTATGTTTGTCCCTACTTCCACAGCGGTGGAGGCTGCAGAATATCAATGAGCTCCCAGAACGAAGTTACAGTAATCCGAAGCGTCAGCTGGCGGCGTGCAGTGGGGGAAATATTTTCTCTGCCTCTCCTGCAGCTCCGTGAACACGGGGCCGAGGAATCCTGCAGATTGGATAGCGATAAAGTGTCACTGCAACATGTCAGGGAACATAATGGGCTGGTTCTTTGTTGTTCTGCTCGGGTTTGTCACATACGAAGATTAAGACAAGAGAGAGAGGACAAGCATGCATAGTTTTTATCTTTTAAATAAGACATTGCCGGAGACAGATCGGACGTCTGATTTGCTGTTACGAACGCACACACACTCCCACTGTCCGCCGGAGTTTTTGTTGCGTCTTGTCGACTGTTTTTGAATCTTTTCATCGACCAAATCTGCAGTAAACACTCCACCTCCGCATCACACCAACGTGAACCTTTCACCGCCATTGTTTGAAATGTCCACGCATGGTCCCTCCTTCTTTTTTCTATGTCCCAACAGGCGCACAGGAAATGACCTCAGAACCGCTGTAGGCCTCGTGCTCATACACGTGCGCGTGCTCGTACACGTGCAAACGTGCTTTACAAAAGCCCACCTCTCTCAAATGGACCGTGGCCGGCAACCATGCCGCTCCTGGGCGTGGTACGGTTGCACTCACACTGGTCAAACGAACTAGGCTTTACCCGTAAAACCTGTTTGGGCACGGTACGGAAGGACAGTGTGAGTGCGCCCTTACAAACAAACAGCAATAGGTGCGCTCTCTCCAGCATCAAACAGGAAGTAGCAAACCAGGTAGACAGCTTCACACTCCAAGCTGCTAATCTCTGTCCCTCCCTCCTTTTTCTTGCAAATTTCCACCAGGTGCAGGGTGAGGAACGTAGTTGAAGTCTTGCAAACAGGAAATACCCTGCAAGATCCCCAGTCTTTGCAAAATCTTCTCGTCAGTGACTCAAAAGTCCCATTCTCTTTGGATGTGAGAGGGTTTCCGACTTCAAGTCTTCTAGTGTATAATCTGTGCGCACTGAATGAGCTGTTTCATTGTAGGATTAACCATATTGTTGTGTGTGAAAGACTGACACGCACAGACGTTTTGCTTCAGAACATCAACTAACGTTTCCCCTCAGCCTCACGCGTAGATCAACACTTCCTTGTTTTAGGTTTTACGTGCCTCACGTGTAACGTAGCATCCTGTAATAATCACAGTCTCTTAAACGTCCCTTAACCCCTATTTAGCAACATGCAGCAAACCCCATGTATCCCATTGTGACCGTGTTATTAGAACATAACAACTATTAAGGTAGAAATCCAGGAGAGATGCTAACAGCCGGATGTGGCTAACAGGGATTAGCTCGGGGCAGCACGGTGACGCATTAAAACGTCTTTTTTAACCACTTATTGTTATGTGTGAAAGACTGACACGCACAGAAGTTTTGCTTCAGAACATCAACTAACTTGATAACATGCCTAGATCAACACTTCCTTGTTTTAGTTTTTACGTGCCTCACGCGTAATTTAGCATCCCGTAATAATCACAGTCTCTTAAAGGTCCCTGAACCCCTCTTTAGCAACATACAGCAAACCCCATGTATCCCAGTGTGACCATGTTATTAGAACATAACACATAAAACAGTTACACTCCAGGGATTCTTTGCAAAAACATTATTTTTGGTTAAATCTGGTGCATGGCATCATAAAAATCTAATCACATGCCACACTCTAATATGACCCCATATCAAAAAATGTATAAGTAATGCTTTATACATCAGTTGAAAGCCATATGAAAGTGACATTTGTGTTGCCAGGTTGTGTAAAGTCCCCCTCCAGCATGCCCGTCGCCCGTGATTGTTACCTGACAGGTAAAAACAGTTTGTTTTACTGCTGCAGACGACTGACTGCTTCACTGATGAGTTGTTGGGTCGCCAACAGACTGGTCGGCGTGATGAACGACCACCCGACATCTCACTTTGACAGTTCGGATGATTGTAAACCTGTGTGTGTGTGTGTGTGTGTGTGTGTGTGTGTGTGTGTGTGTACTGTAAGTCAAATCCATTATTGTACTGGGGTCTGGCAGGTTCCACATCCCCGTGGAAATCACTGCTAACTCCTGCTCATATTTAGACAGAACTGCACACACACACACACACACACACACGCACACACGCACACACACACAGGAGGAGGATGAGAGTGCAGCTAATGTTTCAGTTTTTACACAACAGTGGAAACTCGACAGACTTTTCTACACAATACAGAAATGAAAACTCATTAAAGTGCATTCATGTACCTGCCGCTGTTCGACGTATTCTATGTGGGACACATACGGCTCCAGACCGTTTTCCTCAAATATGACAGCGCCGGCGTGATGCATTGGTCGATCAACAGCGTGACCATTAACAAAGACACACAAAAAGCATCTCTTAGGGCGCACTCACACTGTGCCTCCGTCCCGTGCCCCGTGCTTTAGGGTCCTTGTCCCCCCCTCCAGGCCCGTTTGTACTCACACTACCTGGGCCTCGGAGAATGCTTCTTGCTGCCTATACGTCATCACGCCGTAACACGTCACACGCATTGATGACGTCATGGCGATGCGTGGCTTTGTTTCCAAATCTTTCCGTAGACCTCAGAGTTTTTGTGCGTCTTGTCGACTGTTTTTGAATCTTTTCATCGACCAAATCTGCAGTAAACACTCCACCTCCGCATCACACCAACGTGAACCTTTCACCGCCATTGTTTGAAATGTCCGCGCATGGTCCCTCCTTCTTTTTTCTATGTCCCAACAGGCGCACAGGAAATTACCTCAGAACCGCCGTAGGCCTCGTGCTCGTACACGTGCGCACGCTCATGCTCGTACATGTGCAAAGGTGCTTTACTAAAGCCCACCTCTCTCAGACGGGCCGTGGACGGCCAGCTGGCCGCAGTTATGCGCGGAGCGGGTGCACTCACACTGGTCAAACAAACTAGGCTTAACCCGAAAAACCTGTTTTGGCCTGGAGCTGAAGGACAGTGTGAGTGCGCCCTTACTCAGAGCTTTATTCAAGATTCAGAACCGACTCCTCTATCAGTCCAGTGTCTACGCGCTCTTCATTTAATCAGGACTTTGTGTTTTATTCTCTCCCTTGCTATTGCATCAAAACTATTCTACCTTTAACTGTCAGACTACACACAGCTGCTACAGACGCAGTGCTTCTTCTGCCTTGTCCTTGAAGCTATTCCTTATTTCACTGAAAGGACCCGATCACAGGCCTCATTGTTTGGGTCCGTATTGTCCCCAGGAGTGAGGTCTTTGCTTCAACAGAAGTACGCAATTTAAGTTTAGTGTGAAAGTTTATTTTCCGACCTTGGAAAAAGTGGAAGCCGGACAAAATCAAATCTTAATTCAAAGTCTGTTTACCAGAGTCTTCGGGATGAGGTGGGAGGGTTCACGGTGAGCTGGATTAGTGACGATCAATTACCCTCGAAGTGGATGGAAAGATTAAAAAAGAAAGTGACTACCAGGAGAAATGAGATGGAAGGAGATGGAAGGAGGAGGGAGAGAGAAAAGGCAGAGGGACAGATGGGGAAAAAAGCAGATGAGAGTGGAGGAGGAGAGAGCACACCGCAAATAGAGAGGCAAATATAGAGAGAGGCAGTTCAGATAGTGATGTCACTGTGATTACCCTGTCCTGCGTTACACCGCATGTCTTATGGTTTTAATGAAGTGCATTTCTCTGAACTACAGACATAGAAATGCTGTGTTTCCATCTGCTACACCCTAACATGCATGCACAAGCCTTCACATATGCCTTATAGAGTGGTATTGTTTATTGCTGACTCATCATTGATCATCTCATCTTCAGCCTCTTATCCGGGGTCGGGTCTCGGGGGCAGCAGTTTAAGCAGGGGACCCCAAACTTCCCTTTCCCGAGCCACATTAACCAGCTCTAACTGGGGGATCCTGAGGCGTTCCCAGGCCAGTGTGGAGATCTAATCTCTCCACCTGGTCCTGGGTCTTCCCCGAGGCCTCCTCCCAGCTGGACGTGCCTGGAACACCTCCCTAGGGAGGCGCCCAGGGTTCATCCTTACCAGATGATCCTGAACCACCTCAACTGGCTCCTTTCAACGCAAAGGAGCAGCGGCTCTACTCCGAGTTCCTCACGGATGCTGAACTTCTCCCCTCTCTCTAAGGGAGACTCCAGACCCCTTCCTGAGGAAACACATTTCAGACGCTAGTACCCGCAACCTCGTTCTTTGGGTCATTGATCATGTTTACCACCATAATTATTATCATTGTCATAATCTATCACCTTAGCTGTGCCTGTTCCTACTATTCTGCTGTATTAACTGCCATAACATAAGAGTCATATTCACATTACTATAGATATTGTTATAGTTACTGTTACTCGCTGGCTGCTTGCATCTCTGGAAGTGTGTCTGTCTTTGTCTTTGTGTCTGTCTTTCTCTCTCTCTGTCCATCTGTCCGTCTTTTCTCTCTCTCTCTCTCCTTCTCTTCCTCTCTCCGGTGCAGACAGATGTGCGTCCTCCACAGAGCTGGGTCTGTCTGACGTTCCTGTCTGTTATAGTGAAGGTTTTCAACGCCACCGTACTCTACGGGGGAATTGTTGGGTCTATACCTACTCCGTAAAGTGTCCTGAGATAACTTTAGTTATGATTTGGCACTATAAATAAAATTTAATTGAAAGATAATAACTACGAGACCTGCATTTGTATGATAGACCTTAGTTTGAGCAACGTGTTTCACATGTAAACAATTTGCAGATGCTGGCACCCACACACCAGGGGCCACTGCAGAAAGGCCATTTGTCCCTATAGGTAGATAACTAACTTCTGACTTAGTGACGGAGACAGTGCACACTAACTTTGCTAGATTCCTCTTCTGCATGTGAAAGCAGCATCTGATTGTACAGTACAGTTAGACCAAGAAGGAAATATCATCGTCAGTGTTCAAATGAAATTAAACATTTTTACTCCAACTTAGAAATGCAGTTAGAGATGCCGTTCACCAGCACGCAAGGCAGGCGACTGCTTGGGGCCCCAGACCAGTAGGGGGTCCCTAAAGGCTGAAAAACTACAGCAGTGACAATACACAACACAAAGTTTTCAATGACAGTAGGAGATCTGCTCTCTAAGGAGGCCCCCCCAACCTTTAACCCGTGTTGCAATGATGTGCACACTTTAAACTGAATCATGCACGTCGCTTGCGTTCACCATTATAAGGTTATGACTGCTGGTTCGAGTGGCCCCCGGTGAATTTTCGGGGAAGGCCCCAACGGACTCCAGGATCGCCTCTGAATGTAATGGTTTACCTTGTGAGGACCTGCCACCAGACAGCAGAGGAGTCCCCACAGTGCTTGAACGGATCAAGGTCCCCACTGTGTCATTAAAACACACACACACACACACACACACACACACACACACACACACACACACACACACACACACACAGGGGACAGCCGTCAGGGTGAAACAACACTCAGGGGTGACGTGGGAGTCGACCTACAGGGTGGGTGACAAAGCAGTGTTCAGAGTAGCCTAAGTTATAATCAACATTCAGAAATGCTGGGGGCAATTGTTGACCATCTCTTCCTCATACACACACACACACACACACACAGGGGCCACAGGTAGTTGTGCTACGATAATGTATAAATGTGGCGGTTTGTGGGTGGGGTCCACTGGTTGATTAATGGTGCGGGTCGTCTCTAGACGCCAACACCTCTTTTCCCTCGTTAAGCTGTCCGCTACAGGAAATCACACTCTTGGTCCAGTGTGAATAAACAAAGCCAGCGCTGAGGCTACCTTCACTGCAGCGCTGATGAGGAATCTCTTTCTGCCCTCGTTAGTCCTGACGAGGCGGAGGGACGCCACAATGGGCAGATAATTAGCCGAACCTCGACAGTGTCAGGTGTCAGGTGAGTGAACTGCTGGGATTAAAACTCAGCAGCAGAATCAGCAGTTATTTTAGTAGCAGTGAGTGGAAATACGAAGGGGAGCAAAGGTTTGGTTTGGTTTTAAAAGTCCCTTTATTGAACCACAAAAAATCACTCTTTCACTTGCCTCAGGATGAGATGAGATGAGTTTCAGATATGTATATTCAACTCCCCATCTCCCCCCACAGAGCACAAAACCTCCTCAACAGCCCAGAGATCTTTGAACACATGCAAAGTTCAATTCAATTCAATTCAATTCAATTTTATTTATAGTGTCAAATCATAACAAAAGTTATCTCAGGACACTTTACAGAGTAGGTAAAGACCACACTCTATGACTTATTTATGATTTACAGAGACCCAACAATTCCCCCGTAGAGTACGGTGGCAACGAAAACCTTCACTATAACAGACAGGAACGTCAGACAGACCCAGCTCTGTGGAGGACGCACATCTGTCTGCACCGGAGAGAGGAAGAGAAGGAGAGAGAAAAGACAGACAGATGGACAGAGAGACAAAGACGGACACACTTCCAGAGATGCAAGCAAAGCCTAACAGTAACTATAATATTTATAGTAATGTGAATATGACGTATATGTTAAGGCAGTTAATACAACAGAATAGTAGAAACAAGCACAGCTAAGGTGACAGAATATGAAAATGATAATAATTATGGTGGCAAACATGATCAATGATGAGTAGTGGCAAATGCAGCTACGATACAGCTACAAATTTTATAGTTTATTAAACTAGTGATAGTATATATGAGTAACAGTGACAATAGCAGCAGGAAGCGTCATGTAGGACCACGGCAGCAAGCACCACCACGATCAGCAGAGACCTGCGAGACGACAAAGCTCAAACAGCTCCGGGGAAGAAGCTGAATCAGTAACATGCATTGATGGGACATGAATGATTCAGACAGTGCCCGTCATTTTGTAATAAGCTTGGTCTACCCGCAGTCGGGCCTTCAGCAGTCCTCTCAGAACCGACACTAGCTCCACATTGCGGACAGTTTGTGCTTGGTTTCTGCGGGTCAGCTAGATGGCCAACTTTGCAGAACCAGATATAAAGTTGAGCTGCGTATGGACAGGCTTTTTCTTTGCACATGATTTTGGTCCAAAGAAAAACAACTGGAAACCCCGAAACCAGGTTTTTAGCAAATTGAATAGAGAGGAGGAGGAAAGGGGAGAAGGGGGAAGTAGTGATGAGCGGCAGAGGAGGAAATGAGATGATTGGAAAGGAGATAGGAGAGAAGGAAAGGTGGGGAGGATAGTAAAAGGGGAGAATATGGAGAGGGTCGAGGTTGAGGAGGAAATGATAAATGAGAGTCAAGGAGAAGAAGAGATGAGGTGAGCAGAGGTACAGAGAGGGAAACGAGTATGAAACCGTGTGCGTGACTGTAGAAGGGAGGAAAGGAAAAGTGTGAACGCAGCAGAAGGATAGAGAAGGAAGAGGTAGAGACAACAGCAGAGAGTGCGAGGTTACATTAAAACGCCTTTCACGACGAACACGAGGGAGAAAAATAAACATTAAAGATTCATTTGCATACCCGAGGAGGAGAGAGACACGCGGAGAGAGAGGGAACTTAACGTTAAAATACCACTTATATTTCATAAACAACATAAAAAGACGAGGAGACGGGAAAGAAAGGGCTCTTGACATTAAAAGAACATTAACGTTTTTATGCACAAGGAGAGACGTGGAAGAAACAGAGGGTGGATGGAAGAGAAGGGGAGAGAGAACAAAGATAAAAAACTTCTTTAGTATTAAAAAGGCTATTTTAAAGTATGCTTCACTGAAGGAAGAGAACACAAGGGACGAAGGGCGCACTCACACTGTCCTTCCGCACCGGGTCAAAACAGGTTATACGGGTAAAGTCTAGTTCCTTTGACCAGTGTGAGTGCAATCATACCGCGTCTAGGAGCGGCACGCTTGCCGGCCACGGCCCGTTTGGGAGAGGTGGGCTTTTGTTAAGCACGTTTGCTCATGTACAAGCACGAGCGTGCGCACGTATACGAGCACAAGGCCTACGGCGGTTCTGACGTCATTTTCTGTGCGCCTGTTGGGACATAGAAAAAAGAAGGAGGGACCATGCGCGGACATTTCAAACAATGGCGGTGAAAGGTTCACGTTGGTGTGATGCGGAGGTGGAGTGTTGGTGGGTTCGGTGCCTTGCTCAACATCACCTCGGCAGTGCCCAGGAGATGAACTGGCACCTCTCCAGCCACAAGTCCACGCTCCACTCAAACTGTCGACCGTCCGGTTCCCAGCCAAGTAACCTATGGACTGAGATACCGCCGCCCCCAAAGAGTAGTTCCCCGAACCTGGGCTGCGGCGGTGAGAGCGCCGAATCCTAACCACTAGACCACCAGGGATCAACCAGGAAATCAATGTGGTGGGGGCTTGGTCAAAAGCCACTGCCGCTGAGTGGGGAGGGGGAGTTACACCCGATATTACTCTGCGTCATCTGTTTACATGCTCGAATACTCCAGTTAGTAAATGAGTTATCTTGGGCTGTAAACCGGGGTAAGACAACGCTGACCCGGGGTAAAGTATTCACATGGCGAAACTGGGGTATTGCATTAACCTGAATATAATCGGGTTTTTAAACTGCATTTAAATGCACTGACTAATGACATCATCAGGGGTAATTTTCTCGAACGAAGCCAGAGAGCCACAGAAGACACTATTCAACTGTTTAACATGTTAGTAAAGTAACTGATGCAGACGTGTAAACCAGTGACCAGAGTTCAAGTTTGAGCTAAATAGAGGGAGAGTTGATTGATGTGTTGAGTTAATCCACCCACTCCAAAATACCCTGAAACTTTTCCATCTTTAGTAGAAATGAGAATCACACCTGTTCGTATTAACAGCTGATTGCCTCTAAAATCCCTTTTCACTTCATCTGTAATTTGAACCAGAACCACAAAGCTGCCAAAAGCACCACATGTACCTGCCTCACTCACATAAACCGCGGCTGTAATTCATAGATATCAATGAGCTCCGTTCATCAGAGTATCATTGAAAGTGCAGAAGCACTCTGGACACGATGCTGACACTTCACCGTGGCCGTGTGTGATTCATGACTCATACGTGTGCGAGTCCTCACTTATAAATCAGAGGCATGAAAACGCTCAGCTTCACTTTATCAAACACGTCACGTTGTATGTTTTATGTGGCTGCTTCATGTCTGGGTCGACCCAGTGAGGCTATATTCTGGTTCCTGTGTGCTTCTCTGAACCCTGCTGTGGTTTAAAGGCAGATCTCTGATGTCTTAACAAAGAGGAGACGTTATTAATAGTCTAAGGGCGCACTCACACTGTCCTTCCGCACCGTGCCCCGGGCTTTGGGGTCCTTGTCCCCCCCTCCAGGCCCGTTTGTACTCACACTACCTGGGCCTCGGAGAATGCTTCTTGCTGCCTATACGTCATCACGCCGTAACACGTCACACGCATTGATGACGTCATGGCGATGCGTGGCTTTGTTTCCAGATCTTTCCGTAGACCTCGGAGTTTTTGTGCGTTTTGTCGACTGTTTTTGAATCTTTTCATCGACCAAATCTGCAGTAAACACTCCACCTCCGCATCACACCAACGTGAACCTTTCGCCGCCATTGTTGTTGTTGTTGTTAAATGTCCGTGCGTGGTCCCTCCTTCTTTTTTCTACGTCCAAACAGGCGCACATAAATGACGTCAGAACCGCCGTACCACCATCTTGTTCCTGAGGTGGTACAAGGATGTCTTACAGATGTGTTTGATGTGGGTGTAAAAAGAGAGTTAAGGATCCACTTTAACACCAAGGTTAGTGACGGAGGTGGAAAGGGGGATGTTTTGGCTGGAGAAGGTTCTGTCGGTCAGATATGAGGTGTGTGTGTTTTGAGTCCAATGGTGTACTGCAGGCGGTGAAGGAGGATATTGTGGTCAACTGTATCAAAGGCAGCTGTTGTGTCCAGGATGATTAATAGAGATGGGGAACCAGTATCTGCTTCCATCCAAGGTCATTGGTCACCCGGACCAAGGTTGTTTCTGTGCTATGGCCAGACTGAAACTTCTCAAATAGGTTATTGGCTTTGAGAGAGAGACAGATGGGATATGGCCGGCAAGGAGTGAGTGGTTGATGATCTTGGTGATGAATGGAGAGATGGCAGAGAGGTTGGCCTTTAGCAGGGCCGAAGGGAAGGGGTCAAGGGCACAGGTGGACTGCTTCATTCCTCCGATGACATCCTCCACCTCTCTTGGTGCATCCAGACAGGACTAAAACCTCTGACCGTACCTCATGTCCCCACATTAAACTAACCAGACAGACTGGGGGCCTTGATCAGGCAATGTAGATAGAGTCAATACGTTGAAAACACATTTACACAGCAGTCTAGATTCAATTTCACGCAATGCACCAAAAATGAATCTGAAAGCATGAAGAACGCACCACAGTGATATCAAATACATATCTGTTATGTCTAGAGCTGTAAGGGCAGCTATAATTTCTACTTTATACACAACTTTATTTCTACTCAATCAATCAATCAATCAATCAATCAACCAATCCTTTATTTGTTAGGGACAGTGCACATTAATGAACAACGATGACAACATATCACTGTAAAAGTGCCGGATTATAGCAAAGATGCTAATTTGCATCCGTAGTCCCTGCTAAAAAAAATAGAAAAAATACAAATACTACTAAATAAATGAATAAAATACAAATAGAAGAGACACAATACATGACACACTCAGGAGGACACCAGACCCACACAGGATAAAGCAATAAAATAAAACGTTGTGTGCAATATGATACAGTCGAGTCAGTGGTCGCACTTTTGACTTGATTTAAGCCACTTTTTGAGCAACCTCTTATCAAGAAACAGTCCTGCTCAGTTTTGAGTTGACCCAGATCACAGCACACACACCCCGAAAGCAGGTAAAAAAATAAGGTTTCCTGCAGTGTTGGATTCAGAATGAAGACGATGGCAGATGAGCCGAGCCGAGCAGAGAGAGAGGGTTCTGGAGGCTGATCCAGAGGCTGAACTGACAGGAACAAAGAGCTGAGAGTGAAATGGCTGAGAGTGAGCAGGCAGGAGACGTGTGATCCAGAACAGCAGACTGGCAGGCCGGGAAGAACCTGATCACAAGTGACAGGATCGACAGGATTAACTAAGGAACAAAGATATAGCAGTAACAGCAAAATCACTTCTCAGGTCTGTAGCTACAACTGTAGACGGAACAATCCGGCGAAGAGGAGAGAAGATATACCCTGGCTGCAGGTGTGCCTGAAGCCAAACGCAAGGAAAAGGGTAGAGAAGAGAGAGAGACCATGACAGCATTACACTTGGTAATCCACAGACACACTGTCGACATTGGGACTATGTATGTACGATATGGACCTTCAGTAGGGAAAATGGCTGATGACCAATGAGCTCTTTCCATTTGCAATTATTGCCAAAAAATGCAGTTCTCCGGGTGTCCACTAGGGGCATAAATCTCATAAACCCCCATGTTAAACAGGCCGTTTACACAGCATCATTAAACCTGTTTAAGGCCTGGGACAAAAAACCCATTATAGTCTGTATGTTTAGCTCATATCTCCATGACAACACTGAGGGGGGTGGATTATTTTATACCAGGCTAGTTTTTTTTTTATTGGAGGTTCAAGTTTATAAATAATTAAGGGTGTGGCCTCTTGAGTGACAGCTGGCCTCTGGCCCTCACTTCTCCTCAGAGGTAAACGTCAGCCAGATGGGAGTATGTCCCTCCCCCCAACGTCACATACATGCCCTTTTTTGGTAAGAGGAAATGAGTCTGGTTGAGTTTCACGACCTTCAGTAGTGAAAACGGCTGATGACCAATGAGCTCTTTCCAATTGCATTACTGCCAAAAACTGCAGTTCTCTGAGTGTCCACTAGGGGCAGGTTTCATAACAGAGCAGTTTCTCATTGACCCCCTTGTTGACCTGTTTAGGGCCTGGGACAAGAAACATTATATTCTGTATGTGTAGGTCATATCTCCATGACACTGAGGGGGTTGAATTTTTTTTAGACCAGGCTAGTTTTTATTTATTGGAGGTTAAAGTTTATGAATAATTAGGGGCGCAGCCTCTTGAGTGACAGCTAGCTGCCGGTTCTTCTCCTTGGAGGCTAGTTGTCAGGATTAGCATGCTAACAACGTCAACTCGACCTGGACTGCGGTCATTCGTGTGCTGGTGTTTCCATAAGTGACAAGATGATTTGCTCTTCAATCAACTGTACCAACAGATGGTTTAGGAACACAACATGTTAGCTCTGTGCTAATTAAATAGCAATAGAGCCTACTATCGATGGCACATACTGTACACTGGATGCTAATCTGGAGCACAGGGGTTCACCGGGTTTCGGGCCCTAAGGGTCGGTGTTTTACAGTCCATGGCATGGTACTGTGTTGGATATCAGTTTAAATCATAGATCATAAATGCTGGCTGCCTCTGCTTTCCATTAGAGGCCTATAAAAAATCCTATTCCCGTTACAAAAACAAACAAACAAAAGGACTCCCTCCCGGTCCTGGAAAAATCTCAACATTGACTCCTACTGCTGTTTATCTACTAACTTGTGCGGTTAGCCTAGCTCCCGGGCGGTGGTGCTAATGTTGCTAACTCAGATGGCTGTATCTCCCTTCCCCCAATGTCACATACATGCCCCTTTTTGGTAAGAGGCAATGAGGCGGAGTCAAAGTCAGACAAGATGGCGACTCCCGTAGGCGAGGACGATTGGATCAAGTTGAGAGAACTCATTCCCATATTAGCACAAGCCGAACATTTCCATCAACTCCTTGTTCGATTGCCTTTTTGGCGTTCTGCCGGTTTATATTCCTTTGAACTTAGTTTCCTGTTTTGACAGCGTGCCTGTTGCCGACCTTCACCTGCCTTGGATCACCTAAGGTTTGCTTTTACTGACACTGTCCTGCCTGTGGGTTGTGGCAGGGGCTCTGAGTATTGTGTCCAAACGCTGTTTTCACAAGTGAGCCTGCATGATTTTTGTTTCGTTTCCTCCCAAAGATGAAGTCTAATGTTGGGGCATCTGGTAACAAGACATCTCAAAGTGTCATTTTTGTGATTTATAGAAGAAAAGTTGACTTCCAAATATATTTTTCTAGACATATTTTATGGCAAGAACTGTGCAGAATCAGCAAAATAGTACACATGTTCCAGTTTTATTGCACAGACGTCCGAGTGAGAAGCCTAAGCATTAATAGTGGCTCATTCACTAGGTCTAATACCCAGAACTATGGACTAGTGGCTCTGACCAACAACACAACCTTCTTCTCTCTCACACACTAAAATCTGGAAGTGAAACACTTGCAGCTCTTGTGTCTGCGTGATGAGAAAATCCCATTGAGATTAAAGTGATAGAGCGATGGCCTCTTAATTAGAAATGTGACCAGCATTGGGATATACTCTCTACATAGGGAACAACACAGTCACAGTCTTATGCAATCATAGCTGTTGGCTGTGCATCGGGTTCAAATCAGATTTTTCTCAGTGTGTAGTTTCTTGTGCATTTCTTGCACGTCACCATTCGGACACCGTTTGCTGGTATTATCCCTATCCGTACGGATCCGGTCGACCGCAGTTTCCTGTCTTTTCATAGTGTTTTTACTGGGTGATCGGCACCGAGGTGCAAGTAGAATTAATTTACACAATTCTAAGAATCTACAAGATAAATTTCATATTTTTACATGAACATTAAATGAACAAGTGACCTTGATGACAGAGAGCAGTAAGAACATTTGGGCGGCGCTCAGCCAGAGCGGCTCAGGTGGTAGTTTACATTAAAAATGGAAATTAAGAAGTCTTTACGGTATATTTTGGAGCTGTTAAAGCACGTCATTTTATTGTGAAGGACTGGAGTACATTGGTGTTAATTTGGATGACCAGCAGCTTCCAGTGTTTACGGCGTGGAGATTGGGGTGTCCGACTAGGGCCGAGAGTAGCACACGTCTAATTCATCGGTGTTAGCGTCCTTTTGACCACTCTTGTAAACACACAGGTAAATCAGGCTGTTAAATATGATACATGGTTGTAAAGATAACAAGTAATCCGAATCAGAAACACTTTAATAATCCCATTGGGAAATAGTTTTTGTATCAATCTCTAGCTATACAAACAACATATTTAACAACAACAACAATAGCAGTGAGTTCGACTGCACGCCCCCCCCTCTCTAACCCCATTTCCTGTCTGTCCTATCTAATAAAAGGCTTGAAAAACTGCCAACAAATCCATGGATTTCCATGTTTTTTGGGGTGTATTCTACATAGTAAAAGCAGGAGACGTAGTATAGCATGGCAAATCTCCGCTTGAGAAGGGAGGCGGGTGTGGTGGATGAGTCCCCAAACACAGGACTTTCACCTGGATGTAATTCAAACATTTAAAGCTGTTTTACAGGAACAGAAGAGACAGGGATTTACATGTAAAAATACTCTTTACACAGCTTTTTTCCATATTTGGCATATTTCAAGAGATAAATGACTGGGAAAATATTTGTTACTTTAAATATAAACCAGTGTGACGAGGGTTGAGGTGCAGGTGCAGAGATGGGGTGAGAAGCCCAGGTGAGGGGAATGAGGTGAATCACCAGGAGAACAGACAGGGAGCTGATTGACTGAGAGAAACTGTGGGAGCAGAGAAGGACTAACGAGGCTGATTCACAGCTGCTGTGTCGATGCACAGGGAAGGGAAAGGCAGCACAGGGACACAGGAGGAGCAACACAGCAAACCAAAAACCCACAGGACACAATCCTTTAAAAAGAAATAATGTGAGGTGCACAACACTATTACCTGGAAACACTTATCTGTGGAAACAGAGAAAAACACAATTCAATGTGCAGGATTCTGGACAAAGAGCCAGACTGAGACAGTGGCTCAGTGAGACACTGAGTTTCGGTTGCGGTCACCACGCGTGACTTCCATCACATCACACGTCAATTTGTTTTATGATGAATGTAGCTGACTATGTTTCACTTTGGCTTTAAAAAAAGATCTTCTAGCATACGTTACACTGGGTTGTGTGTTACATGAGTACAGTATGAAGCCTAACTGGGAGTCCGATCTCATGTCTGTGCCACATTCACATGATCCACATGATTTAGTTATACAATTTAATATGAGGTTAAGTCAAATATGTCCCAGTGATGTTTATATTTTCTTATGTTCCTCTTTAAGAATATTTAATTAATGAATTCACACATTATGAGAAACCATGGTCAGTCTGGCCTGTGAATGTTCTCATGTGTCCAGGTCGTCGTTGTCCTCAAAGCAATTTCAGTCAAAAGCAACTGGACTTGGTTATTTGTCTAGGAAGACGTTTCACCTCTCATCCAAGAGGCTTCATCAGTTCATGTACGCATCTGACCAGGACCAGGCTGGGACTGGTCCAGGACCAGGACCAGGCTGGGACTGGTCCAACTAACTGGTGTGGAGATCCAGGTATTTAACCTCTCACAAGGCCGATGATGTCACTGGAACCCTTTGTGCTCCAAGTGCCAACGACCGTCATTAGAGTGGGAAGTTGGTTTGGACTTGGTTAGTGCTGGGCCAGTCCCAGCCTGGTCCTGGTCAAGTCGTTGGTGTGAAGTTGGTTTGGACTTCGTTAGTGCTGGTCCAGTACCGTCCTGGTCCTGGTCCTGGTCCAGTCGTTGGTGGAAGTAGGTTTGGACTTCGTTAGTGCTGGTCCAGTCCCAGTCTGGTCCTGGTCCTGGTCAAGTCGTTGGTGGGAAGTAGGTTTGGACTTCGTTAGTGCTGATCCAGTCCCAGCCCGGTCCTGGTCCTGGTCCAGTCGTTGGTGGGAAGTAGGTCTGGACTTCCTTAGTGCTCTATTGAGTCTTAACGACAGTCGTTGGAGTCACAGGAGGCCATTTGTGAACAGTTGTTCTTTGAGGTGTGATTGTTGGATGAAGGGATGAAAGGGCAGCATTGTAAACTGGAGATAAGTGGAGTCTCAGACCTCCTCCTCTGTTTAGCGATGGTTTCTCTACTTTTGCATAGGTGGCTTCTTTTCCTCCTCTTTCAAACCATCTGTCCTCTCCGTCCAGGATGTGGACATTGTTGTCATCATGGTCAGTCTGAATCTGGAGCCATATTCACAAAACATCTTTAAGCTCAGAGTGGATCCTAACTTGCTGATTTGGGAGTAGCCCATTAAAATAAGGGGTGTTTCACTCTAACTTTTAAGATAAGTGTAATTCACAAAGCATTTTAGCGCTAAAGTAGCAACTAAATCTATAAAAACGTCACTCAGAGTTAATGAGGAAGGAGCTAACGGCTGCTGCAGTCAACATTTAGAGAGATTCAATGATGGTGAGCTTTTAAAAAGCTATCACGTTAATGGAGACGGCATTATGAACGTGTTATAGTTGGTTGTGGATGCCATCACATCACCAACCATTAGAACCACCCCACATCACCGCATTAGATATGTTTTGTAAATACGGCCCCTGTTGTCTACAGTTACAAAATGGCTGCTGTGTGCTTTGTGTAATGACACTCTTTACTCTCTTCACATAGCGATTACGTTGATGGATTTTCTCATTGAAGCATATTTTGTAAAGCTCTAATGAGATTTGTAATCAAATGAGCACTGGCCTTATTTAACAGGCTCCGCATCAATAATTTATCGCAGCATCTGAACATCAAACAGCCCTTTGAGCTAATGTTGGTGATTCTAACCTCCACTCCTCCCTCCTCTTCCCCTCTCTCTCTCTCTCTCTCTCTCTCTCTCTCTCTCTCTCTCTCTCTCTCTCTCCCTCCTCTCCCTCTCTCTCCAGCCCTTCTTCTTTCAGCCTTGTCATGAACAGTTATTTCCTTCTCAAAAGATGAAAAACAACATCAGCAATATTTGATCGAGCAGCAACCTTCCACAAAAATTTCCGGGCATTAGAGTGGGAAGTAGGTTTGGACTTCATTAATGCTGGTCCAGTCCCAGCCTAGTCCTGGTCCTGGTGCAGTTGTTGGTGGAAGTAGGTTTGGACTTGGTTAGTGCTGGTCCAGTCCCAGCCTGGTCCTGGTCCTGGTGCACTCGTTGGTGGAAGTAGGTTTGGACTTGGTTAGTGCTGGTCCAGTCCCAGCCTGGTCCTGGTCCTGGTCCAGTCGTTGGTGGAAGTAGGTTTGGACTTGGTTAGTGCTGGTCCAGTCCCAGCCTGGTCCTGGTCCTGGTGCACTCGTTGGTGGAAGTAGGTTTGGACTTGGTTGGTGCTGGTCCAGTCCCAGCCTGGTCCTGGTCCTGGTCCAGTGGTTGGTGGAAGTAGGTTTGGATGAAAAACAACAAAAGATGAAAAACAACATCAGCAATATTTGATCGAGCAGCAACCTTCCACAAAAATTTCCAGGCCCCCCGTATTTTTTATCTCTGGCTCTCGGGCGAAAGTGTCCGTTTTCCTGCTCGTTATAAAAACATTAACACACGTCAGGGTCTGCAGAGCTCACAGCGCTCAGATGCTTCTGATGGATCTCATTTCCACCTCTGCCAATCTCTGCTCATCCAGCTGCTTTGATTTATTGGAGGCACAGGAACTGAAGTCTATACTCACAACATTGTTGGGGGGGGGGCAAAATGGAGACTCGACTCTGGTGTTGATCATTGTCCTGTTGTTAGATCAGCTAATATGAGACCAATGCACACTCGCCCCCACCCCGGACAATTTCCCATTTGGTGCCATTTGGTTGGAACCACTTTATTTTTGGTTGAAATGCTTTGAACCCTCCCTTGACGTGTTGGGCGTGAGACTGTGTGGCCTAAACCTCATCTTCAAAATTCAATTCAATTCAATTTTATTTACAGTGTTAAATCATAACAAAAGTTATCTCAGGACACTTTACAGAGTAGGTAAAGACCACACTCTATGACTTATTTATGATTTACAGAGACCCAACAATTCCCCCGTAGAGTACGGTGGCGTTGAAAACCTTCACTATAACAGACAGGAACGTCAGACAGACCCAGCTCTGTGGAGGACGGCCATCTGTCTTGACCGGTTGGGGAGGAAGAAAAGGAGAGAGAGAGAGAGAGAAAAGACACACAGATGGACAGAGAGAGACAGACAGACACACTTCCAGAGATGCAAGCAAAGCCTAACAGTAACTATAATAATATGTATAGTAATGTGAATATGACTCATATGTTAAGACAGTTAATACAACAGAATAGTAGAAACAAGCACATCTAAGGTGACAGAATATGAAAATGATAATAATTATGGTGGCAAACATGATCAATGATGAGTAGTGGCAATAGCAGCTACGATACAGCTACAAATTTTATAGTTTATTAAACTAGTGATAGTATATATGAGTAACAGTGATAATAGCAGCAGGAAGCGTCATGTAGGACCACAGCAGCAGGCACCACCACGATCAGCAGAGACCTGCAAAACAATGTTTGTATTTTAGATTCAACCTGTGTCTTCATCCATCTGCGTTCTCCTCACGCCACCTGTGATGAAAACAATATTACTATTAAGAATAAATTGAATATTTTTCATCTGAAAAAAAGTATTTAGAATTCATATTCAACCGTGCGCCCAAAAACCTGACTCGGATATATATTAAATATTCCATTGGGTCTAAACAATATGATCCATCAGCAGGGGGAAGTGGAGGTGACAGCGGGTCACACAGCGCTGAATATCAATGACTTTTAATATAAAACCACTGCATGAAAATACAACTTTGTTTGTGAAAACGAGAGCTGATGTCGGGATAAATCCCCACACGTGTGCTGGTGCCCTTACAGGTTACCATAGTAACACCATGGTATCCAGATAACCTTGGATTACTATGTAGAAGATGCATCACTTTACTGACCGAGAGGACACACGTGTCTTAACGCAGGGCAGCAACGAGGAGGACTGCAGGACAGAAAGTCTTCCGGTTCTGGGTCGCTGCTCGTGTGGTCGACCTTTCGGAGCAAAGAGTAACTTTTTGCGTTATTTAGCATTTATTACGTTTTTCTACTTGCCTGTGAATGTTCTCATTCGTCCAGGTCATCGTTATCCTCAAAGCAATTTCAGTCATAAACAACTGGACTGGTTGTTTGTCTAGGAAGACGTTTCACCTCTCATCCAAGAGGCTTCATCAGTTCATGTAGGCATCTGACCAGGACCTGGACCAGGACCAGGACCAGGACCAGGCTGGGACTGGTCCAACTAACTGGTGTGGAGATCCAGGTATTTAACCTCTCACAAGGCCGATGATGTCACTGACACCCTTTGTGCTCCAAGTGCCCACGCCCGTCGTTAGAGTGACAGTCGTTGGTGGGCAGTTGGTTTCGACTTCGTTAGTGCTCTATTGAGTCTGAACGACAGTCGTTGGGGTCACCCGGGCCATTTGTGAACAGTTGTCCTTTGAGGTTAGATTGTTGAATCTCCTGGGAAGGGATGAAAGGGCAGCATTGTAAATTGGAGATAAGTGGAGTCTCAGACCCCCTCCTCTGTTTAGCGATGGTTTCTCTACTTTAACATAGATGCTTCTTTTACTCCTCTTTCAAACCATCTGTCCTCTCTGTCCAAGATTTGAACATTGCTGTCATCAAAGGAGTGGGCTTTCTCCTTGAGATGTGAGTGGGCAGCAGAGTCCAGGCCTGAGGAGTCAGCTCTCCTGTGTTGGGCCATGCATTTATGCAGTGGTTGTTTTGTTTCTCCAATGTAAAGATCTTTGCATTCCTCGTTCCTCGTTTTTCTACTTGTTTTATGTGTATATTAGTTACTTTTTAGTTTACCCTTTGCATGCCACACACGCCGAGTGTGTTTTCTAACTTTTCAACTATGTTACATAGACAAAGCGGCCTTTTTTTCCCTCGCCCGTCCCCTCGTGACGCTCTCTTTGTTTACCCCCCTGTTAACCCCGTGACTGCCGGACAACGCAGAAGTTCTTCTCCTTGTTTTGAATTGTCAAAGCAGGGCAGGAAAAGAAAAAAGGATTTCTTGGTGACGTATGTCCAACCTACTGAAAGCCCTCAGCTGGACCAGGATGTAAACCGTGGTGACCAGGTGAACAACAATAACAGAGACCAGCACCTGTGACAGAACTGTATATTCAATTTCAAAGTAAAGAGTTGAATTTGTGCGCCTGACAGAACAGGGACGTACATGGATGACTTCAGTGAGAAGGAAAGCCTCGCAGGAGCTTTTAGAGTCACTACGGACTGTTTATAACATCCCCTCTGCATTAAGGAGCGCTGGGTGCAGCTTTAAACCACAGCGGGGTTCAGAGAAGCGTACAGGAACCAGAATTCAGCCTGACAGCACTCGGGCGACACAGTGATGTAGCGGAAGTTACTTAAACTCCTCCAGCTGTGATGCAGTTTGCTGCGTCAGGACTTCTCATGGTCTCAGCAGATCCATCTGGGAACTCTGGTTTGGAGATGTTTTGGGAAGGGTTGAAAATCCTGGTTCCTGATTGGATAAACCATCTGTCTATCACCAACATACGGGCCAAACCAACCAATCAGATGACTGAAGCGTGTGACGTGCTAACAGCGTGGAGGCAAAGCTCAGAAAGGAAACAACATGTGGGTAAAGGAGATTTTCCCTTTGTGTTTAACGTGAATTTATGGATCAAAGGCCCAATTTCAGGAGCCTGGTCCATATTCAACATATTTGACCAGCGTGAGTGAAACCGTATCGCGCCTAGCTGCAGCACCTTTGCCGTCCACGGCCCGTTTTGGAGAGGTGGGCTTTTGTAGAGCCCGTTTGCACATGTACGAGCATGAGCGTGCACACGTGTACGAGCACGAGGCCTACGGCGGCTCTGACATCATTTCCTGTGCGCCTGTTGGGACATAGAAAAAAGAAGAAGGGACCATGCGCGGACATTTAAAACAATGGCGGCGAAAGGTTCACGTTGGTGTGATGCGGAGGTGGAGTGTTTACTGCAGATTTGGTCGATGAAAAGATTCAAAAACAGTCGACAAGACGCACAAAAACTCTGAGGTCTACGGAAAGATCTGGAAACAAAGCCACGCATCGCCATGACGTCATCAATGCGTGTGACGTGTTACGGCGTGATGACGTATAGGCAGCAAGAAGCATTCACCGAGGCCCCGGTAGAGTACAAACGGGCCTGGAGGGGGGGACAAGGACCCTAAAGCGCGGGACGGACGCACAGTGGGAGCGCACCCGAACATCTCTCCCTCTCTGCTTTAAACTACAGGAGAGCAGCAGCTGCACCAGCAGACCTCTTGCCCTTAATCCTGGTGAGAACATGAGAGGAAAACTCAAGAACTTGGGTTTGTGTTTCAGTGTGGGCCTCTGGGATTCAGACAACCTTGTACGAACAGCAGAGGGCATGTTACAGTGAGTTGGCAGCTTCGTTGGAAAGCCCACCACCCCCAACTCAACCAGGCAGTGCTCTTTTAAAGATTGCATCAGCATTTCTTGTACCCGATATTCCCCTCTGTGGGATTCAGAGGAAACAGGACAGTGTATGTTCTAACGGGCAGACTTAATTACATGTTTTTAACCTTTTTTCCTTATCTTCCACAGTCTTCCTCCAGCATTACATACTTGGAAACCCCCCCATCCCCCCAAAAACTAAGAACTGTAGTGAGGTTTGTTGTTCCAGAGCAACACAGCAGGAACAAAGTGAGTGTGTATAGATGTGAGCAGCTCATAGTTGTTTTTATTTCATCATCTTTTCTCCTTTTTCTTACGCTAAAACCAACACTTTTATTGCCTTTCATGCCTGAGAATAAACCATACACATACACACACACACAGGTTATTAGGGAATACAACAGGAAGTCAAATGACTCCCTGGAGACACACTCATATCCGAGTTTAATAATCCAGAACCTTCCTGGTTCCAGGCGTACAGTACATTTACAATATCTCCATGGATCACGAACACACGGCAGATTAATTGTTTCTGGATGAACACTGATGAAATTACATTATTAGAGCATTAATCTTAAATTAAATATGAGGGTTTCTGTACTTTCCCTGTTTAAAATCATTGTAAATGAAACATTACCGGAGAAAGCAATCTAAAGACGTTACCTTGAGCTTTCACTTTTTGACATTTTATACAATAATTAAAAACATAACAAGATTAAGTAAAAATGGAAATAATCAGTCGTTGCCCTGACATGTTGCATGGTAACAGATGCTGCAGAAGGTATAAGAATTAAAACCGTTTGATTAAAGAATCTCTATTTAAAAGACTAATATGCTGAGTGGCAATATGCTGTTATTCACACATGCCAATTTAAAAGCTAAATGCTCTACATCATGGGTGTCAAACTCAGGCCCGTGGGCCAAATCTGGCCCGCGGTGTAATTTTATTTGACCCGCAAAATCATATCAAGGTTCTCTGAGAGCTGGTCCACGAGTATAAAGCACATACACGTCTACTTTTCTGTTCACACACATGAGCATCTATGCTACCAGTCTCTGCAGACAAACTGAATCCACCCCTCCCCAAAAACGACCAAAAGAAAGATGGAGGACAGTGGCTTTCAGCAGATGATCTGTGTCTGAAGGTAAAGACCTGCAGAGCCACGGTGGCGGTAACGAAAGAATAAAACAGAAGAAACACCACGACAAGAACAAGGAGCTGCACTGGAAAGGTTCAACATTACACATCTGGAGAGAAGGGAACACATTCACATCTGCAGTCTTTTTGTTTTTTATTCTATTATCAAGGGTTAGATCTAAGTGGACATCTCATCTTCAGCCTCTTATCCGGGGTCGGGTCGCGGGGGCAGCTGCTTTAGCAGGGGACCCCAAACTTCCCTTTCCCGGGCCACATTAACCAGCTCTAACTGGGGGATCCTGAGGCGTTCCCAGGTCAGTGTGGAGATCTAATCTCTCCACCTGGTCCTGGGTCTCCCCCAATGGGAAGTGGACCCCTAGATCTAAGTGGACAGATCTTTGTCAATTCTAACTGGACCCCTGCTGTTTGTGCAGTCGGTAGTTATGCTACATTCCTAAGAACTGGGTCATGGGACTTCGCTTACCTGGAGTTTACTCGCTCCCACTGAGTTGTATTGTCAATGATATAAGTCAGTTAGTACTGGGTCCCATTTAAGGGTCAACCACCACAGACCAGTGCATGAGGCCCGGTCCCTCTGTGACGACGGGGCTCAATAGTTTGTTTGATGTCTTTTTTTCCTTTTACTCACTTTTATTTCACCTTTCTATTCAAAGTGCTGCATGTCTTTGTGTTACATACAGCAACATAACACCTCTTTTCACACGGCCTATTTTAAATCACATTTCACACTTTACATCCACTGACTGGATGCAGCGACTTGTTTATCCTCCACTGACTGGATGCAGCGACTTGTTTATCCTCCCCTGAGTGCTCGCCATCTGTAGAAAAGAGACATATTCTGCTTTATTTAACACTCACAGCAGTTATGACTGTAGATCTGCTGGAATCAGCCCAAAGAGCCTGGATTAAAAGACCAATCTATGCAGTGCACCGTGTGAGTGCTTATGAATATGTGTGTATGTGCAGCAGGTGTTCGTTTATCCTGCAGGACGTGAGAGTTTGCTTCTGTGTGTCAGTGTGCATTATGTCTGCATGTATAGATGATTGTATAGGTTGTATGTCGTTAGTATCCTTCATTTCATGTATGTGTGTAGGTCAGGGTGCAACCTTACACCGCACAACCAAATCAAATGCTTTTAAAAAGGTCACTATCAAATAAGAGGGCTGAGGCCGTGGCTCTCAGCAGGAAACCGACGGATTGCCTACTTCGGGTAGGGAATGAGTCCTTACCCCAAGTGAAGGAGTCAAGTACCTCGAGATCTTGTTCACGAGTGAGGGGACGATGGAGCGTGAGTTTGGCCGGAGAATCGGAGCAGCGGGGGCGGAGCTGCAGTCGCTCTACTGCACCGTTGTGACGAAAAGAGAGCTGAGGAAAGAAAAGCTCTGGATCTACCGGTCAATCTTGGTTCCTACCCTCACCTGTGGTCATGAAAGCTGGGTCAGGACCCAAAGATTATGAATAATTAAGGGTGTGGCCTCTTGAGAGACAGCTAGCCTCTGGCCCTCACTTCTCCTCGGAGGTAAACGTCGGCCAGATGGACGTATATCCCTCCCCCCCAACGTCACATACATGCCCTTTTTTGGTAAGAGGAAATGAGGCGGAGTGAAAGTCTGACAAGATGGCGACTCCTGTACTCAAGAACGATTGGATCAAGTTGAGAGAACGGACCCCAACGGAGAGGCTACGTCCAATTTTTATACAGTCTATGCTTTTGACCCGGAAATAGAATAAATCAGGAAGGGACGGCGCCAAAACAACATGAAGAAACAACCACAACACAGGCTTTACCTTTAAACCGAGGGAGGACTTCTCCATTGCAACTAACATCACTACCAATAAGACCCTTTTCTGTCGTAATCCTGTCCCACTAATGACTTTGACAAAGGTCAACCTGAAGAAAAAGCCAGTCAGACCAGCTGTATGTTGGCAGAGTGTCACCTACTGTACCAGAGGTCCTGTTACTCCATAATATTCCCATTTCAATAATCCGATTATTCCCTTAACCAGGGGAGGCCATTTCTGGATTACTGATGTGCATGTAAACGCTCTGAGTGTGGACTCAAAAGACTGTAGTGGCTTTTTATGTGTGTCCTGTGTCAGTTCCCTGCATCTGAATCGACAAGATGGTGACTCCCGTAGGTGAGGATGATTGGATAATGTCGAGAGAACGGCCCTCAACGGAGAGGCTACGTCCAATTTTTATAAAGTGTATGAGTCAGACCTGTTCTCACCTGCCTCTCACATAAGCAGTCTATATCAGTGCACTGGGTACTCCTGTGCATCAAACTGGGAGGCTCAATGCTCTTTTACACATGGGGAACATGTGATTAGTGTTGTTAATTGAGGCAAATCTACGTGGTTAAGGTGAGAAAAACATTGCACTTTGCAGCACTTACTTCTGGAGCACTTGCTCTGAGTGTTTAACATGCTGCGAATGGGTTTACACTTGAAAGCCTGGTGCATTTCATACAGACACTCGAGGGTGCCCGGTGCCTCACGTCACAGCAAGAAGCCTGCTTTCCCTGGCTCTTCTTTCCTGTTGTTCATCACGACTCCATCTAAGTTTCCCGAAATGTTGGGCTCCATAGCTGCAGGAAAAATCCTCTTTCTTAATTTCATGCATCACAATCAGGATCTGGGCGACAAGGTGAGGTGGTGGTTAGCTCTGTCACCTCACAGCGAGAGGGTTCCTGGTTCGAATCCCGACTCGGGCCGAAACCCTCGGGATGAACTACGAAGCTTGATTAGGGGGTTAGCGAGGTATGTTGAGCTCAAAGCCTGGGTCAGCTCAGACACGAAAGTCGCTCTCTTTTAGCGTTGCTGTGTCGCCATGGGGCAACACGGTGCTTTGGTGGTTAGCACTGTCACCTCGCAGTGAGAGGGTTCCTGGTTCGAATCCCTGCTGGGGCCCTTCTGTGTGGAGTTTGCATGTTCTCCCCGTGTCTGCGTGGGTTTTCTCCGGGTTCTCCGGTTTCCTCCCACAGTCCAAAGACGTGCAGGTGTTCGGTTCATTGATGACTCTAAATCACCCGTAGGTGTGAATGGTTGTCTGTCTCTGTTCGTCTCTATGTGTCCTGTGATAGACTGGCGTCCTGTCCAGGGTGGACCCCGCCTCACGCCCGATGTCAGCTGGGATTGGCTCCAGCGACCCGTGACCCCGACAGGGAAAAGAGGCGAAGATGGATGAATGAATGAACATTCAGGATCTCAACGTCACCCTCTTAACTCTGCTTGGAGGAGGAGGAAGTGTGTGTATGTGTGTGTGCGTGTCCTTCGGCTTTATTGAATTCAGATACATATTCGAGTAATACACATTTTTATGCTAATGCAGGCATTTGTTTTGAATGTCCATTATTTATCGCAGTAGCTTTCATAACCACTGATAAGCAGAAAAATGTCAGAGCATCAGAACATTAGTGTATTACGTGTGTGTCCTTTTGTTGGAGCCATACTAATCATTGTAATGACTTTTACAGCTCCTCGTGTACACAGAGGGGAAAGTTTGTTTCATTAAGTGTGGGTGTGCAGGCCTTTTATGTGAGCCCTTCCTACAACAGAGATGATTTTCATTGCCCATGATAAGCATAATAAAATGTCAGCTTGTCCATAAATCCTGTCCGTGTTGCCTGTGTGTCTGCTGAGATAGCAGCCCCAGCTCACACGGGTAAAATGAACAGGGTGGAGAGGCTTAGGTTAGGATTCTGTGCTCTTGCATTGTGCTCTTTCTGTTGTATGGTAGTAATAGTATGGATTGTAATAAGTGAAATGCTAACGTATGCGGGGGCAGCACAAATGTAAACGCATATATCTGGGAAAACAGCAACATGAACTCTTTAGTTCTACACAGATTCACGTCCTGTGGTCATGAAAGCTGGGTCATGACCGAAAGAACCAGGTCGCGGGTGCAAGCGGTGGAAATATGTTTCCTCAGGAGGGGGGCTGGAGTCTCCCTTAGAGAGAGGGGGAGAAGTTCAGCATCCGTGAGGAACTCGGAGTAGAGCCGCTGCTCCTTCGTGTTGAAAGGAGCCAGCTGAGGTGGTTCAGGATCATCTGGTAAGGATGAACCCTGGGCGCCTCCCTAGGGAGGTGTTCCAGGCATGTCCAGCTGGGAGGAGGGCTCGGAGAAGACCCAGGACCAGGTGGAGAGATTAGATCTCCACACTGGCCTGGGAACGTCTCGGGATCCCCCAGTTAGAGCTGGTTAATGTGGCCCGGGAAAGGGAAGTTTGGGGTCCCCTGCTTAAGCTGCCCCCGAGACCCGACCCCGGATAAGGACAGGTGCGTCTGTCGAAGGTGCTGCGGAAAGGGTTTATTTTGATGTCTGAAGGACCCTTCATTCATTCTGTCTCAGCTCAAACCTCTGGAGCCTCGTCAGATCACAATGAAACGAGTGAAGATTTCCTCACGCTTCCAATCATTCTCTCCTTCTTTTTACCTCCATCCCCATCAATTCTCATCTTCTCCCCTACGCTTCTTCCTTTCCCTGTTCCTTTCCTCACTTTCCCCTCTCTCTGTTCTCTTTTGTCCTTCCCTTTCTCTTTCTGGTGGTCAGCACTGTCGCCTCACAGCGAGAAGGTTCCAGGTTCGCACCTTTCTATGTGGAGTTTGCGTGTTGTCCCCGTGTCTGCGTGGGTTTTCTCCGGGTTCTCCGGTTTCCTCCCACAGTCCAAAGACGTGCAGGTGTTCGGTTCATTGATGACTCTAAATCACCCGTAGGTGTGAATGGTTGTCTGTCTCTGTTCGTCTCTATGTGTCCTGTGATAGACTGGCGTCCTGTCCATGGTGGACCCCGCCTCACGCCCGATGTCAGCTGGGATCGGCTCCAGCCCCCCCACGAACCCGACAGGGACAAGAGGTTGAAGATGAATGAATGATTTCTCGTTCTTTTCCATTCAAACCAGTTCCCTCTCCTAATTCGTCGTCCTCTGCTTCTCTTTCCTTTTTGTTTACACACTTTATTCACTATATTCTCGCCCTTTGGGTTTAACCCTGTGTGCGTGTGTGTGTGTGTGTGTGTGTGTGTGTCCAATGTTACCGTGCTGAGGTGAACTGTATTCTGGGATTTGAGATCTTATTATTGAAGTTGCTGCTTCAGAACACACATGATATGGGGAGGGAGTATCAAAGGTACCCAGCGGAGCATTTTAACATTACAACTTCATGAAATATTAAAAGCATCATATACAGGTTACTCACCCCACATAGAGTCATTTCTAAAAGGTACAGCTCAGACACGGAGGCAACAGAGAGGATGCAATTTAATTATTTAAAAAGGAAAATAGCAGTTCCAAGTCTTCGTTGAGGCTGGTGCTTATCAAGTAAAGTTGACGTGCTCAGCTTGTATTAGCATGCTAACATTTTCCAATTAGCACTGTCATCATGTCACCATCTTCTCTCATTTGCAGCCCCCTCCTCGTTCCTTCCTTCCTCCCTTCGTCTCTCTTTATTCCACAGCTGCCAGCAGCAGCTTTGTGGTTTTTTTTTTGTTGTTGAACGCTCGCATGTCGCTGCAAGTGGCATCACGGAAGATGAACATTAGTCACACGCACACATCTCATTATGTTCTGAGTCACACATGCTGACACACACACACTCACACACACTAACACAGAGGAGTTATCAGAGAGGCTTCTATAATTCAGCGCGCCGTGTTCATTTTACAGGTAAAAGGGGACGAAAGGATGGGGGCAAAGAACAAAGGGGTGAAACCAAAGAGCAGACCGGAGAAGTGTGAGAGAGAGAGAACGAGATAAAGAAATAGGAGATGGAAAGTTGGGGTAATGCAAATGAAGGGGGCTTAACTGATACTTGTGTCTCATTTGTATTTCTGACACAGTGACTGCTCAGTGTTTGCTGTTTTATTGAACTGTACTTTAAACTGCCTTTGCCGTTACCCCAGTATCAGACACGACTTTCCCAGTCCACCCAACTCGAGTCTGTGCTGCGAGGCAGAGTTTCTGATCATGTACACACCTTGTTTTGTTCCACGCTGCTATAAACCTTACTGCATGTGGCTTCTGTTGGTGTCAGTGAAGCGGATGCTGAACTTCACAGAGCTGGTGTTGGCTTCCCTTTGTCCGCCTTTCAGCGCTGCATCAGCTGGAGCTACACCTGAAAGCATGTCCAGACATTCGATTGTGGTCTGAGGTAGAGACCCTGATCTCTGAGCTCCATTTTATCTCACTCTCAAATCAGTCTGGTAACGTGCGGCGGAGAAAATTTAGAGAAGTTTGAGGTGGATTTAAGAGAAACAGAAGAGACTGTTGAGTGTAAACAACATGGAGGCTTCCACGGATGAGATGAGCAGCTATGGAGCAAGCCGCTCACTAACTCTTTGTTCTCTGGATCCTTCTGTTGAATATGGACCGGGCTCCTGAAATTGGGCCTTTGAGCCGTAAATTCACGTTAAACACAAAGGGAAAATCTCCTTTACCCACATGTTGTTTCCATTCTGAGCTTTGCCTCCATGCTGTTAGCACGTCACACGCTTCACTCATCTGATTGGTTGGTTTGACCCGTATGTTGGTGACGGACAGATGGTTTATCCAATCAGCAACCAGGATTTTCACCCCTTACCAAAATACCTCAAAACCAGAGTTCAGATGGATCTGCTGAGACCAGGACAATCAATCCATCCGGCGGAGTCAGGTTAGGTCTGAAGAACACTGTTATTAACCATCAGGTAGTGTTGTAACCACAGTAACTATGGGTTGACTGAATCTCGAATATTGTAGTTTAAGCTGAATGAGGAACAATTGCAGGATGTTTAGCCACTCAACCTTTACTCTGAGCTCCTCACCTCATCTCTACGTCCAGTGACCCTGCAGAGGAAACTCATTTAAATCTACCCACAGCTCGTGACCACATGTGAAGGTCAGGAGGCAGATGGACTGGTAAATCAAGATCTGTGCCTTCCAGCTTCCATACAAATAATATTTTACTTTTCTCATCCATGTTCTGTCATTCTGTAAATATTAGCATTATTTAAAAGTCAGCTGCGACCTGATGTGTCTCTTAAGGTGAAGCTTGTAGCCACAGAACAGCTGGCAAGACAACAACAACACTGTAGGAGATCGCTAAGGGTACGTCCACACAGATCTTAAAAGGTTTTCAGTCCACATGGTCTCTGCTCAAGAAATCTCTGCGTCCACAAGAAACCAGGTAAACGCTGTAGTACCCATGCCAGGCCTGGAGGTGGCGCTGTAACCGCCACAGAAATACACCAACAACGGAGAAGAAGAGACGGGGAGACGCTGTGGAGAATCCAAACACCGGAGAGTTTCTCTCCAAATCCTCCTCCATCCTAGAGACAAACGTGTCCCTGGTTCTGGTCTTAGTGGAGACTTTGGTGCTGTTCTGGACTCTGATGCACCGATCACTCTGCAGTTAGTGTCCTCACTGAGCAGAGGGTGCTGCTGGGAGCCCCTTCACTCTGCAGTTAGTGTCCTCACTGAGCAGAGGGTGCTGCTGGGAGCCCCTTCACTCTGCAGTTAGTGTCCTCACTGAGCAGAGGGTGCTGCTGGGAGCCCCTTCACTCTGCAGTTAGTGTCCTCACTGAGCAGAGGGGGCTGCTGGGAGCCCCTTCACTCTGCAGTTAGTGTCCTCACTGAGCAGAGGGTGCTGCTGGGAGCCCCTTCACTCTGCAGTTAGTGTCCTCACTGAGCAGAGGGGGCTGCTGGGAGCCCCTTCACTCTGCAGTTAGTGTCCTCACTGAGCAGAGGGGGCTGCTGGGAGCCCCTTCCCCGTCCCAAAGCACTCCCAGGCGCCACTTCCTCACTACATTTAGAGACTTTTCACAGCTTCTTAGAACTGGATTTAGAAACAGAGCCTAGAGCAGTTTAGCTCCTTATTCAGAGCATCAGGGTAAAGGGAGACATCTGTGCTGGGCCTCATTCAGTCCCATGCATGTGGCTCAGAGTCCAGTTCAGTAAACAGGCCTGGGTCCGTCTCTGTCCTCTCACGCAGCAGCACTGTTGTTGTTATGTGACTCTGCAGGGTTAGAGGTCGGAGGTGGGGTCATGACGGAATCCTTTAACAAAGTCTGAGGTGTCACCGTCCACGACACAGGGGGCGATTTTAAATCCTCCCACTCTGGGACCCGGTTTCAAAAGATCCTGTTTTCAACGGCGGCTGCTGTGGATGGTCGACTAAACCCGACTAAAGTTGTGCAGTTACAGGAAAACTTGTCTTCATGTCGACGGACCCTAAGAGAAGCACAGGAAAGCTGAATGTGTGGTAAACAAAAGTTATCCAAAAAAAGACACTATCACTGTCAGGAGCTGACTTTCCAGGTTGGTGTGTGTGTGTGTGTGTGTGTGTGTGTGTGTGTGTGTGTGTGTGTGTGTGTGTGTGTGTGTGTGTGTGTGTGTGTGTGTGTGTGTGTGTGTGTGTGTGTGTGTGTGTGTGTGTGTGTGTGTGTGTGTGTGTGTGTGTGTGTGTTTGTTTGAGTTGCAGCGAAGCTCAGATGCTCGCCAGTTTGCCGTATCGCTCTGCAAAGCACGTTAACGGCTCCAGATTATCTTTACAGAGACAACGCATGAAGATCAGTGACAAGTTATGTTACAGAACGCGAGGAGGAGGAGGAAGAGGAGGAGGAAGAGGAGGAGGAGGAGGGCACAACTAACAATACACTCGGTCGCCTAAAGATCAAAAGTTGTATTTTGTAGCTGTGAAGTCTTACATCACTGACACTGTAAACAACCCAAAGAGGACAGAGAGAGGAATCAGATGGTGCAAGAAGAGATGAAAGATGTTGCTGACTGCAGACGAGCAGCAGCGATGTGTGTGTGTGTGTGTGTGTGTGTGTGTGTGTGTGCAGCAGAGAAAGAGAGCTCTGTTTAAGTCTTTAAATCTGTTGAAGTGCCGCTCTCGACAGAACATACACACATATTCTGCAGCACTCGTCCTGTCCTGTGATGCGTCTATGAGACGCTGAGACTTTGTGCTGTGACCGAGCACAGAGTCTTTGTTCAGCTGGGGGGCTTTGAAGCTCGAGCTGACCTGCTCACACACACACACGCACACACACACACACACACACACACACACACACACACAGAGCCTTTCTGTAGTTTAACACTAGTCCAAGAAATAGGTAGATGGTGTAATTATTTGTTAATTCCGCATTTATTTACAGACCAGGCAGAAGAACGCCGACCAGCATGGAACAACAGTTTATCGACTCTTCACATCAAGCCCAACACTAGCTACAGTAGCTGACCACCAGACCAGCATGAAGTCAATTAAGTCAACTTTAACTACCGGTCAGTCTTCGTTCCTACCCTCACCTGTGGTCATGAAAGCTGGGTCAGGACCCAAAGAACCAGGTCCAGGTCCAAGCGTCTTAAATGTGTTTTCTCAGGAGGGGGGCTGGAGTCTCCCTTAGAGAGAGGGGGAGAAGTTCAGCATCCGTGAGGAACTCGGAGTAGAGCCGCTGCTCCTTTGCGTTGAAAGGAGCCAGTTGAGCCAGTTCAGGATCATCTGGTAAGGATGAACCCTGGGCGCCTCCCTAGGGAGGTGTTCCAGGCACGTCCAGCTGGGAGGAGGCCTCGGGGAAGACCCAGGACCAGGTGGAGAGATTAGATCTCCACACTAACCTGGGAACGCCTCAGGATCCCCCAGTTAGAGCTGGTTAATGTGGCCCGGGAAAGGGAAGTTTGGGGTCCCCTGCTAAAGCTGCTGGCCCCGAGACCCGACCCCGGATAAGAGGCTGAAGATGAGATGAGATGAGAACAAAGACACAAATAAACTTAACCAGGAAAGTCTTAACAACAGAGCAGAACTAGTTCCCTAAAGTGGCACAAATGGCATGTGGGAATACTGCACAACAGACCCTACAACCCATCGATCACAGGTGTAACTAATTTCACTAATTGCTGCACAGCATTATGCGCTGAAACAGAGCCGTCGTTAATGCTGTTAGTCCCACCTGTGCTTTCCTCGCTGCGAATTAGAACGATAAAGAAACACGGGTGCTCTGATGCTAGCAAGGCCAGCACCATTCAGATCAGCAAGACGGATTAAGACATGTTTTTTACTGCCTAGGAAAGTCAGAACAGAGGTACGTTTCATGGAAATATCAATATATAACGCAGCTTCACATTAATGCACAAACAAAAACACCTTTAAATGAAGTTGTGATGCATTCATCATGCTGCACTGAATATTACTCCGTCGTGCCAGAATGTGGTTATCAGCTGCCCCCGTTTCTGTTTCTGCACCACTGTCACTTTGACAAACTACAGTACATTCGGAGTCTGAACACAGGGGACCGAGCAACTGTCCTAAATCCAAGGCTCAGCTTTGAGTTTCATAAGTGAGGGGAAGAAAAAAGAAAAAGGGCCTTCAGAAGATAAAACACCTTTTGTGTTTTTCCAGATTTAACACAAGATAAAACATTCTCTTTCATTTCTCTCTCTCTATTTTTATTCCTTTTATACTGCAATGCATTGCTTCGAGCACATTGGTGTGTCTGTGTGTGTGTCTGTGTGTGTGTGTGTGTGTGTGTGTGTGTGTGAATGGAGCCATTGCAGAGGAGGGTGTTTTATGTGGACAGAATGATCTTGGAACAATATTCAGAACCCTTTAAATGATTCATACATAAATCCGATTTGCATACTGTCGATTCTGTTCCTTCTCCTGACACTCGTCCTGGCTCGTTTGCCTGCTAATCAAATTTGAGGGCGGATTATTTTTAAGTAGAACATTTTAAAACACTAAATGTACTGTACACATTATCTTTTTACCTTTCATTTACCAGGAAAGTCCCGCTGAGATCAAAAATCACTCGGTTCAAACTGCAAGAAGTGAGTCTTTTTTATATATCCATCTCATCTTAAGCCGCTTATCCGGGGGCAGCAGCTTTAGCAGGGGACCCCAAACTTCCCTTTCCCGGGCCACATTAACCAGCTCTAACTGGGGGATCCTGAGGCGTTCCCAGGCCAGTGTGGAGATCTAATCTCTCCACCTGGTCCTGGGTCTTCCCCGAGGCCTCCTCCCAGCTGGACGTGCCTGGAACTCCTCCCTAGGGAGGCGCCCAGGGTTCATCCTTACCAGATGATCCTGAACCACCTCAACTGGCTCCTTTCAACACAAAGGAGCAGCGGCTCTACTCCGAGTTCCTCACGGATGCTGAACTTCTCCCCCTCTCTCTAAGGGAGACTCCAGACTCCCTCCTGAGGAAACCCATTTCAGCCGCTTGTACCCGCGACCTGGTTCTTTGGGTCCTGACCCAGCTTTCATGGCCACAGGTGAGGGTAGGAACCAGGACTGAGCGGTAGATCCAGAGCTTTGCCTTCCTCAGCTCTCTGTTCGTCACAACGGTGCGGTAGAGCGACTGCAGCTCCGCCCCCGCTGCTCCGATTCTCCGGCCAAACTCACGCTCCATCGTCCCCTCACTCGTGAACAAGGTCCCGAGGTACTTGAACTCCTTCACTTGGGGTCAGGACTCATTCCCTACCTGGAGTAAACAATCCACCGGTTTCCTGCTGAGAGCCATGGAAATGCAAAATGTAGAAAGACACATTTTATTAAGTGGAACAGGGGGAAATGGCTCTTTTTATAGTAAAGGTTGGACTAAACCTAAACCTCTCATCCACTACCAATGACTTTATCACTCTTCATAGACACTCAGATTAAATCCATGTTATCTCAGAACATATTCATCCTCAACTGCTGTGATCACATCCACGGAAATGATAATATTTGGCAAAATAAGATTCTACCTTTATCCGTGTAATCATATTTTTGATAAACCATATTTGAGTTACATGAAAACAAGGTTGAACGTGACCTTTCCTCCTCTGGAAGTCTGGTTGCAGATCGAAGTCTGCAGCGTGCAGCGAGGGGGCGGGAGGAGACATCAACAACAGCATCTAATAAAATAAACATTATTCAGATCTCCAGCTGCACTGGGATATTTAAAGCTCAGCTCTCCCTGGCACTCATCATAAACACTAAATGCTTCATTAGGAAAACACTGAATGTTGAAGTTTATCGATTGTGAGGATACAGAAGTCTGGGCGGCTCTCTGCCTCTTAGGAGGTAAACAGTTTGCTGATCATGCTGTACGAAATGTTCATCATCACGCAGCTCATCAAAGTGTCTTTTAAAGTCAAAATAAATGCCAAATTGCAAATGAAGGTTATTCAAAATGCAATGCTAATGTGTTTAACGCCTTAATACTACGTTAAGTGATAAATTTATATCAACCAGCAGAAATTAAAGTCGCATTCCTTTTTGTTTGTTAAAATACACTCCCACTGTGCGTGCGTCCCGCGCCCCGTGCTTTAGGGTCCTTGTCCCCCCTCCAGGCCCGTTTGTACTCACACTACCTGGGCCTCGGAGAATGCTTCTTGCTGCCTATACGTCATCACGCCGTAACACGTCACACGCATTGATGACGTCATGGCGATGCGCTGCTTTGTTTCCAGATCTTTCCGTAGACCTCGGAGTTTTTGTGCGTCTTGTCGACTGTTTTTGAATCTTTTCATCGACCAAATCTGCAGTAAACACTCCACCTCCGCATCACACCAACGTGAACCTTTCGCCGCCATTGTTTGAAATGTCCGCGCATGGTCCCTCCTTCTTTTTTCTACGTCCCAACAGGCGCACAGGAAATGACCTCAGAACCGCCGTAGGCCTCGTGCTCGAACACGTGCGCACGCTCGTGCTCGTACATGTGCAAACGTGCTTTACAAAAGCCCACCTCTCCCAAACGGGCCGTGGACGGCAGGCGTGCCGCAGCTAGGCACGGTACGGTTGCACTCACACTGGTCAAACTCTAATTACCGACATGCACAAAACACAGCTGCAGATTCCTGGCAAAAGGCTGGCCAGATCTTTACCTACTTTAATATGTCCATGCTCTGTCATGGTAAGATGTGTTGTGATGCTATCTTCCCTCAGTTAAGCTAGCATGATTAAAAGTAATTTACTCTGGTTTATACTGCATGAAAATGGGACTACAGATCATTACCTACTCTGTAAAGTGTCCTGAGATAACTTTAGTTATTATTTGGCACTGTAAATAAAATTTAATTGAATTGAAGTTGAACCTTAAATGGACCTTAATCTAATGTTTAAGAGGTAATATTTTGCTTTAACTTGTTTTAAGAGACTGATGCAGGAACTGAAGTATATTCTATGAACTCTTGCTGTCAGCCAGGATCCAAACCAAACAAAGTACACAGAAATGTTTGTTCAAATCCATTGCAGCTCTCTTTAACACTTGTTTCTCTTTCCTCTTCCATCTCAGTGAGTGATGATTAAGTACCGTCGTGCTCACTGTACAGTAAACACTACAGTACGCTGTCGCAGATAAGAAACTCATCTACGCGCCTCAGATGTAAAATGGGAATGAGCTACCTGAAGCTCATCTCACTGTAAGTCACTCTGGATATCAGCACAAGCTAAAATCCTAAAATTAAAATGTGTAACAGCCATAAAAGCCGACGGACGTCGATCTCCTGAACAACACGCAGCTCATCTGTGCTCATGCAGTGACTTATGAAATAAACAGTAGTCGCAGCAGCAGCCACATGAAGATACATTGGCCTACATACTTGTGATGAATGCACTCTCCTTCCAGGCATGAACATTTAGTCCTCTTTAAAAGTTTGGGATGAACACACACACACACACACACACACACACACACACACACACACACACACAGACACACACACTTGTTGTCTTCCTAACCCAGTTGCTTACAATCCCTCCGCCATACCCTATAAAATATTAAATTATTTGATCCAAATTAGCTTTTTACTTTATCCATAAATGTATTTTAATACTCATTTTGAAGATTTGCATCAGAAAAGCTTTAGGAAAATGGCAAAATGTGATAAAAACTTCCTCAAAGTGTTGGCGCTCCTTTGAGGTGGTGTTTACCTTATTCGCGGAATAGGGTCAATGCGCTAAATGAGGTATGGGTCACCTTTGTCCAACGAGTTCTGATCTAGTGAACTTTTACACTGATCGGCTGTTTTAGCTCTCTGGTTGGATATTCCCGTTACAAGTCTTTGTCTCCAGACAGCGTGAAACGTGACCAACACTAGCTGAGATGGACGAACCATTCAAACTTGCCCAATCTGTGGATGGTTCGATGACCTAGGACCTACGACTCGTTTTGTTTCTGGTTACTAAACTTGAATTCTGGGGCGGCAGTAGCTCAGTCCATAGGTGACTTGGCTGGGAACCGGAGCATCGCTGGTTCAAGTCCCTGTGTGGACCATGAATGGAGCGTGGACTGGTGGCTGGAGAGGTGCCACTTCATCTCCTGTTGAGCAAGGCACCAAACCCCCAACTGCTCGGGGCGCCGGTCACTGGCAGCCCCCTTGCTCTAACATCTCTCCATTAGTTGCATGTTTATAGGTCCTGTGTGTGTGTGTGTGTGTGTGTATTTCGGGCCTGTGTGTGTGTGTGTGTGTAAAATGAAAAAATAGAGTGAAAATTGAATTTCCCCATTGCAGGACGAATAAAGGAATTCTTCTTCTTCTTCTCTGTTTACTGGTGGATTACAGCCATTCGTAGTCCGCGCTGTACTCACGCATAACTTTTACATAACACAACGGAAAGTAACGCTCACTAATTCATGTGTCTTACATTTATTGAAAGCTAATCTCCGCTCAAGGAGGCAGGTTGTGAGGGGAGCGTTGTAGCCGACCACAGCTGAAGACGATGAAGCGCACTGATGATGTCCGGCCTTCATCCTTTCCCTAACATAAACAAATCCATCCACAACAGTGAGCCCTTCATATAAGTATACCGTTAAGACAAACACAAACATTACCATAGTTAAAAAATAACCATATGCAGTTAGTTTACTTTAATGGCCGCCGAGAAAGCCTCACCTCTCAATTGTTCTAACGTTTTATTCACAAAACAACTAAAGCCCAAACGTACATCCTCAAACAAACAATACCTGGTTCCCGCTCCAGCTAGGTGCTTATTATCCGTAGCCTAGATCCTGTCATCATGCCGTTTCACAAACAGCGTCTGGCGATTGGTCACCCTTGAGAAAACCCACGTAGGTGTGCAGGTAGACGTCTTTAAAGCTATCTCGACTTCCGATTCAGCACTTCAAAATAAAAGTGACTCCAACAACAAAACAAAGCCCACCGGTAACAACCACCTTCGACTCATACAGTCGTGTAAAGTCATTTACACGCGTTCCTATGTTCCCTGCTTTGTTGTCACGAGCTTTCGCTTAAATCTATCACGCCGGGGCGGCCCACTTGTGGTGATGCAGTGAGTTCACGGGCTACCGTTGCATTGTGGGTGATGTAGTTTTGGTGCGTGAAAAACACCAGCAGGCGGCTGTGGCGTGCGGGCGGGTTCTAATACTAATCAAATATCATCCCGGGGGCCCGCGGGCCTTGACTTTGACACCCATGCTGTAGAGGTAATGTCATGGACGTACTAAAACCAAACCAAAATCTGTTTTTCTAGTTTTAACCTAGTTTTTGTACCAACCTGTACTAAAGTCTGCTTAAATTCAGGTTGAAAGTTGAATGGAGACATAGCGAGCGAGGCTCATATCCTCAGCGGACAGTGCTTGATCTTCAGCACTCATCTGGGGAGTTGGGGCACAATGCGGAGCTTAACGCAAAACGGATACATAGAAATGATTCCCCTGTGAGCTCCTGGATAAAATTCATTCATATCTGAGAGATAGAGTGGGGACAAACCTCCAGGATGTCATTTTAACAGCTCGGGGTCAAACAAAGCTGATCGGACACAAAGGGCAGGTCCCTCGCTTAATGACCAGACAAATCAGAATTGAATGATTAAAAAATGACTATGAATAATGACTAAAAATAGATGCAAAACCACCACAGAGAGATGTAAAATGACTAAAAATAGATGCAAAACCACCACAAAAAGATGCAAAATGACTAAAAATAGATGCAAAACCACCACAAAAAGATGCAAAATGACTAAAAATAGATGTAAAACCACCACAAAAAGATGCAAAATGACTTAAAATAGATGCAAAGCCACCACAAAAAGATGCAAAATGACTAAAAATAGATGAAAACCACCACAAAAAGATGCAAAATGACTAAAAATAGATGCAAAACCACCACAAAAAGATGCAAAATGACTAAAAATAGACGCAAAACTGTACTAAAACCAAACCAAAACCTGTTTTTCAAGTTTTAACCTAGTTTTTGCAACAACCTGTACTAAAGTCTGTGTAATTCTGGTTGACAGTTGACTGGAGACATAGCTAGCGAGGCTCATATCCTCAGCGGACAGTGCTTGATTTTCAGCACTCATCTGGGGAGTTGGGGCACAATGCGTAGCTTAACGCAAAACAGATACATAGAAACGATTCCCCTGCGAGTTCCTGAATAAAATTCATTCATATCTGAGAGATAGAGTGGGGACAAACCTCCAGGATGTCATTTTAACAGCTCGGGGTCAAACAAAGCTGATCGGACACAAAGGGCAGGTCCCTCGCTTAATGACCAGACAAACCAGAATTGAATGATTGGGCAGATTATGAGCTAATGAGCGCTGCTGATGATAATGGAGGATCTTTTAGTGGCTTCTAATGAGGTTTCGCCCCTAATGACTGGGAGGTTTTTTCATATGACTGAGGTTTAGGGTGCCTTTCATTAAATAAGGAGGGTTTTTAGCCCCTTTGAATGTTAAAGTCTGTAAAACTGATGCTCCCAAGATCTATCTTAGGTCGCACTCACACAGTGTGACCAGTGTGAGTGCAACCGTACCGCGCCTAGCTGCGGCCAGCTGGCCGTCCATGGCCCGTTTGGGAGAGGTGGGCTTTTGTAAAGTTTGCACATGTACGAGCACGACCGTGCGCATTTGTATGAGCACGAGCACGAGGCCTACGTCTTCTGACGTCATTTTATGTGTGGAAACAAAACAAACATTATCTAGTAAGGATGAACCCTGGGCGCCTCCCTAGGGAGGTGTTCCAGGCACGTCCAGCTGGGAGGAGGCCTCGGGGAAGACCCAGGACCAGGTGGAGGGATTCGATCTCCACACTGGCCTGGGAACGCCTCAGGATCCCCCAGTTAGAGCTGGTTAATGTGGCCCGGGGAAGGGAAGTTTGGGGTCCCCTGCTGGAGCTGCTGCCCCCGAGACCCGACCCCGGATAAGAGGCTGAAGATGAGATGAGATGAGTCTCATGCAGCTGTGAAACACTGTCTCAAAGTTTATTCACTGTCATTATTATATTATATTTTACAATCTGTACAGCATATGACAACCTCTACCCTTTCAGGATTCAGCCAAGGAAAAAACAAAACAACTTTAACGGGGGATAAGTTTGAAATGAACTTCCATTTTGTGTTTTGAGGTGAATGCGACTGTCGCAGCTAGAAACACAACGAAGAAACAAACGCACCAAAAATAAATCTGAGCCTGGTTTTAGATCCTGCCGACGTGAATAATGGCTCCATTTAACGCCTAAATACAACTTGTGTGGGAAGAAAGATGTGACCAGGGGGAATAAATGAATCATAATGCAAAACACTTGAGATAAACAGAGGCTGAATTAATGGAGTCTGCTGTGACACGCGCTGCACTGAAAAGGTGTCAAATGAAGACACTGACAAATGAAAATGTCCACATTCATTTGTTCCTGGAAGACGTGCTCAGCTGTTTATTTCTTTTTTTACCCAACCAGGCATGAATCCATACCTTTTTGAACCAGTGTCATTTGTGGTGGTTAGCACTGTCGCCTCACAGCAAGAGGGTTCCTGGTTCGAATCCCAGCTGGGGCCCTTCTGTGTGGAGTTGTTCTCCCCGTGTCTGCGTGGGTTTTCTCCGGTTTCTCCGGTTTCCTCCCACAGTCCAAAGACGTGCAGGTGTTCGGTTCATTGATGACTCTAAATCACCCGTAGGTGTGAATGGTTGTCTGTCTCTGTTCGTCTCTATGTGTCCTGTGACAGACTGGCGTCCTGTCCAGGGTGGACCCCGCCTCACGCCCGATGTCAGCTGGGATCGGCTCCAGCCCCTCCGTGACCCTGACAGGGACAAGAGGTTAAAGAGTAATGATGATGAATTAAGAGGACTTTTGTTTCTTTATGTGGGGTGGCAGCATCAGGATTCTCTTGTTGCAGTGTGTGTGTGTGTGTGTGTGTGTGTGTGTGTGTGTGTGTTACCGTGACTTTCCACTGGGGTCAGTGGGATGCTAGATGCACTGTATCCATTTATCTTGTGGTAAAACATCCACATGGTGAAGTCACAAAGGACCACATAGGCAAAACATGATGTCAAAGACACGCAAAATGAACAACAAAGATGTAAATGACCACAGAGAGAAACAAAACGAGGACATAGAAACAAACAATGTCTAAAATAGATGCAAAACCACCACAAAAAGATGCAAAATGACTAAACATAGATGCAAAACCACCACAAAAAGATGCAAAATGAATAAAAATAGATGCAAAACCACCACAAAAAGATACAAAATGACTAAAAATAGATGCAAAACCACCACAAAAAGATGCAAAATGACTAAAAATAGATGCAAAACCACCACAAAGAGATGCAAAATGACTAAAAATAGATGCAAAACCACCACAGAGAGATGCAAAATGACTAAAAATAGATGCAAAACCACAACAAAAAGATGCAAAATGACTAAAACTAGATGCAATGAAGCCCACAGAGATGCAAAACAATCACAAATACGTACAAAAGAAATAGAAATGGATGTAAAATGAGCACAAAGAGAAACAAAACGACTAAAAGTCGACTCTTTGAATGGGTGTGTTGTTCCTGTATGGACAGAGTAGGGGGGGCCTCTTACAGGTCTGTGCCCAGGGCCCCGGTGGCTCAGAATACGGCCATGGTTAAAGTACCACATGAGCCCAAATAACCTGAGCAGTGAGTCCCAGGTTTGATTTCGGGGCAGGTCATTTGTTGTTGTTCCCCATTTCTCTTTCCGGACATTTCTGTCAAATAAAGGCGTAAAGAAGTCATTTCTCACTCATGATTGTGCTGCTGCTATTTGTGCTTCTGTAAAAACTCTCTGTGTGTCTGTGTTGTCAGTCACAACAATCTGACAGACACTCCAACCTGTGTGTGTGTGTGTGTGTGTGTGTGTGTGTGTGTGTGTGTGTGTGTGTGTGTGTGTGTGTGTGTTACCGTGATTTTCCACTGGGGTCAGTAGGAAGCTAGATGCACTGTATACATTTACCTTGTGGTAAAAGATTCACATGGTGAAGTCACAAAGGACCACATAGGCAAAACATGATGTCAAAGACACGCAAAATGATCAAAATAGATGTAAATGACCACAGAGAGAAACAAAACGAGGACACAGACACAAAAAATGTCTAAAAATAGATATAAAACCACCACAAAAAGATGTAAAATGACTAAAAATAGATGCAAAACCACCACAAAAAGATGCAAAAAGACTAAAAATAGATGCAAAACCACCACAGAGAGATGCAAAATGACTAAATATAGATGCAAAACCACCACAAAGAGATGCAAAATGACTAGAAATAGATGTAAAACCACCACAAAAAGATGCAAAATGACTAGAAATAGATGCAAAACCACCACAAAAAGATGCTAAATGACTAAAAATAGATGCAAAACCACCACAAAAAGATGCAAAATGACTAAAAATAGATGCAAACCACCACAAAAAGATGCAAAATGACTAAAAATAGATGCAAAACCACTACAAAAAGATGCAAAATGACTTAAAATAGATGCAAAACCACCACAAAAAGATGCTAAATGACTAAAAATAGATGCAATTAAACCCACAGAGATGCGAAACAATCACAAATACGTAAAAAACAAATAGAAATGGATGTAAAATGAGCACAAAGAGAAACAAAACGACTAAAAGTCAACTCTTTGTGTGGACAGAGTGGGGGGCCTCTTACAGGTCTGTGCCCAGGGCCCCGGTGGCTCAGAATACGTCCATGGTTAAAGTACCACATGAGCCCAAACAACCTGAGCCGTGAGTCCCAGGTTTGATTTTGGGCGCAGGTCATTTGTTGTTGTTCCCCATTTCTCTTTCCGGACATTTCTGTCAAATAACGGCGTAAAGAAGTCATTTCTCACTCATGATTGTGCTGCTGCTATTTGTGCTTCTGTAAAAACCTGTCTCTGTGTTGTCAGTCACAACAATCTGACAGACACTCCAACCTGTGTGTGTGTGTGTGTGTGTGTGTGTGTGTGTGTGTGTGTGTGTGTGTGTGGAGTTTGGGCTATCAATGGAAAGGCAGCCAGCTGTTACGGCTCAGCAGCTCCAACACAACTCAATCACTGAAATGGGTTTGTGGGGTGTGTGTACGTGTGCGTATGTGCGTGTGTGTGTGTGTGTGTGTGTGTGTGTTTTAATGGACAGCAGAGAGAAAGTATTAAAGGAACTATCAAAAAGTCAATTCACAACTCCCAGCTTTGAGTGCAGCAGATTTTTTCCATTCAGCCATCTGTCTATCTGTCTGTCTGTCTGTCCCTTGTACACTCATCTTCAGCCTCTTATCCGGGGTCGGGTCATGTCTTGGGGGCAGCAGCTCCAGCAGGGGACCCCAACTTCCCTTTTCCGGGCCACATTTACCAGCTCTAACTGGGGGATCCTGAGGCGTTCCCAGGCCAGTGTGGAGATCTAATCTCTCCACCTGGTCCTGGGTCTTCCCCGAGGCCTCCTCCTAGCTGGACGTGCCTGGAACACCTCCCTAGGGAGGCGCCCAGGGTTCATCCTTACCAGATGATCCTGAACCACCTCAACTGGCTCCTTTCAACGCAAAGGAGCAGCGGCTCTACTCCGAGTTCCTCACGGATGCTGAACTTCTCCCCCTCTCTCTAAGGGAGACTCCAGCCCCCCTCCTGAGGAAACACATTTCAGACGCTTGTACCCGCGACCTGGTTCTTTGGGTCCTGACCCAGCTTTCATGACCCCAGGTGAGGGTAGGAACCAGGACTGACCGGTAGATCCAGAACTTTGCCTTCCTCAGCTCTCTTTTCATCACAACGGTGCGGTAGAGCGACTGCAGCTCCGCCCCCGCTGCTCCGATTCTCCGGCCAAACTCACGCTCCATTGTCCCCTCACTCGTGAACAAGATCCCGAGGTACTTGAACTCCTTCACTTGGGGTCAGGACTCATTCCCTACCTGGAGTAACCATCCACAGGTTTCCTGCTGAGAGCCACGGCCTCAGATTCAGAGGTCCTGATCCTCATCCCGGCCGTTTCACACTCGGCTGTGAACCGATCCAGTGAGTGCTGAAGGTCACTGACCTACGACGCCATCAGGATCACGTCATCTGCAAAAAGCAGAGACGAGATCCTCAGCCCACCGAACTGCAACCCCTCCCCACCACGACTACACCTCCATATCCTGTCCATGGGTTTTGTAATTATTATGTGGACCTCTTCTTTTATCTACAATCATGCACTGACATTGTTATGAAAACAGCTACAAAGACACCTAAAGCTGCATAAATGGTGCACACACAGACTTTTATATCCCGCCACCATGAGCAGGTGAGGATAGCATGCTAACATGCTAAGAACGAGCACAGCAGGAAGTAAATAATGAGAAAAACATGCACTCAGGCGGCGCGGGGGGTAAAAGCGGTCAGTTAGAGCGACACAGTGAAGAGAGGAGGAAAGGTTAAGTGGAGGGTGAATTACACACATGACGCTCCAGCTGTTCACACAGCGGTGCTTCTGTCGCTCGCTCCACTCTCCTGCACTCTGCTCTTGTTCTCTCCTGTTTCTCTAACGTTTAAAGAAGTAAGCGAGTAGAGTTACTGTAAGAACACTTGAAGGCAAATGCACGACTCACACGGACTTTCAGGGTGAGCTAAAAGGCCAAGTTTGCTTTGGTCGACAGGCAGACAAGGGGTCGAAACCTGCTTAAAAGACAAATCAGGCAAATGACTCCAGTAGGAGGCAAGGTAGACGCTCATCACACCATGGGTAAGGCAGACGCTCATCACACCATGGGTAAGGCAGACGCTCATCACACCATGGGTCAGGCAGACGCTCATCACACCGTGGGTCAGGTAGAACCTCATCACACCATGGGTCAGGTAGAACCTCATCATACCATGGGTCAGGCAGACGCTCATCACACCATGGGTCAGGCAGACGCTCATCATACCATGGGTCAGGCAGACACTCATCACACCATGGGTCAGGCAGACGCTCATCACACCATGGGTCAGGCAGAAGCTCATCACACCATGGGTCAGGTAGAAGGTCATCACATCATGGGTCAGGCTGACGCTCATCCCACCATGGGTCAGGCAGACGCTCATCACACCGTGGGTCAGGCAGACGCTCATCACACCATGGGTCAGGCAGACGCTCATCACACCATGGGTCAGGCAGACGCTCATCACACCATGGGTCAGGCAGACGCTCATCACACCATGTGTCAGGCAGACGCTCATCACACCATGGGTCAGGCAGAAGCTCATCACACCATGGGTCAGGCAGAAGCTCATCACATCATGGGTCAGGCAGACGCTCATCACATCATGGGTCAGGCAGAAGCTCATCACACCATGGGTCAGGCAGACGCTCATCACACCATGGGTCAGGCAGACGCTCATCACGCCATGGGTCAGGCAGACGCTCATCACGCCATGGGTCAGGCAGACGCTCATCACGCCATGGGTCAGGCAGACGCTCATCACACCGTGGGTCAGGCAGACGCTCATCACACCGTGGGTCAGGCAGACGCTCATCACACCGTGGGTCAGGCAGACGCTCATCACATCGTGGGTCAGGCAGAAGCTCATCACACCGTGGGTCAGGCAGACGCTCATCATGCCATGGGTCAGGCAGAAGCTCATCACGCCATGGGTCAGGCAGACGCTCATCACACCATGGGTCAGGCAAAAGCTCATCACATCATGGGTCAGGTAGAAGGTCATTACATCATGGGTCAGGCAGACGCTCACCACACCGTGGGTCAGGCAGACGCTCATCACACCATGGGTCAGGCAGAACCTCATCACATCATGGGTCAGGCAGACGCTCATCACACCATGGGTCAGGCAGACGCTCATCACATCATGGGTCAGGCAGAAGCTCATCACGCCATGGGTCAGGCAGAAGCTCATCACATCATGGGTTAGGTAGAAGGTCATTACATCATGGGTCAGGCAGAAGGTCATCACACCATGGGTCAGGTAGAAGGTCATCACATCATGGGTCAGGCAGACGCTCATCACACCATGGGTCAGGTAGAAGGTCATCACATCATGGGTCAGGCAGAAGCTCATCACGCCATGGGTCAGGCAGAAGCTCATCACATCATGGGTTAGGTAGAAGGTCATTACATCATGGGTCAGGCAGAAGGTCATCACACCATGGGTCAGGCTGAAGCTCATCACACCATGGGTCAGGCTGAAGCTCATCACACCATGGGTCAGGCAGACGCAAATCATACCGTGGGTCAGGCAGACGCTCATCACACCATGGGTCAGGTAGAACCTCATCACACCATGGGTCAGGCAGACGCTCATCACACCATAGGTCAGGCGGAAGGTCAGACAGCGTTATAAAGCTACAAAGCTCAGCAGGTGCACAGGAGACGATTGGTGCCATTTCCACTGCCGTCTGACACCGTGGGTGCTGTGGACTAACGTGCAGCAAGGACAACATCATGTTTGCTCAAGTTTGAACAATCCCGTCCTTGTCTGACGTCCTCCCCTGATCCTTGATTGTTTCCACCTGTGGTCCCTCTCCCTTCATGTGTATATAGTCCGTGTCTTCCCCTCCCTTCATGTGTATATAGTCCGTGTCTTCCCCTCCCTTCATGTGTATAAAGTCCGTGTCTTCCCCTCCCTTCATGTGTATAAAGTCCGTGTCTTCCCCTCCCTTCATGTGTATAAAGTCTGTGTCTTCCCTCTTGTTCCGTGCCAGATTATTTTGTACCTTGTGTCGAATGTTTCCAGCGTTTTTCCCACAGTCTTGTTCATGTTTTCGAGTTCTTTGTTTCCACGTTCAGGTGATAGTATTTCTTGTTTTGTCAAAGTAAGTGTAGTGTTTTTGAATTCTCTTGTGACTTTGTTTTTCCCTCCTGGTTGGAGCCACTTTATTTAGTACTTTATTACTGGCGACTTTGGTTTTGTTCCTCCTGTGCAGAGTAATTTTATTGTTTGTGGCTTTTGCTCTGCGCCACGTTCCTGTCGTCAAGCAAATCAACTCAGTGTTGATCCGCGGACCTCCGCATCTGAGTCCTCATTCCTGCCTGGGCCTGACACAATCAGGAGCATGTAAAACTTTCTCACAGCTCTAAATTTGCCAACTCACCAGATCATAATTGCTGAAATGTTTCTTGGATGGAAACCAAACTGGAGAGAGAGAGAGAGAGAGAGGGAGAGAAAAGAGAGAACTCAAAATGTCGAAGGAGGGGAAAAATGAGTGAGTTTGAAGCATCTGAGAGTTTGGCCGGCTAATTAATTTCCCAGTAGTGCAGCACATTTGCTGGAGGCCATGTAAACACTCTCCTCCCCTCCGTAGCACGGCTCTTAAAGGGATCGGCTGCCTATTTAGCTCCAGATTATCACTCTGTGGATTTATCTGCTTACCCCGAGAGCACGGGAGAAGGGAGACGAGGACGACGGCACAGAGGGGAGAAGGAAGATCGGAGGTTAAGGACAAGGAGCGAACGTGAGGAGGGGATATAAAGGAGAGAATGAGAGAATGAGAAATAAGAGAAGAAGAAGAATTCCTTTATTCGTCCCGCAATGGGGAAATTCAATTTTCACTCTATTTTTTTATTTTACACACACACACAGGCCCGAAATACACACACACACAGGACCTATATACATGCAACTAATGGAGAGATGTTAGAGCGAGGGGGCTGCCAGTGACCGGCGCCCCGTGCAGTTGGGGGTTCGGTGCCTTGCCACCAGTCCACACTCCATTCATGGTGGCACAGGTGATCAGCGTAACAGGCTGCAGCTTGGGGGGAACGCCTACCGGACCTAGACACACATGAACACACATACACAAGCAGGGAAACACAGACAGAGGGAGACAAACTCAAACAAAAAGGAAGAGAGGAGGGTACTGACAGAACCGGGTCTTGACAATCATCTTCAACCGCTTGTTCCTATCGGGGTCGTGGGGGGCTGGAGCTGATCCCAGCTGACATCGGGGCGGGAGGTGGGATCCACCCCGAACAGGACGCCAGTTTATCGCAGGACACAGAGAGACAAACAGAGACTAACACCTGCATGTCTTTGGACTTTGGGAGGAAGCCGGAGAAGCCGTGCATACTCCACACAGAAGGGCCGGGATTCAAACCAGGCACCCTCTTGCTATGAGGCAACGGTGTGAACCACGACAGCTCCGTGCCGCCCCTAGGTCACCTCACAACAAACCTCAATATAGGAAGTAATTAGCTGACTTCACGATCCATCTAAATACCCATCTTCGTGGTGAGGATGAGCTCTACGCGAGACAAAGAGTCAGACTGAGAGAGAGAGAGAGAGAGAGAGAGAGAGAGAGAGAGAGAGAGAGAGAGAGAGAGAGAGAGAGAGAGAGAGAGAGAGAGAGAGAGAGAGAGAGAGAGAGAGAGAGAGAGAGAGAGACTTTTACATTACGTTTCATTTAACTGACGCTTTTGCCCAAACGACTTCTAAGTGCATTCAACAATTAGGGCACGGACCAGAAGAGAGCGTTATTAAGTAAGTGCGTTAGCTTCAAATAAGCCGATCTAAAGAGTGCTATATATATATAAGTACTTCTTCTTTAAATCATCTTCTTCGCCACGCTGCAGAAGATGATTAAAAGAAAAAGAAAAGCACTTATATGTTTGAACAGATGTGACAGTTTCCCATCAAAGCCTTGCAGTAAAACAGGAAATGAAAGACAACAAGCCTGAACAGACAAATGGCAGATAAACAAACAAAGCGGGGCATAAACACACGCAGCGGGGAGCCTCTCTTCCCTGCAGAGACAACGCGCTTCACTCCATCTGCACCTCCACACTCCTCGGTTCATCACTTACACCTCAGTATATCAGCCGCACCGCTGTCTAAGTCTCAGTCCGTCATTTACAGCACGCCCCAGTGTTACGCCGTAATCTCCCCGTCATCTTCGGCGTGCAGAGGAACTGAGCCCCTGGAAGTCCGCAGACATGATGGGAACACACTCAGGGACCTGATACGCTGCTGGAGTCTTCTGAGGCTGAAGCTGGAATTCACATTTACCTATCCTCGCCCCTGCAGCTACAGCTACAGTTCCATGTTTGGCAAAACAGTTTATATACTCACATTTAGCACATCTTAGGGCGCACTCACACTGTCCTTCCGCACCATGCCAAAACCGTTTTTTCAGCTAAAGCCTAGTGTGTTTGGCCAGTGTGAGTGCAACCGCTCCGCGCATAACTGCGGACAGTGGGCCGTCCACGGCCCGCCTGAGAGAGGTGGGCTTTAGTAAAGCACGTTTGCACATGTATGAGCACGAGCGTGCGCACGGGTACGAGCACGAGGCCTATGGCGGTTCTGAGGTCATTTCCTGTGCGCCTGTTGGGACGTAGAGAAAAAAGGAGGGACCATGCGCGGACATTTAAAACAATGGCGGCGAAAGGTTCACGTTGGTGTGATGCGGAGGTGGAGTGTTTACTGCAGATTTGGTCGATGAAAAGATTCAAAAACAGTCGACAAGACGCACAAAAACTCTGAGGTCTACGGAAAGATCTGGAAACAAAGCCACGCATCGCCATGACGTCATCAATGCGTGTGACGTGTTACGGCGTGATGACGTATAGGCAGCAAGAAGCATTCTCCGAGGCCCAGGTAGTGTGAGTACAAACGGGCCTGGGTTGCGGGGGGAGAGGGAGGGGGGACAAGTACCCTAAAGCCCAGGGCGTGCTGCGGAAGGACAGTGTGAGTGCGCCCTTAAATGCACATTAAAAGGGATCAGCCTCGTGAGACCATCCTGAGCTCAACTGTATTTTACCCGTAGATCAGTCTGGTAACTTGAGACGGAGAAAATCTGGAGTCGTTGCCAAGCGAACGTCCAATCAGCGTTGGTTTTGAGATGGCAGAGTTGTGATTGCTATTGATATTTGTGAAAATGTGGAAACCAAAAATCATCCGACGGATGAAGAGGTTGATGATGATGATGTTGATGATGATGATGATGATGATGATGATGATGATGTTGATGATGTTGATGATGATGATGATGATGAAAAGCACAGACACATATTTTTATGCATACATAGAAAATCCAACCACACCTGGGAATTTGTGTAGTGGACGTATAGCTCTGCGGCTTAGAAAGCACTTGAAGTTTTATTTCAAACACACACACACACACACACACACACACACACACACACACACACACACACACACACACACACACACACACACACACACACACACACACGGGCCCCTGAGGAAACCCCATATGGGATTTGAGCTCTGCACATATAAGGAATACTTCACTTTCCTTGTTGTCTATATACATTCTGTGCACATCATTAAAAACTGGCCTGTGCTTTGAGTTCAGCATGCGTTTAACTCTCTGCCTCCCAATAATACACAGTGTATTTCACAAAATAAGGATAAACTGGACCCTCTGAACATCCTTAATGTGTTTAGTGATAGAGGAAATAATAAGTGTGCAGTGCAGTGTCTGTCTCTTCTCTCTCTCTCTATCCTTTTCCTAACACAAAGCTAAACTACACAACAAACTCTCCCTCTCTGAAGATTCACAAGAGGAGGATAAGACTTCCCAATCTTTCCATAATCCAGTCAGACTCTTATGATAACAAGCTGAGTGTGTGTCAGTGTAAAACCAGTACTTTTAGTGGAGGTATATTGTCGATGCACACCATAATTATTCTCCGGTTTCCTCCCACAGTCCAAAGACGTGCAGGTGTTCGGTTCATTGATGACTCTAAATCACCCGTAGGTGTGAATGGTTGTCTGTCTCTGTTCGTCTCTATGTGTCCTGTGATAGACTGGCGTCCTGTCCAGGGTGGACCCCGCCTCACGCCCGATGTCAGCTGGGATCGGCTCCAGCACCCCCGCAACCCCGACCCCGGGATAAGCGGTTGAAGATGAATGAATGAATGATTGATGTTCTGTTTCTTGCTGTTATGCTGCATTAACTGCCATAACTTGTAAGTCATATTTACATTGATTAGCTATCACTATAGCCTGTTTTACTTTGTGGTTGCTTGCATCTCTGGAAGTGTCTGTCTGTCTTTGTCTCTCTTGGGATACATCCATCTGGCTGACGTTTACCTCCGAGGAGAAGTGAGGGCCAGAGGCTAGCTGTCACTCAAGAGGCCACGCCCCTAATTATTCATAAACTTGATGTTTGTTGCCATGGAAAAGTCCTCCCTCGGTTTAAAGTTAAAGCCTGTGTTGTTTTTGTTTTTTCATGTTGTTTTGGCGCCGTCACTTTCTGATTTATTCTATTTCCGGGTCAAAAGCGTAGGCCGCATAAAATTGGACGTAGCCTCTCCATTGGTGTCCGTTCTCTCAACTTGATCCAATCTTCCTCACCTACGGGAGTCGCCATCTTGTCACTAGACTGTTTTTTACAGGTTTAATGATGCTGTGTAAACGGCATGTTTAACATGGGGGTCAATGAGAAACTGCTCTGTTATGCAACATGCCCCTAGTGGACACTCAGAGAATTGCAGGTTTTGGCACTTCCTGATTGAATCAGACAGGAAGTCACTGTGGTGGGAGCTTGGTATGAAGAGAGAAACTGGTTACCTGGGGTCTGTGGGCAGCGTAGCACCGTCCTCAGCTGCCCAGCTGGAGTACGACTTGCAGCTCCCAGCATCATAGTAGGTGAAGAGGACGCAGCTCAGCGTGAGGTTTCCTCCGGGCCGCAGGTCAGTGATGCTGGAGGGGGAGGTGACGGTGAGGAGAGACAGGTAGACGTTAGTGACAGTGCTCCTGTGCATCAGGCACACGTAGGAGCCAGCGTCGTCCACGATGAACTTGCGGAGGCTGACCGAGCAGTTGGGCGTGACGGACATGCGGCTGGACTTGTCCGAGTCCTCCCTCACTCAGAGAACTGCAGGTTTTGGCACTTCCTGTTTGGAACAACAAGAAGTCGCTGTGGTTGGGGCTTCATTAAAACACAAAAGTGACAGTTACCAACATTAACGATCATGTTCTGAACCGACAGTTTACAAACATCAACATGCAAACTGTTCAGCCCAGCACTTGGCATGATGGGAGATGTGTCCTCTGCACAATCAAGTTGGAACAGAGTAAATCTCATCTCATCTTCAGCCTCTTATCCGGGGTCGGGTCTCGGGGGCAGCAGCTTTAGCAGGGGACCCCAAACTTCCCTTTCCCGGGCCACATTAACCAGCTCTAACTGGGGGATCCTGAGGCGTTCCCAGGCCAGTGTGGAGATCTAATCTCTCCACCTGGTCCTGGGTCTTCCCCGAGGCCTCCTCCCAGCTGGACGTGCCTGGAACACCTCCCTAGGGAGGCGCCCAGGGTTCATCCTTACCAGATGATCCTGAACCACCTCAACTGGCTCCTTTCAACGCAAAGGAGCAGCGGCTCTACTCCGAGTTCCTCACGGATGCTGAACTTCTCACATCATTATGTGAGTGGGTGTATCAAAGCAGATTGGTTGGGATTATGTAAATATTATCTTGTTAGGGATAGAAAATCCAATGTTTTATGAACAGATGCAAATGAACTTCCAAACTAAATATATTCATGTAGACAAACATTATTTTTATTGCTGATGTCACAGATTTAATTATGCTTCATTCACATCCACACTGTCGGTGCAGGATATGAGGCTTCTGTAGTATGAAACATGATGCTGGCAACATGCACAATCCTCCTCACACATCCCCCAATCTGCGAAGATTCACAACTTGAAGATACAGTTTTATTTTTAACTTTGACTGGAAGCAAAAGGATCCATTAAACACACACACACACACACACACACACACACACACACATACTTACACACACACACACACACACACACACACCAAAAAGTTGTTACGCATCTGAGCGTTTGGGTTCTTGATTCAAGATTTAAAAAAAACAACATAAAAAAACACACACACACACACACACACACACACACACACACACACACACACACGCACACACACACACACACATACACACACACGCACGCACACACACACACACACGCACACACACACACACACACACACACACCACGAAGTTGAGCATTTTGGTTCTTGATTCAAGATTTTAAAAAACCACCCAGCTCATTATTCAGACAGATTAATAGGGATTTAGAGTTGTGATGGTACAGACATGTGTGCAACTACACACACACACACACACACACACACACACACACACACACACTCTCTTGTTCACTCTCCTCTGGGAGCTTGAAACACGATGGTTTTGTTGGTGTTTCAGGCCTCCGCAGAGATCGAGTCCCGCAGGAAGCACTTCTTCTTCTTCCTCCCTCTTCTCTGCAGATTCACAACAAACCATCCAATCAAACAATGTGCTGACGTTCTCGTATTCAAATCCAACTCATTACCCGACACTCTTCACTTCATCTTGTTCCAATACCTCCATGGTTTTACTCTCTCTGTTGCTTGTTTCTGCCTTTGATGTTTCTTTCCCTCCTTTCCTTTTCCTATGTTTTCACTCTACAACACACTTAATCTGCGACACGGTGGAGTGGTGGTTAGCACTGTCGCCTCACAGCGAGAGGGGTGAACCCCGGCTGGGGCCCTTCTGTGTGGAGTTTGCATGTTGTCCCCGTGTCTGCGTGGGTTTTCTCCGGGTTCTCCGGTTTCCTCCCACAGTCCAAAGACGTGCAGGTGTTCGGTTCATTGATGACTCTAAATCACCCGTAGGTGTGAATGGTTGTCTGTCTCTGTTCGTCTCTATGTGTCCTGTGATAGACTGGCGTCCTGTCCAGGGTGGACCCCGCCTCACGCCCAATGTCAGCTGGGGTCGGCTCCAGCCCCCTGAGACCCCGACAGGGACAAGCGGTTGAAGATGATTGAATGAAAGAATGGACTTCTAATAAGGGCTTAGTAACCTGGGTGTGTGTGTGTTACACATCTGCTCACCTCCCTCTCTCTCTCTCTCTCTTTTTTTTTCCTGCCTCAGTTTTAGCCTCGCCGCCCGTGCTAACACACACACACACGCGTCCCACTGTCCCTCCCTACGAAGCTATGCAGACCACAGTCCAAAGACGTGCAGGTGTTCGGTTCATTGATGACTCTAAATCACCCGTAGGTATGAATGGTTGTCTGTCTCTGTTCGTCTCTATGTGTCCTGTGATAGACTGGCGTCCTGTCCAGGGTGGACCCCGCCTCATGCCCGATGTAAGCTGGGATCGGCTCCAGCCCCCCCCCCCCCCCGCCGCGACCCCGACAGGGACAAGCGGTTGAAGATGAATGAATGAATGAACACACTTAGGGCGCACTCACACTGTCCTTCCGCACCGCGCCAAAACAGGTTTTTCGGGTCAAGCCTAGTGCGTTTGACCAGTGTGAGTGTAACCGCATAACTGCGGCCAGCTGGCCGTCCACGGCCGTTTGAGAGAGGTGTGCTTTTGTAAAGCGCGTTTGCACGTGTACGAGCACGAGCACGAGGCCTACGCCGGTTCTGAGGTCATTTCCTGTGCGCCTGTTGGGACGTAGGAAAAAGAAGGAGGGACCATGCGCGGACATTTCAAACAATGGCGGTGAAAGGTTCACGTTGGTGTGATGCGGAGGTGGAGTGTTTACTGCAGATTTGGTCGATGAAAAGATTCAAAAACAGTCGACAAGACGCACAAAAACTCCGAGGTCTACGGAAAGATCTGGAAACAAAGCCACGCATCGCCATGACGTCATCAATGCGTGTGAGGTGTTACGGCGTGATGACGTATAGGCAGCAAGAAGCATTCTCCGAGGCCCAGGTAGTGTGAGTACAAACGGGCCTGGAGGGGGAGACAAGGACCCTAAAGCACGGGGCACGGGACGGAGGCACAGTGGGAGTGCGCCTTTAAGTCTTATTTCGTTCTTTAACACCCCCTCCCTACCTTCCCTTCTCTCCTCCTGTGCTTTCTCCTCACAGAATTTGTATAAGATTAAAAAAACAACAAGCGGGTATTGTCTTTTATCGTGCTTATTTCAAGATCTGTGGCGTGAATCTCTGCGTGACTTCAGCCCGCGGCAATCTTTGACAGAACGCTAAGAAAACTCCACTTAAACCATTTGAAATGAGCTTAGGGTCGGCTAAGCTCGAGGTAGTTTGCTTTAATAAAGGATTGTTTTATCTACAAGTCAAGATTCCTTTGTGTTCTCCCCGGTCGAGTCAAGGTTTCTATGGTTGCTAGCATTTAATAAAAGTCATCCACGGAGCAGCGGAGGGGATTATTCTGATTGGACATTGTTTGTGTGTGTAGCTGCGAGTGTGTTTCTCATCCTGAGGCAAAAGAAAATCCACCCTTAACTCTTTGATATTAGCAATCTGGGGTCTGCAGTGCGTCTGAAGCCGTCATGTGCATGCATTTTTGTGTGATTCTGGGATTACGCAAAATCATTCTGATGGCAAACGTTGAATCTAAAAGACAAACTTAAAGATAAGATAAAACTTTATATGTCCTGAGGGAAATCACTGTGCAGTCTTTGCAGTTTTGTGAGTGAAACACAAAAGACTACGATAACATGACAACAAAATCTAGATAACAAACCTGTGAGTGTTCTCTGTCGTCGTTCTCCTCAAAGCAGTTTCAGTCAAAAGCAACTGGACTTGGTTCTTTGTCAGGAAGACGTTTCACCTCTCATCCAAGAGGCTTCATCAGTTCAAGTACACATCTGACCAGGACCAGGACCAGGACCAGGCTGGGACTGGACCAGGACCAGGACTGCGACTGGTGGAGATCCAGGTATTTAACCTCTCACAAGGCCGATGATGTCACTGGAACCTTTTGTGCTCCAAGTGTCAACGACCCTTGTTAAAGTGGCAGATGTTGGTGGGAAGTAGGTTTGGACTTGGTTAGTGCTCTATTGAGTCTTAACGACAGTCGTTGGAGTCACAGGAGGCCGTTTGTGAACAGTTGTTCTTTGAGGTTGGATCGTTGAATGAAGGGATGAAAGGGCAGCATTGTAAACTGGAGAGAAGTGGTGTCTCAGACCTCCTGAGGTCAATTTGACCCTGTACGCAATCCCCGCTACTGTCCTTGAATTACGTTCAAATATTATAAATAACACAGAATAGTTACTGACAACCAATACTTACTTTAAAACATACGAACAAATATCCCTTGATCCAATTTTAGGTCAATCGGTAAGATATTTTTATTTTTTCTGTATATTTCAGTCACGTTATACTGAAGTTATTCTGGATGTATAAGGAATTGTTGAAGGTGCTGTGTTTAATTTAAAATGTTATATAGGTAGAAAACAAATACAAATAAAATACCTGACATAAACACTTGAGTAACAACTTTGATTCAAATCGACCCCAAGGATGAACAGTGTTAGTAAAATGTGAGGGTAACAGGAGGGTTAAGGTACATTTCCATTAGGCTCGAATACCCGGAATGAGGCGGGTCTATCTCGCAGAAAACGCCCCTAATTGGGATGTGAGTCGCTCGAGTGGCCGTTTTTTTACCCTTTAGGAGAGCAGGGCGTTTTCCTCCCCTGAGAGAAGCCCTTTTGCTGATTGGACGTAGCGCACAGTAGTGGTAGTAGAACAGACACTACAACAACACAGAGAGGTAGACCCTTTTATCCAGCAGTGTAGTAGAACGCAGCGCAGAAAATGATCTGTGCACGTGCATCTTTGCACAGGCTTTGAACCTGTCGACTCCACTGCAAGTTTCATTTCTACCAGTGTTTATGACAGCCAAGACTCTGCTCTCTCTCTACGCCATCTTTTAGCGGCCGCAGAGCACGCTTCAAGCAATTATGCAAGTTTTGACAGTGGTGGCATATCTGGGGAAAACCTTGATGTTCCCTCTAGTGCTCAGTCAACAAGCTATGAGCTCCCCGAGCAAATACCTTCTATCTTCTATCCTGCGGCCCTTTGCTGCATGGTGCCTCCCTCTCTCTCCCGCTGTTACACTGATCGGCTGATCACGGGCGATCGAAACCCATTCAGAGTGGTACTTCGTGTACGTTTTGTAATGGAAACATGTCGAGTGAACAGTCCTTTGAGAGGGCACGGCCTGAAACTGAGCAGCAGCCACATTTTACCCTAATGGATTAGTCATTGAAGTCATTGCTCGATGATCCAGGAACCAGCAGCAATGTTGCGTGAAGCAGGTAGGATCCCCTCTGGCTTCCCAGTGGTATCTTCTGACTGATGAGTTCTTAGCGGCATGTAAGCTTCATTGTTCTATTACAGTTTTGGGAGGATAATGAACCATTAATTGCTTTGCTTCCACAGTCATTCCCTGCAGGCTTGAAGCTTATACGACGCACAATGCCATGAAAAAAAACCCAAACCTTGGTAAAAGTAGATGGTCCAGACCGAGTATGTTCGAATTGAAACGCTAGGAGCACTTGAGCATGGCTGACTATTTGAAATGAAAGTGTGAAAGAGTGAAGTTGCAGAGGGGATTTCAAGTATATCTGTGATTCAGGCAGCCTGAGCTCCCTCCCCAGTCCAGGAGGAAGACGAAGATAATCAGTGTGGAGTGTCTCCTGACAGGATGAGCTTTTGTCAGTGCACAAGTGTGAATTATACCTAAATCAGAAGGGGAGCAGACATTTGTTTTATAGTCTCTCAGTGAGAAGAACCTGCAGCGTTCTGGTTGGAAAGTTTGTGTTCGAAGCTCAACTGAGCACCGACCTGATTTGTAAAAACCTAATAAATTGAAATTTCAGACCCGTGGGTACACTGCAGCGAAGCACGGCTGATTTATTGCCATATTCATGGGATATTCACTCACACAGTGCCTGCGTTTAACCTGGTTTGCCACTCAGAAGACAGAGCCTGGAAATGTGAATGTGAGATTCCTTTGAGTCAGGGATGCAGGAAGTCTGGAGAGACTATCTGGGGCTGATGTTAGAGGTGTACTCGTTTTTTAGGGCGCACTCACACTGTCCTTCCGTACCGGGCCAAAACAGGTTTTACGGGTAAAGTCTAGTTCGTTTGACCAGTGTGAGTGAAACCGCTCCACGCAGCTGGCCGTCCACAGCCCGTTTGGGAGAGGTGGGCTTTTGTAAAGCACGTTTGCACGTGTACGAGCACGAGGCCTACGTCAGTTCTGAGGTCATTTCCTGTGCACCTGTTGGGACATAGAAAAAAGAAGGAGGGACCATGCGCGGACATTTAAAACAATGGCGGCGAAAGGTTCACGTTGGCGTGATGCGGAGGTGGAGTGTTTACTGCAGATTTGGTCGATGAAAAGATTCAAAAACAGTCGACAAGACGCACAAAAACTCTGAGGTCTACGGAAAGATCTGGAAACAAAGCCACGCATCGCCATGACGTCATCAATGCGTGTGACGTTTGACGTGTTACGGCGTGATGACGTATAGGCAGCAAGAAGCATTCGCCGAGGCCCAGGTAGTGTGAGTACAAACGGGCACTTCTAGGGTACTTCTGTGTCTTAGTGTTTCTTCCCTGCCTCTTTGTTCCTCCCCCTCTGCAGAGCTCGGCTGACGGGGCTTACGAGGCGCACCTGCAGCCATTCAATTACCACCTCAATATATACACCTGGTCTTGGCCCTGCTGTTGAAATGGTCTAGAACCGCCACTGCCAACCCTGAATCAAAATGACTGTTGGCAGAATTGGAAAACTTTGGTTTATTATTGTGATTTTATGAAGAATACAGTGTGGCAGGCAGCAATTTAGATGCTAAAACCGTGGGGTGTCTTCTGAGAGAGAGCTGGACAAACAAATACACATGAATCTGTGCAACTGTCACCTCCAAACATGGTGTGTGTGTGTGTGTGTGTGTGTGTGTGTGTGTGTGTGTTCAGACTGCTGCTTTCAATGACTATGTTCTGTTTCAACATGTCCTATTAAATCAGCTGAATACTAAAGTGACGAGCCTGTTCCCAAAAACACTCTGCAGGTTATAACACACAGGTATGTGTTTTTGTGTGTGATTGAGAGGGAGAGGTGTAAACTCCGGGAGCGTTTGGGCATTCATGTGACACACACACACACACACACACACACACACACACACACACACACACACACACACACACACACACACACACACACACACACACACAAAGAAGGTATGTTAAGCCCTCTGTTACTTTAAAAAGAACACTAAATATTCGGTGTAAGCTCTACCCTTGCCGTAGGCTGGACACACAAATGCACAAACACAAGTAAAACACACACACGCACACACACACACACACACACACACACACACACACACACACACACACACAGCTCCTTACAACCAGTTGATTGTCTAAAAAAAAAAAGTTAGACAAATCTCAGCAGACTCTCTGAATCCCTCCCTCTCTCTCGCTCTCTCTCTCTCCCTCTCTCTCTCTCTGACGTCATTCACTGACATTTACTTGTGAGACTGCGTGTCTCTTCCCAACAGACTCACCTGTCGAATGACACGCGAGTCTTGTGGGGTCCAACATCCACCAAAGCTTCTGGCGTCTTGTTTGTCCTCAGTTTTACGACATAGCAGCCGATGTTCATGCCCAGACGATAATAGTCCATTACTATAATCCTATACGGGTAACCCCCTAGTGTCTTTCACCCTCCAACCCTTAGGGGGCCTTCACATGATCATCTTTTTGCGCTGGGCTGACCGCGAGGTTGGGCGCAGAGACCCAGTAAACTGCTTAATCAACGTTAGCATTTGGACAACCGTTAGCTTGTAAACGGCCTCTTCACAAACATGCTGTGATGCTTATGGACCTCCAAGAATTATGTTATGTAACGTTAAGTTGTTCGGGAAACTCGGACACACAATATGTTTTGCCTAACCGGCATGATGTCGCTCTTTGGTTGCCTAGGAAACGTAAATGTAAGACTCAAAGCTTCTATCTCATTGGTTGCGCTTTTGAAAGGTGAGCAGCAACAAGGTCAAAGTTCAGCGGATTTGAACTCTGAGCGTAGCGGCAGAGAGGCCAATCTATGTGGTGCACGCCGCTACATTGGGCGCTGCGGCTACATTGGGCGCTACCGCCTCCTCCATAGGAGGCGAATGGAACGGTTGACGTAAAGCATTGCTACCATGTATCGTGTGTAGGGACCTTTACCTTACCCAGAGCTGAGAGATCCAGGAAGTGAACAGCTGAGTTGATTTAACACCTCACCAGGATGTGTCCTGGAAGCCTTCCTGTGGGGTGCTGGTAGTGCTTTGACACTGCCTGCACAAACACACATTCACACACACACATTCAAACACAGAGGCGGCCGTGCAAGGTGCCACCTGGTCATCTCATCTTACCATTCAGATGCACATTCACTGATCTGACCCTGTGGCTGTGGCCGGCCCACTCTACCTCCTGAGCCACAGCCGTTTCATCTTTATCGCCATCGTGGTGTGAAACATGCACACACCACCTCCCCGTTAATTAAAAACCTACTCCTCGACTATGCCCTCCTCCTATTCCCTTGGCCTCCATGTCACACTCCTCTACCTGGCGGTGGCACATGTCACCCACCTCTCCACCCACCTGTTGTCCCTGCAGCAAACATGTCTGTTATATTTGCATGTTAGGTGGCGGCACTATTTCTTTTGTCCCACAACCACCTTCCTTTCACTTTGAATCATCCACTTTGATGCCCATCTATACACACATTGTTGGCTCCGCCACACACAACGAGTGCGAATCCTCCCCCGCCTCTGTCTCCTGCAGGTCAGGATGCAGTACATGAATCATGGATGGACTGCTAGGAGTCACACCTGCTGCTCCACACACACACACACACACACACACTCCCACTCACACACACACACACACACACACGCATCCATTCCTTCCACTGCCGTCCACAATGTTAATTATGCAGCGTGGTATCAGAGTATGGTCTTTTCTTAGAGTAAAGGGCTGCATTTACACCACAGCTCTAACTTCAGCATGCAACATGTGAGTCTCTCTCTCTGTGTGTGTGTGTGTGTGAGAGTGTGTGTGTGCGTGTCCATATTAACCTTCTAAAGGTGTCTGTGCAGGTTGCTGGTGTGTAAAGTGCAGTCATTAAGTATTCAGCATTTCACAGAACAGCAGCAGGTTGACGTTCTTCTCCTTCTTCTTTCAGAGCTGAAAATAAACGGTACTTTTCTTTAGCATAAGACCTGGGCTCATTTTGTAAATAACACGTTAAAAGTGTTTTCATGTGGCATTTGTTTCCATCCAATGAGAAGTTCAGCATCCGTGAGGAACTCGGAGTAAAGCCGCTGCTCCTTTGCGTTGAAAGGAGCCAGTTGAGGTGGTTCAGGATCATCTGGTAAGGATGAACCCTGGGTGCCTCCCTAGGGAGGTGTTCCAGGCACGTCCAGCTGGGAGGAGACCTCTGGGAAGACCCAGGAGCTGATCCCAGCTGACATCTGGCGTGAGGCGGGGTTCACCCTGGACAGAACGCCAGTCTATCACAGGACACATAGAGACGAACAGAGACAGAAAACCATTCACACCTACGGGTGATTTAGAGTCATCAATGAACCGAACACCTGCACGTCTTTGGACTGTGGGAGGAAACCGGAGAACCCGGAGAAAACCCACGCAGACACGGGGAGAACAAGCTAACTCCACACAGAAAGGCCCCGGCCCGGATTGGAACCAGGAACCCTCTCGCTGTGAGGCAACAGTGCTAACCACTAGAGCACCGTATCGTCCTCCAAACCAGAGTCGAGATGGGAGTCATGTGGAGTCGTTTTACACAGAGCACAAATATTACATGGAAATAAAGCAACGTCATTTCTTTCTGAATGAGGCTGCTTTTATTTACTATAACCAACCGTCCCCACGCAGGTTTGTGTCATAGCTGTTAATGCAAACATGTCAATGTATTCAATTAGACATTTTGGTTTCTGCTGCTTTTTTCCCATAGATCTCTTTTGTTGTGACAACCGAACTTTCCCACATTAGTTTAGATTCATTAGGGATTCATGGGCTTTCACATCTCTGTAGCCACTCTGTCCCTCTCTCCCTCCCTTTCATCCGTCTCTCCCTGTCCAGTATCTGTATTCATGTATTCCCAACTCTTGCAGTGCCAGGTCTGCTGTCTGTTTGATCTGCTCTGTGGCGCCCAAAGTTCCCCGAGCTCCCGTCTTTGTTGTCTGCCTCCCCTAAACTGGGATACAAAATCTCACCGGGTCAGCGTCAGCATCATTGGCAGACAACATGTTGGATCTATTATTCAAACATCTCTACAAAGAGGAATGACAGCTTTAAATAATGAGCGCGCACGTGATGGACAGGTGGGAGCTGCTAAATATACCTTCAGTATCCACCACGCCACCAGGTACGCCTTTATAGACCAGATTTAACTGCTCAGTACATATTCTTGGCAGCAGGTTTCTATGATATGCACATATATCTTACGAAATATAACATTTTATTTAAGGCTGAGACGCTGATTGGTACATGGTCATGATGGTTAAAGGTTGAATATAAAGGGTCTTTATTAAAAGCTATATTTATAATATTAATACACCCACGGGACATTTTAAGGGGTTCAGATTTGAAGGTCAGTTTGGCATTGTAGCAGCCAAAAGCATTGGGCGTTGGGTTGTCTGTTGTTGGGTGCAGCTACTGTAGGGTGGCACTGGGTGAAATGGTTCTTTGTCCCAGCAGCTGAGTGAGCGGAGACGGGCAACAACCAGAGTCACTATAGGCCGAGCATTCACTCCATGGACTGAGAGAAAGGAGAGGAACGCCATTCAAACGCACGCCCACATGGCTACGCTTCTCCTTGATGCTAACATCACTTTCACCTTTAATTAGCTGTAACAGCTTACGCTAACGGCTAACGCTAACTGCTGTCTTTTCCTTGTGCTCACAATTATCTCACATCTGCGTGCTCGCTAACCAGCCAACCTGTGTGCCTGATGACCCCTGTGCAACTCTAGCCGTGTTCCTCTTCACCCTCTAATCGTGTCTGAATACTTAAATAAATTAAACTCCATCTACCTCCTAGATCTCTCCAACGCTTAGGTCTACCTTTGAACTCATAACCGACATCTACACCTGTAAATTCAATGTGTAGTTGTTTAATGGTGACTTGGGCACTGACCTTCACACAGAACCAGAGACTCTGTTACATCCTGTTTGCAGCTCAGCTAGGTGGAGAGATTAGATCTCCACACTGGCCTGGGAACGCCTCAGGATCCCCCACTCGGAGTAGAGCCGCTGCTCCTTTGCGTTGAAAGGAGCCAGTTGAGGTGGTTCAGGATCATCTGGTAAGGATGAACCCTGGGCGCCTCCCTAGGGAGGTGTTCCAGGCACGTCCAGCTGGGAGGAGGCCTCGGGGAAGACCCAGGACCAGGTGGAGAGATTAGATCTCCACACTGGCCTGGGAACGCCTCAGGATCCCCCAGTTAGAGCTGGTTAATGTGGACCGGGAAAGGGAAGTTTGGGGTCCCCTGCTGGAGCTGCTGCCCCCGAGACCTGACTCCGGATAAGAGGCTGAAGATGAGATGAGATATCCGGCTGTAGTGTGTTTCCCAAAACGCAGTATTCTTATTTCAAGGAGAGTGATGTGTGCATAGCTTTGTGTTCTTGTACTGGAGCCATTAACACGAGACATTTAAAATTACATGTCAGACAACAACAGGCGTCAGTCTTTCTAATAACAGCAGGGGAAGGCTTGAAGGAAGTCCAAATTTCGCTGGGACTAAAGTAAAAGGCCACCTGGCCCTATAATTACGACAGATACGGGTCTATTCACAGTGGCCTGTCAGAAGTAATGCTGCTGTTTGGCTCCGAGTGAAGACAGAAAACGGGTATTTTGAGAGAGCTAATAGGATAACTTTGCCTTCCTGAACAGCCGTTAGATTGAGCCAAGCGTGCAGCTCCACCACTCTCTCTCTTTAACTCAATATCTCCGTTTCATTTCTATTTCCAGTTCATCTTCCTGGTTCATCCGTTACATCTTTCCTGTCCTGCCTAATTCACCTCATTCTCTCTTTTCCTGGCTTCTAATTTTCTATTTTCCTTGTTCCTCTTTCTTTGTTTCCCACCCTCCTTTTGTTTATCCTTTGTTCCCGCTCTGTAAAACCCCGTCTGGTCCCTGATTTGTGTTTTGCAAACCATATCAGCCATGAATGCTGCTATCGTAGAGCGTCGATGCTAATGTGCTGCGTTGGTCTCTATGGCAGACAGTGATAAGATTTACACAGACGCAGACACGCTGGATCATTTCGAGCCAGGGGTTGGCACTGCTATAAAGAACGCTGAGTACCATATCAGTGCTAATATGCAAAGCTTGGGACCTGGTGGTAAACAGTTGGTGACACATTTACATACACACAGGATCTGGCAGTGTTATCGAAATGATGGCTTGGCTATAAAGACGTTTGAGTTAGCAGGGTTAAATCTGAGCCTCTTGTGAAAATGCTCCCCTTGTGACTCTGCAGCTGAGGATAATAGTAGAAAATAAAACATGACAAACAATTAACAACATGTTAGATTTCTTAAAAAACTCTCTAAATATGTGTGGAACTTGCCAAAACTCTCATAAAACAAGTGCAACCATACAAACGTCATGTGTAAAGTATTTTAGACCTCGTATACTGTGCCTCCGTCCCGTGCCCCGTGCTTTAGGGTCCTTGTCCCCCCCTCCAGGCCCGTTTGTACTCACACTACCTGGGCCTCGGAGAATGCTTCTTGCTGCCTATACGTCATCACGCCGTAACACGTCACACGCATTGATGACGTCATGGCGATGCGTGGCTTTGTTTCCAGATCTTTCCGTAGACCTCGGAGTTTTTGTGCGTCTTGTCGACTGTTTTTGAATCTTTTCATTGACCAAATCTGCAGTAAACACTCCACCTCCGCATCACACCAACGTGAACCTTTCACCGCCATTGTTTTAAATGTCCACGCATGGTCCCTCCTTCTTTTTTCTACGTCCCAACAGGCGCACAGGAAATGACCTCAGAACCGCCGTAGGCCTCGTGCTCGTACACGTGCGCACGCTCGTGCTCGTACATGTGCAAACGCGCTTTACAAAAGCCCACCTCTCTCAGACGGGCCGTGGACGGCCAGCTGGCTGCAGTTATGCGCGGAGCGGTTGCACTCACACTGGTCAAACGCACTAGGCTTGACCCGAAAAGCCTGTTTTGGCCCGGTGCGGAAGGACAGTGTGAGTGCGCCCTTAGTCTAAAATGTTTTGTGTTTGAATCTGTCTAAAACGTCAAAGGTAAAGGAAAAAGTTTCAATTCACATCAAAGTATCAGAATGGCTGTTGTTGGTTCATTTGAAACATGTGAATTAATTGGGAGTATTATGTTACACACGTCCAGAGACAACATATCCTCAATAACAGATTTCATATGGAAAGTTATGCACAAAAATTCATATGACATTTTACCAAATATGATGTCCTATGTACAGCTGGAAATGGCAAACGGAAGTGGATTGCGGTGGTGTCTGTCTCTGTCCATCTGTCCGTCTTTTCTGTCTTTCTCTCTCCTTTTCTTCCTCCCCTACCGGTGCAGACAGATGTCCCAATGCTGGGCTTTGTCCTGCTCATCGGACACTCAGTGTCTCTGGGGGTCTATGGGACAGTGGGCTTGCCCGGACGCTCAGCTTCTGTATGATGATTGGATGAGCTGTCTCAGGGGGAATCCTTTTTTGATTGACAGCTAAATGAGCGTCCGTTGTTCTGAACTGATCCGGAGACTTTACCGATCCCCAGCGACTTTGTCTTTGTTAAAAACGACTGTTGTTGTGTTTGGCGACTCTGTTCTGTCACTCTGTGGTTTCTTTGCTGCAGAGCTTCTCACCCCGACACGATCACTCACACTCACAGGCGGTCACACTTCACAGTAGCCCGGCGCAGCAGCTCCAGCTGGGCCAACACCATTTAAGCAGCCTAGCTCTGCTGCCATGGAGAGGACACTGGTCAAGTCCCTGAAAAAGACACCAAGTTGGTACGGCAAGGTCACAGATCATTAGAAAAGGAACGAAGGGTAGAATTTACATCTAAATAAACAAAAATGAGCTTCCCCTCCTTTAAAGACCAGCAGCCGCAACTGGATCAAACAAATGTTGCCGACTGGGACTTTGACTCTGCCAGCACGGTGTAAAGCAAAACCGATCGTATATTAGCAAAGAAGAGAAAAGTGTCAAAGAGAGGAAGAGAAGATTGAGTGGAAATGTGAGGAAAAGTCACATTTTATGTGTAACAGCACGACTAAACTCCAGCTAAGCTCAGGCTTGTGTGGCCTTGAGACAAAGAAATAGAAAAAGAAAGAGTTGAGTTGCAGTTTAAGAGTGAGAGCTGCACAATCCACTGATTTCCCCCGAGAGTCCATCAAAATATCGTAGTGTCTTAATTATTCATAGAAGTTAACTCATCGGCCTGCTGAGATCCCACCACTCGCTGGTGTGTGTGTGTTTGTTTGCGTGTGCGTGCGTGCAGTAGGAGTGCTGACTCACTTGTGTATTTATGTGATGCAAATTGGAGCGAGCCCAAAAGTTGAATTGAGAGTTGGAGAGAGAATGAGACTGAGAAGGAAAGATTAAAGTGTGAGTCAGAGACGCACAAGAACATCCCCACGCCTCGTGTTTTGAACACATCACCATCAATTCTGTCAGTTTTCTGCAGCGGGAAACTTTTAACAACTCTTTACAGGGATTTTATTCACATTACAGGGATTTTCTACTATTAGTTACCGGCAGTCCCTCGCCAATGTGCCGATGATCTGAGGATATTGGCTAATTCCTCATGACTGCAGAGCTATCTCAAACCAGCCGAGTTCATTTTAAAGTCAGCTTTTGAATTATATTATGATAACGGACAGAGAGGACAGATGGTTTGAAAGAGGAATAAAAAAAGCATCTATGTAAAAGTAGAAAAACCATCGATGATCAGAGGAGGAGGTCTGAGACACCACTTATCTCCAGTTTACAATGCTGCCCTTTCATCCCTTCATTCAACAATCTAACCTCAAAGAACAACTGTTCACAAATGACCTCCTGTGACTCCAACGACTGTCGTTCAGACTCAATAGAGCACTAACCAAGTCCAAACCTACTTCCCACCAACGACTGGACCAGGACCAGGACCAGGCTGGGACTGGACCAGCACTAACCAAATCCAAACCAACTTCCCATCAACGACTGTCACTCTAACGACGGTCGTTGGCACTTGGAGCACAAAGGGTTCGAGTGACATCATTGGCCTTGTGAGAGGTTAAATACCTGGATCACACACCAGCTAGTTGGACCAGTCCCAGCCTGGTCCTGGTCCTGGTCCAGTCCCAGCCATGATCCTGGTCCAGTCCCAGCCTGGTCCTAGTCCTGGTCCTGGTTCTAGTCTTGGTCCTGGTCCTGGTCCAGTCCCAGCCTGGTCCTGGTCCTGGTCCTGGTCCTGGTCCTGGTCAGATGCGTACATGAACTGATGAAGCCTCTTGGATGAGAGGTGAAACGTCTTCCTGGACAAATAACCAAGTCCAGTTGCTTTGGACTGAAAGTGCTTTGAGGATAACGACGACCTGGACACATGAGAACATTCACAGGCGTATTATGATAACATAAAAATATCAATTCCAGTTATTCACAATATTTAGTCCATCCCAATTCACCTACATATGTAACCACAATATATTTTGTTGTTAGAGCATGAAACTTCAGTCTTCACTAGTATTCAATTTCCTATTTTTTGCTTAGAAAGCTTGGACCCGTGCGACACGGTGATGTGGTGGTTAGCACTGTCGCCTCACAGCGAGATGGTTCCCGGCTCGAATCCCGGCTGGGGCCCTTCTGTGTGGAGTTTGCATGTTCTCCCTGTGTCTGCGTGGGTTTTCTCCGGGTTCTCCGGTTTCCTCCCACAGTCCAAAGACGTGCAGGTGTTCGGTTCATTGATGACTCTAAATCACCCGTAGGTGTGAATGGTTGTCCTTCTCTGTTCGTCTCTATGTGCCCTTCGATGGACTGGCGTCCTGTCCAGGGTGGACACCGCCTCTTGTTCCACATAGTTGGACTACTGATGTTTCAGAGCCATGGTCGAGGCCATGGATTCCAACTGTCACAAACCTTAAAGGATAAATGAGTCAGGCAGACTAGACTAACCTGTTCAACTCAACAACCCCTCTGCCCTGTCTCTGCAACTCAGGGATGGAGATGGGGTGGTAGGTTAACAAGGGGGATGCCATTTGGTCGTTTTGCTAAAAAGGGGGGTGGCGTACACCTTATCCCCTCTCAAATCGCCTACTGGCTACAGCACACAGGTCTATGCTTTTATAGCTCTTTGGATGTTTTTAACAACTGCAACAGTACCTGGGGGCGACACAGTGTTGTGGTGGTTAGCACTGTTGCCTCACAGCGAGATGGTTCCTGGTTCGAATGGTTCTCCCCGTGTCTGCGTGGGTTTTCTCCGGGTTCTCCGGTTTCCTCCCACAGTCCAAAGACGTGCAGGTGTTCGGTTCATTGATGACTCTAAATCACCCGTAGGTGTGAATGGTTGTCTGTCTCTGTTCGTCTCTATGTGTCCTGTGATAGACTGGCGTCCTGTCCAGGGTGGACCCCGCCTCACGCCCGATGTCAGCTGGGATCGGCTCCAGCCCCCCACAACCCCGACAGGGACAAGCGGTTGAAGATGAATGAATGAATGAACTGTACCTGACCAACATATCAAGATGCATAGAAGAGAAAAACGTCGGCTAAATGAGTACTTTTCTCATTTACATGCATTGAGTTCCATCACCTTCCCTCTGGCTGTGCTGAGAGAGCTGCCGCTGATGAAAATGAGTCGTTATAAGGAGCAGAGAAAAGGTTCATCATGTCAGAACAATCACAGCAAGTCGGACAGTAACTCGGGTTTTCATACATGCACATGGGTGAAGCTGTCTCATTTTCAGAGACAGGCCTGTCCAGCGCTGCCACCCTTCCCTTTGTACTAGTTTGACGTTACTCCTCTAAGACTGGAAAGGTAACAGGAGGAATGTTGTGGCATGAAAGATAGAAATGGATTTCCCCAGGGTTGACTTTATTCTGCAGTACAAAGCTCAACATCAAATAGTAATAAGCTCAGAGACACGATCACGTACTGAGACGGTGAACGGATTTGGGAGCTCATCTACAGTGCTAGTATTTTCTCCAAACTGTCCCAGTGTGCACGGGTTTGAATGATTTATGGGTTCAAACACATCAAGAGGTCTGAGGTTGTTGGAAAAGTGGAGGTTTATATAAATCTACCTTGCACAGAGTTTGTTATTTCAATGGTATTTTGACTTGGAAAGAAATGTAGTCTCCTTTAAAACTACTGTATTGACATATAGTGAGTGTACTTGCGGCTCCCTCATAGAGGCATCATTTAAAGCATCATTTACTATACCAGGGGTCTGCAACCCACGGCTCCGGGGCTGCACTCGGCTCTTCAGCCTCTTATCAGTGGCTCCCTGTAGCTTTGGCTAAAAATATCTATAAACAATGTGTAAATAACGCGTTTCTTTGCAACATTTTATCTTGGAGTTCAAGGTGATATTGCAAAAATATTAGGTGAAACTGAAATATGCGTCACATCCTTGGTCTACGGCCCAGCGCCTCTCCCTGCAGGGGGCTAATCTGGAGTTGGTGACCCGCACTGCTGCCGGATAACCCCCCCCCCCCCCCATTAGCGAAGGACAATAGTGTTTCGTGATCGTTTTACTCCGAAGTCTATGGAAAGATTTGTAAACAAAGCCACGCATCGCCGTCGTCAATGCGTGTGACGGCGTGATTACGTATAGGCAGCAAGAAGCATTCTCCGAGGCCCAGGTAGTGTGAGTACAAACGGGCCTGGAGGGGGGACAAGGACCCTAAAGCACGGGGCACGGGACGGAGGCACAGTGGGAGGGCGCCCTTAGTGAGGAAAATTGTACACCACCACATTATAAGGCGCATAGAACAAACGCTACAGTCGAGGCTGGGGTCACGTTCTGCATCCATTAGACGGAGCTGCGCTAAAGGGAACGTCAACAAAACAGTCAGGGGAGGTCGTCTTGTTGTTTCCTCCACTTCGGCACCATTGATTGGTTCATGTTAAACTCTCTGGCTGCTGCTCTATTCCCGTGTTCTGCTGCGTGACTAATGGCCTTGAGTGTAAACTCTGCGTCGTAAGCGTGTCTCTTAACAGGAGCCATTTTGGGCTCTTTACACAAACACACACATGGAAATGAAACGGCACGCTTCACGCAGTCGTATATCTCAACATGCACCGCGCGTTACTTCTTCTACGGGGGAAAATAGAGCCGGCGGCTGCTCACCGTAGTTGGAGACCTGTTGTTGCTCAATATTGGTCCATATATAAGGAGCACCGGGTTATAAGGAGCACTGTCGGCTTTTGAGACATTTGAAGGTTTTTAGGTGCAACTTAGAGTGCGGAAAAAATACGGTACGTGATAGTCACCTTAGCTCTTCTACAGTAGACATTTGTTACAATCAGTGTTGTGCCTGAACGTGTCCACTGGACAATAGTTCATGAACTGAACGTAGTGTATCCTGCCTGATGAGCGTTACTGTGAACGCGTTCATTCTGATGTCTGTGAACGACACGCTGTCTCTCTCAAAACACTAACAGCATGGAAGCGACGGTGACGTGTAGGGGACAGAGCAGCAAGGAGGCGTCGTATGATCATTTAAACGTGTTTTATTACAAGGTCTGTGAGGATGGAAGAACCTCACACTTCTGTACAATCTTTGCCCGCCGGCTTTCAAAAAGAAAATCTGCACTTCAGTCACATCTACAGCAAACCTGAAACGGCACATTGAACTGAAGCACTCGGCATTTCAAGGTCTGTGCAAGCAAATAAAATATCAAAGGACAGTCAAGACAGATCTTCGACCCAGATCCCATTAACTGCGTACAGTAGCGGCTCCGCTGTCATCTCCCAGCCGCAGCTGGACGACCTGGAGGTGCAGTTTACTGTCGGAGAACTGCAGCCTCTGAGTAAAGTGGAAAGCCCAGCCTTCATAAACTTCATTAAGGGGTTGCAGCCATCGGTTAAAAGTTAAAACTGTCTGTCTGTGGTTCTATATGGGCTGCAGCAACATATTGATAAAAAGAATAAAGTATTTTGGAACTGTGAACCTAGTGCAAAATTTTGAATTATGAACTGGTTTAGCACTGTCGCCTCACAGCAAAGGGTTCCTGGTTTGAATCCCGGCTGGGTTCCTTCTGTGTGGAGTTTGCATGTTGTCCCCTTGTCTGCGTGGGTTTTCTCCGGGTTCTCCGGTTTCCTCCCACAGTCCAAAGACGTGCAGGTGTTCGGTTCATTGATGACTCTAAATCACCCGTAGGTGTGAATGGTTGTCTGTCTCTGTTCGTCTCTATGTGTCCTGTGATAGACTGGCGTCCTGTCCAGGGTGGACCCCGCCTCACGCCCGATGTCAGCTGGGATCGGCTCCAGCCCCCCGCAACAGGGACAAGCGGTTGAAGATGAATGAATGAATGAACTGAACTAGTTCATTTTCAAATTTGTGAACTGAACTTTGAACCTGTTCATGTAGAAAGTGAACTTTCCTAACACTCATTACAATGCCTTGTTGATTAGCTTATAACCTCTTAGGGCGCACTCACACTGTGCCTCCGTCCCGTGCCCTGTGCTTTAGGGTCCTTGTCCCCCCCTCCAGGCCCGTTTGTGCTCACACTACCTGGGCCTCGGAGAATGCTTCTTGCTGCCTATACGTCATCACGCCGTAACACGTCACACGCATTGATGACGTCATGGCGATGCGTGGCTTTGTTTCCAGATCTTTCCGTAGACCTCGGAGTTTTTGTGCGTCTTGTCGACTGTTTTTGAATCTTTTCATCGACCAAATCTGCAGTAAACACTCCACCTCCGCATCACACCAACGTGAACCTTTCGCCACCATTGTTGTCTTTGTTAAATGTCCACGCATGGCCCCTCCTTCTTTTTTTTATGTCCCAACAGGCGCACAGGAAATGACGTCAGAACCGCCGTAGACCTTGTACACGTGCGCACGCTCGTGCTCGTACATGTGCAAACGCGCTTTACAAAAGCCCACCTCTCCCAAACGGGCCGTGGACGGCAAGCTGGCTGCAGCTAGGCGCGGTGCGGTTCACTCACACTGGTCAAAGGAACTAGACTTTACCCGTAAAACCTGTTCGGGCACGGTATGGGTGGACAGAGGGAGTGCGCCCTTACAGCTTTGTTGTGACCCGACTGAGAGCCACTGTAGTCTGTGACAAACTTTATAAACCTGGATATGTTTGTAACCAACTCATCATGGAAAACACACAAACTATCCAAAAAGTTGCCCTTAAACTGCCTCATTTCTTTGTTTGTTTTGTTTTTTTCACATAATCTCCTCCACTTGAAAGATAAACCTGTACTCTGGCAGCGGCTCTTATCCACAACAGAAGAAAGAACGCTTGCTCACTCTGACTTTCATACATTTTTAAGAACACAGGCTCAGGCTGTTGGACCTCAGTCTGCAAAGTTACATTTATAACCTTGCTATTTTAACTGAGGGAGGGATAAACCAAAATATCGAGGAGCTCGGAGCTGCAGATTTCTTCTCGTATCAAATCAATTCGGCGAAAAAACAGATGTGCAAAACATGTGGGGGAAGAAAACACCCCACAAATAAATAATTAACTCTGTAACTTACCCTTTAACTTTAATTACCAAAGCTACAAAACGTCAGCGGGATAAAAAAAAGGATTGTGGTAAAACCCACCATGCTGTTCGGCTCTTAATTTAGAACAACCAATACTCTGCTGAGCCTCCTGGGCCTTGTTCCATTATGAAAGAGCGGTCATGCTTCCTTCCTGCATTACCCTCCAAACTTCAATCCAAAACTATTCCATTACAGCCATTTCCAGGCGTTTTAATAACCATAAACCAAGACGGTGGCATTAGCAGCCTCGCTGGCTCTGTCCCTGAAGCCCTTCAGCTGAACTGCAAAAGCTAAAAATGTGTGTGTGTGTGTGTGTGTGTGTGTGTGTGTTGTTGTTAAGAGTTTGCAGTCGAGTGTGTAGTTGAGGTGGATGGTCTTTTTTCTTTTTCATGCATGTGTATATGCAAGTCAGGGTTTGTGTGTAAGTTATGTTTGCATTATTGTGTGTGTGTGTGTGCGTGTGTGTGTGTTGTTGTTAAGCGTTTGAAGTCGAGTGTTGAGGTGGATGTTCTTTTTTCTTTTTCGTGCATGTGTATATGCATATGTTTGCATTATTGTGTGTGTGTGTGTGTGTGTGTGTGTGTGTGTGTGTTTTCCTGTCGATACACTTTTGTAAACAACGGCTAAAAATGTGTGTGTGGGTGTGTGTGTGTGTGTGTGTGTGGGGGGGGGGGGTTGTTGTTAAGAGTTTGCAGTTGAGTGTGTAGTTGAGGTGGATGTTCTTTTTTCTTTTTTGTGCATGTGTATATGCAAGTCAGGGTTAGTGTGTATTATATGTTTGCATTATTGTGTGTGTGTGTGTGTGTGCGTGTGTGTATGCGTGTGTGTGTGTGTAGGACTGTCTGTGTGTGTTGTTGTTAAGAGTTTGCAGTTGAGTGTGTAGTTGAGGTGGATGTTCTTTTTTCTTTTCCTTCTTAATTGTGTGTGTGTGTGTGCATGGGTGTGTGTGTGTGTGTATGTGTGTGTGTGTGTGTGTGTGTTTGTGTGTGTGTGTGTGTGTGTGTGTGTGTGTGTGTGTGTGTGTGTGTGTGTGTGTGTGTGTGTGTGTGTGTGTGTGTGTGTGTGTGTGTGTGTGTGTGTGTGTGTGTGTGTGTGTGTGTGTGTGTGTGTGTGTGTGTGTGTGTGTGTGTGTGTGTGTGTGTGCTGGTCAATCAGGGAAGCTAGAACGTTTTCTCCATGTTAATTCCACGTTTCCCTGAGAAGCCATCACATAAACCATTAATCCAGCAATTAGCCACCAGTGTGTAATGTAATTGAAACGCCATGGCGCGCATGTGTGTGTGCACGCGTGTGTGTGTGTGTGTGTGTGAATGAGTGAGTGAGTGATTGAGTCGGGTCTCTCTGAGTCTCAGAGTCCCGACCCTGAGTGTTTCATAGGTGGTTAATTTATCTTGCAAAGGGGGACTGAGGTGTTGCGTCGAGTGCACATATGCATGAGGAACGATTTGCATGATAGCATATGTGTTTTCACATCATGAGTTATTCATGGCCCCAGGTACCAACCCAGTCGGATCAGTGCGTCCTAGTGGGCTGGGATTATATTCATGTGAGTCAACCAGAATCAATACTGGCCTCCTAAACAGTCGTTCGGTTTCCTCGGTGGTCTTTCCATCTTGATATGTAGGTTTGTATCTCATTGGTGTGGAGGTGGTGGAGGAGGAGGGGTAGGGTGAAGGTAGGGGTGAGGGTAAGCGGCGAGGGAATGCATTATGTAAATGAATGTCCTCACTAAGATAGGTGTGTGTGTTTGTGTGTGTGTGTGTGTGTGTGTGTGTGTGTGTGTGTGTGTGTGTGTGTGTTGCACAGGCGTTATTCAGATTCAGCAGCAGATCCTGTCTTTTGATTAGTGGGGAAATTACAGCGAGACCCTGAATATTAATAACTCTGTTTTCTCATCCACTTGGTAACAGCCTGGACTATTTATAGACCCTTTTGAAAGTGTGTGTATGTGGCTGTCTGTGTGTGTGTGTGTGTGTGTCCACAGTGTCTGCTGCCTCATCTATGACTCACAACCACCGCACTTCACCAAGCTGCTCCTGGTACATCACTGGTGGTCATACACAGAATGATCAGGAGGTCGTTTCACTTCAACGTTATGATCATTATATTGTAATCCATGCGTTCATCATGAGATGCTGTTGGAAGCTCCTGTAGGTATAAGTGGACCTTACATAATGAACTCCCATACTTAAATACCCCGTGCCGTCTTTATTGAAACACCCACTTTTATGTTGTGTGATCATTCAGGTCCTCAAGTCGTCATCTGCTATAAGCCCATCCTGATCTCTGAGCTCTTACTCACGGATTTGAGGTGGATTCAAGTGCGACGACACGAACAAACTGTACTACATAACCAAAAAGAGTCAATCAGACAGTTATTTAAAAGCAGAAACATAGATGAAAGACGATTCCAGGCCAGTGTGGAGATCTAATCTCTCCACCTGGTCCTGGGTCTTCCCCGAGGCCTCCTCCCAGCTGGACGTGCCTGGAACACCTCCCTAGGGAGGCGCCCAGGGTTCATCCTTACCTGATGATCCTGAACCACCTCAACTGGCTCCTTTCAACGCAAAGGAGCAGCGGCTCTACTCCGAGTTCCTCACGGATGCTGAACTTCTCCCCCTCTCTCTAAGGGAGACTCCAGCCCCCCTCCTGAGGAAACACATTTCAGACGCTTGGACCTGGACCTGGTTCTTTGGGTCCTGACCCAGCTTTCATGACCACAGGTGAGGGTAGGAACCAGGACTGAGCGGTAGATCCAGAGCTTTGCCTTCCTCAGCTCTCTTTTCATCACAACGGTGCGGTAGAGCGACTGCAGCTCCGCCCCCGCTGCTCCGATTCTCCGGCCAAACTCACGCTCCATCGTCCCCTCACTCGTGAACAAGATCCCGAGGTACTTGAACGCCTTCACTTGGGGTCAGGACTCATTAACAAAATTTGAAATCCTATAATATAACGAGGAATGCGTTCTGTTTGAAAAGAACAATAAGAGGAAGGATAAGGAGAGAACGTGAGGTGGGGAGCTTCAGTTTACGATGTGAACAGACAGGAGAGGATATGGGAAAACAAAGACAACCTGATAAGAGCTGATACGAGAAGATCGATGAAGAGGAAGAGGAGACAGGTGGAAATAGAGTAGGTAGATATATGAGGGGAGGGAAGGAAGGAAGGAAGGAAGGAAGAGCTGCTCATGAGTGATGCTTTAATGAGGCGATGGTGACATGTTCAGCATCCTGATATTTGCTACTATCTGGTGTACCATAATACTCTGGTACAACACACACACAGGTAGATATGTAGGTGTAGCTTGTCTACCAACCTTGGTAATAAACTTCCCACACACACACACACACACACACACACACCACCCTTCACAGTAAAGTTGACAGTTCATTAAATCTCCATGTTAATACGGAGCTCCTGGGCAGGCGAAGGTTAATGAGGCCGTTGAGGCGGCAATAAACGTTTGATTACAGGCTGATAGATGTCGTTAAAATGTGCTACCACACCACAGCCATAATGTCCGATACCGCGCCGTAAACATCACCACGCAATGAGTGATTTTGAGTGTGTCAAGGAGGGGAAACAAATGATCCTCATTAGAACAACATTTTAGTTTGGATTAGGACAGGACTATTAATATTTTAAGCAGCCAGTTGACACTTTTATCTGACTCCGAGGGAGTGAAGAGGGAGGGCGGGCCTGCACAGCGCCAAAACACAGCTCACAGGTTGGATTTCATATGTGTGTGTGTGTGTGTATGTAAGTATCAGTATGGGCAGTTGCACTTGTCCAAGTATGCAGCGATTTTCTGTGTGTGCAGGTAGACTCACACTTAACCTGGAGTTTGGTCAAAAGTGAAGAAGAATTACTTTAATTTATCCCGCAAGGGAAATTAAACTCGCTCAACAGCACCTCGGCAGTGCCCAGGAGATGAACTGGCACAGGGACTCGAACAAGGCAACTCTCCGGTTTCCAGCCGAGTCACTACTACTGCTGCCCCTTGGCTACTGCCGCCCCTTGGCTACTGCTGCCCCTTGGCTTTTGCCGACCCTTGGCTACTGCCGACCCTTGGCTACTGCCGACCCTTGGCTACTGCCGCCCCTTGGCTACTGCCGACCCTTGGCTACTGCCGCCCCTTGGCTACTGCCGACCCTTGGCTACTGCCGACCCTTAGCTACTGCCGCCCCTTGGCTACTGCCGCCCCTTAGCTACTGCCACCCCTTGGCTACTGCCGACCCTTGGCTACTGCCGCCCCTTGGCTACTGCCGACCCTTGGCTACTGCCGCCCCTTGGCTACTGCTGCCCCTGAAGCAGAGATTCTGAGTTTAGGAGTTCTCTGGAGATTCGAACTCCACCTTGATGGAGATTACTGGAGACCAGCAGCCAGCAGAGAGGAGGGATAGGCTGGCTGATGCCTGCCTTGGAGCCAGGGGATCCAGACTAGGTTATGAGCGGCTCGGCATAAACCTGCGGTTGCCCATTTTCTCGTCAACAAGCTGGAAGGCGGCGGTTTACCAACCACACATCTCTGACTAGCTGTGGGGCTGGCAAGCTGCATCTTCAAACCACCAGCACCGTTGCGTCAGTTTAATCGACACCAACATCTCCCGCATCTTCACCGTAGTTTGTGGAACTGGGGAACATAGTGCTGTCTTACCTTAACCTGAAGTCTGGACAGTCTGGCTGTTTTGGAAGGGGCTGCTTAAAGCGCCTCAAATCTTTAAAGGTGGAGTGTTTTCTTTCATGTTACTTGTGCATAAGTTGACGTTGTGAATCATTAACGGCCGCCTTAAATCAAACTGCAACTATTCTGTAGTTCTCACTGATCAGCTGATCAACGGCGATCCACACCCATTCAGAGTGATACGTCGCCTTTGGAGTCTCGTAAATCCCTCTTGGGCCTTTTTTTTGTAATGGAAACATGGCGAGTGAACGGCCATTTTAGAGGGCGTGTCCTGAAACTTTCCGTCTAATGCCTCGCAGCGTGGCTTACGCAGGACGTTGGTGATTGATGGGAGCTTTGTGAGGAACTTCAGTTTGAGAAACCACCACATAGTTAGCTCTCTGACTAGCTGTGGGGCTGGCAGGCTGCATCGTCAAACCACCAGCACCGTTGCATCAGTTTAATCGGCGCCAACATTTCCCCTATCTTCACCGTAGTGTGTGGAACTGGGGAACGTAGCCGGACTGTCCAGACTTCAGGTTAAGGTAAGACAGCACTGTTTTGGAAGGGGCTGCTTACAGCGCCTTAAATCTTTAAGGTGGAGTGTTTTCTTTCATGTTACTTGTACATAAGTTGACGTTGTGAATCATTAACGGCCGCCTTAAATCAAACTGCAACTATTCTGTATTTCTCACTGATCAGCTGATCAACGGCGATCCACACCCATTCAGAGTGATGCGTCGCCTTTGGAGACTCGTAAATCCCTCTTGGGCCTTTTTTTTGTAATTGAAACATGGCGAGTGAACGGCCATTTTAGAGGGCGTGCCATGAAACTTTCCGTCTAATGCCTCGCAGCGTGACTTACGTAGGGCGTTGGTGATTGACGGGAGCTTTGTGAGGAACTTCAGTTTGGGAATGTTTCTACTGACGCAGACACTCAACCCCAGAAATCCTGCGCCGACAGCAGACTTTGTCACCGACACGTCAAGGAAACCTGTCATCACCCCGGGACCAAACTAAATCAACCATTATGTATTGTTTATGTGTCTATAAAAAGCAGGGGTGAAGTAGCAAAGGCAACCTGTGATACTCACCAGTCACTGAAAAGTCTGCTGTCTGGAGAAGGCGCTTGGAGGAGGCTGGCAGTATGCATTATTCAACATTTAGGTGCCACCTCAGGGTCTACCCTGGGAATACAGGGCTGTCAGTCACTCTGCTTGCTTGCAGGTAGGGGAAGTGCTCAGTGATGCACAGGACAGCCATACAAACAATCATAAAATAGTGTACAGCCAATTACACGTGATAATAGCTCCTTTTAAGAACATCTATCTGCACGCTGTACATTCAGGCACACACCAGAGACCTAACCCCCGGCCCTGTCCACCCCATACTCTACGTAGACAATGTTAGGGTTTTGTTTGAGGACATCATCATTGTATTTATTTTAGGACATATTTTAATTTGTTTTTATTTTAATTTTACTTCGGAGAGTGTGTATGATGAGGCACGGCTTTATGCGTGTGTTACGACCTCCTCCAGTATCTGTGTATCTGTGTTGTGCATCTACGTCAGGCTAAGCAGGATGTGGGATCCCTTGCCGAGGATTGGCTGGCACGAGACCTGCCTACTTCCTGGTTCTGCCGGTGATTTGATTGGTGCGGCATCTGGCAATTTCCTCCAACCACCTACCGCCCTCCAGACCGTCCCTCTGCTTAACCCTCCTGTTGCCCTCAAATCTTACTAACACCATTTATTCCAGGGGTCAATTTGACCGTTAAACATCTGGAAAATGATCATAATCAATCTCTGACTCAAGTGAAGTCGGGTACTTTTATGTTTTTATTTAACAGAATGAAAAATATCACTGATGTTAAACTGCATGGAGGGATTTCTGTGTGTGTGTTTTAAAGTAAGTCTGTTATTTTAAGTGCTATTTTGTGTTATTTGTAACATCTGGAATGAAAGTAACGTCTGTTATCAAGGACAGCAGCGTGAATTTGACCTCATATAATATTTGAATTGTAAAATAAACAATAATAATAATGATTAAATCATCCAGATGATCAGACTGACCCAAAGGAACACCGATGCCACAAGTACATGTACGATAAGAACAATAAAAATATATATATAATCATGACAATTTTAGGTTTTTATGAGTCGTCCCCATAAAATGAGGAAAAGTCACAAATATAAAGCAAAAAAACAAAAAAAAGGCATTATTTAGAGATGTTAAACATTAAATGGGGTCAAATTGACCCTTAGGAGAACAGGAGGGTTAAATAGTTGTGTGTGTGTGTGTGTGTGTGTCTGTGTGTGTGTGTGTGTGTGTCCTTTGTGTTACCTCTTAGATTGCAGTGAGGAAATTGGGCGAGGCTTTAGTGTGTGTAGTGCTGTATGCAGGCGAGCAAACATCGAGCCTCTCGAAGTCATCCTACTCCAAACACAACTACCCTGGCTGGGACGTGTTGCCAGAATGCCAGAGGACAGACTTCCACGTAAAGCACTATATGGAGAGCTCTCTGCTGGTCGCCGGTCTGCAGCAGGTCAGCGTAAGCGCTATAAAGACCACCTGAAAACATCTCTCAAGAATCTCCAACCCCCGGCCCTTGAGACCCTCGCCACTGACCGTCACACATGGCGAACTTCTTGCGAAGAAGGCGTCAGGATCTTTACGTCAGATCTAGAACGCAAAGCCGATGAGAAGCGCGCTCGTCGCCATCAGCAACCAGCTCAAGATGGAAACTTCCCCTGTGACGTTTGCAATCAAGTCTCGCATCGGACTTCACAGCCATCGAAGAACCCATCGAGTGTGACCCCCAGAAAGTGTCGACCCACTCCATCACCTTTTTCTACGCATGAAATGACGTCTTCATCGGGCTCGACGGACAACTTCAAGCACGCAAGCAAGTGTGTGTAGTGCTCTTTGAGTTTCTTTATCTCTAAAATGGCGGTGAGGAAATTGGGCGAGGTTTTAGGGGGGGAGGGGGGGGTACAGATACTAACCTGACACCTGTAGTATCTTGATGTTAGAGACACTAGGTTTACGAGGGTGCTGCTTATTTTGTATTTCCTGATTATTGTTGGCGTTGAGTCATTATGTTTGGAAGTGTCTCGTAGTTACCTCTCATTCTGGAGCGACCTCTTTATGTTATATTTACTTCTTTGAGTTGAGCAGCGTCCAACGTGCCCTTTTCCCTGTTCTTTCTTTGAATCCTGCAAACAAATAACTTGTTATTTTACCAAAAACATCCTGGTTAACGTTGCTTCCGTTTGCCCCATGAGCCGGATCGTAACAGCGTGCATGTCCTTTATCCCCATTGGCTAACCTCAGGGGCATAACCTGACACACAGTTGAGAAAACCAGCAACAGGATACAGTCGATCCATCGTCCGTGCCTCTTTGTTTCTGAGAGAAGCAGCGAGACACTGAGCCGGTTTTACCCCAGAGTCTCTTGTACGACGTTCTAGCCGGTGGCCATTTAGAGCTCTGGCTGTCAGGCCTGCCGAAATTAGGACTCAGATGCAGTCGGAGAACGAGTATGACAGGCTTTTATTCTGAAGCACTTGTATCTCCTTCAGAGGAAGTGACAACAAAACGGCTTTAAAACTATACCTCGTCGACAGACAGAGGAAAGACAAGAAAACAATAAACAGGGCTAGAAACTGAAAGTCGCTCCCGAAGGAGGTGAAACCAAAAACACTACACTGGTCTAATAATGCATAAACTAAGAAAAGTTACACCAACATAAAATCACTCTCGAGGAGGAAAAGGACAAAAGGCTATTAAATTATCTATTCTATACTATGCTGAGAATAATTACAAAATCAAAGCGCTCCACAAGGAGGGAGGAACAAAACAAAAGGCTATGGCTTTCATGAAAACAAAAGGGTTCACAACTAACCAAAAAACTTTATCAAAAATCAAAATCACTCTTCTTCAGAGGTATACAAGGAAACAGAAAAACAAGCAAGGCCATACTTATCAATTTACAAAGGCAACTCTGTGGCAAGGCTGTGAAATGCTGGAGCTTCATGACAAGACGAAATACTCTGGCGACGTGACAGGGGAAGACAAAGACAATATATACACCAGGGAAGGGAGCACAGGTGGAAACAATCAGGGATTAGGGGAGACACCAGACCGGTGACACAAGAGGAAGGGCAAGTGACCTGAAACGAGAGGAGAGTTACTTTTCAAAATAAAACCATGAAATTCACAAGACAAAAAGCCCAAGACAGGACATTCCTCACCGCGGTGTGACACTGGCATTTTTAGAGGACATTCACAGGTTTTCACTGAGGGAGGAAAAATAAGTTTAATACAACTTTAACCGTAATAATTAAAAGGCTGCTCTGTTGTTTGATTTGACCTCGTTATCATAACTACGCTAACATACGAATCCCAATGAAATCTTATACATGTCATTTAGCCAAATACGCTCAATGTACCCTGAAATATCAAATGCTGGTCTCCTCCTTCTCATATTACATCCAGATTACAGAGTCTTAAGACCTTATATTTCCAATAGTACAGGCTATGATACACTATTACGGCATTACACTGTCAATGGAAATATCTTGTGTTTTTAAGAAACGTGGCACTTAACATTTCAAGCATCCTGCTGTAAGCCGCATTTTGTCCGACAGCACTGAGTGAGTTTGATGTTGTACTGCTTCCATTATGATTGCAGGCAGTCAGCTGAGTGGATGTGAGAGGTGTAAAGTGAGAGGATATTTCTGGTGAGCAGTTCTAGTGCAGACCCGCACGTAACACACTCAATAAAAAGCATTGGGAGAAAATATTAGTTCATTGCCAGCTCTTTCAGTATGTGAGGGTGTGCCGCTATCTCTCCCCACAAACACGACCGTCATTCAGTCAGCACCATAGTGTCAATGTACATTATGGGGGCGACACGGTGGTGTGGTGGCTAGCACTGTCGCCTCGAATCCCAATTGGGACCCTTCTGTGTGGAGTTTGCATGTTCTCCCCGTGTCTGCGTGGGTTTTCTCCGGGTTCTCCGGTTTCCTCCCACAGTCCAAAGACGTGCAGGTGTTCGGTTCATTGATGACTCTAAATCACCCGTAGGTGTGAATGGTTGTCTGTCTCTGTTCGTCTCTATGTGTCCTGTGATAGACTGGCGTCCTGTCCAGGGTGGACCCCGCCTCACGCCCGATGTCAGCTGGGATCGGCTCCAGCCCCCCGCAACCCGCGATGTATGAAGTTACATAAAAATGATTTAGCATGCTAGCAAGGATGTTGCAGATAAGCTCCAGGTTAAAACTAGGTGCAGTGAGATGAAAAGGGATCTGCCCCAGGAAGTGGAAGTTACAGAGTAGGTAGGGTTCTTTCTACAGGAGCTGGCTGTTCATTGGAGGAACTCTGTGACCAGGGGGCGGAGCATTCAACTCGTGAACGAATGAGAGCCAGTCTGGGAGTGATTGGCTTTCTAAAGCCTGAACCAGGGACCGCCTCAGCAACATTCTGAACCAATCACAACAACCCAATGAACTTTATTGCTGTATAAGTTCTTGGTGGAGGGAGGGCTCTGTGCTTTTTCTGGCTCATTGGTTGCAGCAACAGTTTGGCTGAAAGACAGGATGACCGTAGTTTCTGACCCTTTGGCCAAGCAGAATATTCTTTGCTGTTTTCATAATAAACCTTCTAGACTTTAAGAAGTGCTCTGGTTTACCTTGATACGACACAATTCTTAGGATAATGATCAAAGAATTGTGCACTATTTTTTATGGCTTGCACGTTGATGCTTACTTTAATGTGAGAACAAATGTTACAAACAAAATCATGGCTGACACTGACTGTGTGAGTCATGGGTGTTAAGAGATCAAAGGTTAACACACAAGTCTGAGTCCTGATGGGCATCATGTGGAAGTGATCCACCGGACCCCAAAGGACCAATAATCCCTCATTTGAGCCCTTTTTACAAACCCGAAAGACCTCCCCTGACTGCCTCACTGATGCATCTTTCCTCTCACCGTTCCTGATCTGAAGTCAATATTTCACGTCGTTGTGGTTCCACTGTGGTCAGCACATACCTGCATGTTTTATCGAGTTGAAAAACAATCCAACTATATAAAGATTATGACCAATCAATACGGGAATTATTAAGAATATGATATCAGCACCTCGCTGCAGTCATTAGCTGCATGGTTCTAGAGCAGGGGTGTCAAAGTGATCCAGTAAAGGGCCGTGTGGCTGCAGGTTTTCATTCCAACCAATCAAAAACACACCTGGTCCAACAAATCAACTGTGTGAAGACAGTTCAGGTGATTGAGTAAGTCGAGTCAGGTGTGTTCTCGCTGTCATGATCAAAACCATTGATCTGAAGCTTAATGCTGATGCTTAAAATAACATGCTGGCCATTTCAAGACAACTCGACTCACTTCCGGATTAAATCCCGCCCACTTCCTGATTAGGCCCCGCCCACTCCAAGTATGGATACGATTATTCGTAAACGGATACAGATAGAGATAACGCTGATACTGCTCGCTCATCCCTTTTCCAAAGTCAATGATTCATCAAGCTAAATAACCTCAACCCCAATATTGAGTTAAAATAATTGTGATTATAAGTTTTGACATAATCAATCAGCCCTAATTCTGAAACTGCAGTTATGGATACAAGGTTTCCAGAGGACCGTATTCAACTCTGTTACAATTGAAACACAGCTCACACACTGTGGCACTTTCTCTCTTTATTCAAACATCTATTTAAGCATTTGCATATTTAATGGCCATTACATGAATAAACATTGAAATGGATGCATAAAGGTTCATTAGTTATTATAGAATAATGAAGTCTGTTCCCCTCTCTTTACTTTTTCCCTTCATGCCCGAGGCTCGTCTCTGTGTTTTAACCTGAGCTAACCTAACAAGGGAAAAGCCTGATGGATCAATTTAGTGTGTGTTTGAGGCTAATGAACACCACATATGTGTGTGTGTGTGTGTGTGTGTGTCTCTCTCTCTCACACACAGTGCAGTTAACCCAGCACCCTTGGAAGCACGGTCACAATCCCAGCTCTGATAATGTGACACACTCACACTGTACAATACAGTAGGCTGTGTGTGTGTGTGTGTGTGTGTGTGTGTGTCACAGGCATTCCTTTCAGTGAATTGGTGCAGAGGATAGAGCAGGGGTGGGCATTTCCAGTCCTGGAGAGCCACTGTCCTGCATGTTTTAGGTTCCTCTCTGCTCCAACACACCTGAGTCTAATGATGTGCTCGTTATCAAGCAGCTGAAGCTCGTCCATCCCGGGCCCAAACCGTTTTTTCAGCTAAAGCCTAGTGTGTTTGAGCAGTGTGAGTGCGTCCGTTCCGTGCATAACTGTGGCCAGCTGGCCGTCCACGGTCCGCCTGAGAGAGGTGGGCCTTTGTAGAGCACGTTTGCTCATGTACGAGCACTAGCGTGCGCACGTGTACGAGCACGTGTACGCGCACGAGGCCTAGGGCGGTTCTGAGGTCATTTCCTGTGCGCCTATTGGGACATAGAAAATAGAAGGAGGGACCATGCGCGGACATTTAAAACAATGGCGGTGAAAGGTTCACGTTGGTGTGATGCGGAGGTGGAGTGTTTACTGCAGATTTGGTTGATGAAAAGATTCAAAAACAGTCGACAAGACGCACAAAAACTCTGAGGTCTACGGAAAGATCAGGAAACAAAGCCACGCATCGCCATGACGTCATCAATGCGAGTGACGTGTTACGGCGTGATGACGTATAGGCAGCAAGAAGCATTCTCCGAGGCCCAGGTAGTGTGAGTACAAACGGGCCTGGGGCGAGGGGGGAGAGGGAGGGGGGACAAATACCCTAAAGCCCCGGGGCGCGGTGCGGAAGGACAGTGTGAGTGCGCCCTTAGAGGCTACTATATTTCTACAGTCTTCAAATAAAAGTGAAACTTATTTAGTGTTTAAATGAAGTTTAAAGCTTTAATTAAGTTCCCCATCCTGGAAATAATAAGGCAGGGGTAAAGCTCTTTCTTTCTTTGGTTTGTTTTAAATAGCTTGGTTGAAATCCCGAACAAAAAAAACCCTTGGAGTGTTTCTTTGTCCCTGTGTCGTTCCTGAACAGAGGAGTGCCAGGTGAGGAAGCGAGGCAGTGTGCGGTACAGAAGCATTTCTCGGCTCCACTCTCACAAAAGCTCTTGATCCTCTTTTCAGCAGTGGGCTGGGGAGATTTAGACGCTTGCTCTATTTTAGCAACAACAGACAAAGTGTTGAAGTGCAGCCAAACATCCCCCAGCTGTCACTTCGCCGCGCAGATGATGGCCTTGTTTCCTGTTCCCACGTGGCTCGCGGAAATATGACACATGCTCGTCTCTCCCTGTCCTCCTCCCTTGCTCCTCTCCTGCAAATCTCCCGTTCTCTCCTTGTACAATTTTATGTCGACTCCTTTCTTTTTGTCTCCTCGCATTTTACGTTTGCCCTCGTAAAATCTAATGTTGTTTCATTTTGCATCGATAGGCGGGGGTACCGTCTCGTAATGTCTCTGGGGAGCTGAGTGAGCATGCGCAGGGTGCGGATCATAAATCGCTCTCATCATCAATCTGCACTGTTTCAGTACCCCGTAAAACCCCATCACATTTTTGGTGTCGCTCTACCACTAAGGCAACATCGAAACCTGTGAATCAATAAGCCTGTGCATGTTCTCATGTGTCCAGGTCGTCGTTATCCTCAAAGCAATTTCAGTCCAAAGCAACTGGACTTGGTTATTTGTGTAGGAAGACGTTTCACCTCTCATCCAAGAGGCTTCATCAGTTCATGTACGCACCAGGACCAGGACTGGGCTGGGACTGGTCCAACTATCTCTACATTGGAGAAACAAAACAACCACTGTATAAACGCATGGCCAAACACAGGAGAGCTCCCTCCTCAGGCCTGGACTCTGCTGTCCACTCACACCTCAAGGAGAAAGCCCACTCCTTTGAGGACAACAATGTCCACATCCTGGACAGAGAGGACAGATGGTTTGAAAGAGGAGTAAAAGAAGCATCTATGTAAAAGTAGAGAAACCATTGCTAACCAGAGGAGGTGGTCTGAGACACCACTTATCTCCAGTTTACAATGCCGCCCTTTCATCCCTTCATTCAAAGATCTAACCTCACAAACGTCCTCCTGTGACTCCAACCACTGTTGTTCAGACTCAATAGAGCACTAACCAAGTCCAAACCTACTTCCCACCAACGACTGGACCAGGACCAGGACCAGGACCAGGCTGGGACTGGACCAGCACTAACCAAGTCCAGACCTACTTCCACCAACGACTGCCACTCTAACGACGGTCGTTGGCACTTGGAGCACAAAGGGTTCCAGTGATATCATCGGCCTTGTGAGAGGTTAAATACCTGGATCTCACACCAGTTAGTTGGACCAATCCCAGCCTGGTCCTGGTCCTGGTCCTGGTCCTGGTCCAGTCCCAGCCTGGTCAGATGTGTACATGAACTGATGAAGCCTCTTGGATGAGAGGTGAAACGTCTTCCTAGACAAATAACCAAGTCCAGTTGCTTTGACTGAAACTGCTTTGAGGACTGTGAATCAATGTTTGCTTAAAGGATGAAAATGTTCTAACTTGTCAAGAACAGATGAGGTAAGCTGGGACGTCTGCTGCCTCATGTACCCCCAAATAGCATCTCTGGATCCTCCCTTCACCACTTACTAAATATCAAATAGCCTCATCATCTCATTTTATCATGCATGGGTTTGAAATGACAGTAGTTATCCAGCATTAGCCAGGTTTTCTTTCAAGCCCCGCTAGCATCTGCAGAATTTGTTTTAATTAAGAATGAATCTGTCACTTAAATACAACTCAGAGCATTCAAAGTAACTCTATGGAGGTTTTCAGCTCCTTTAGTTCATAGGTTTGGTTAAACTGAGCTTCTGTTTCGTTCTCAGCGCTCTCATTAACCTCGTTTTTACAGCAGAAGGCGACTGACTTAAATAAACTAGCTCTAAAAAGAAGAAGACAGACGGATCATTCTCTCAGCTGGTGTAGACTGAACCAGAGCTCGGACCAACCCATTCTCACTCCCAACTTGTCAAATACGGCAGCTTGGTCAGTGCGGGGGACGGGCAGGTCAAACAAACACAGGACTTTCACCCAGGAGCACTGCTGTTTGTGTCCTGTGTGAAACTAAAACTCAATGTTGACTTATGTTCTCATGTGTCCAGGTCATCGTTATCCTCAAAGCATCTCATCTTATCTCATCTTCATCCACTTTAGCAGGGGACCCCAAACTTCCCTTTCCCGGGCCACATTAACCAGCTCTAACTGGGGGATCCTGAGGCGTTCCCAGGCCAGTGTGGAGATCTAATCTCTCCACCTGGTCCTGGGTCTTCCCCGAGGCCTCCTCCCAGCTGGACGTGCCTGGAACACCTCCCTAGGGAGGCGCACTGGGTTCATCCTTACCAGATGATCCTGAACCACCTCAACTGGCTCCTTTCAACGCAAAGGAGCAGCGGCTCTACTCCGAGTTCCTCACGGGTGCTGAACTTCTCCCCCTCTCTCTAAGGGAGACTCCAGACCCCCTCCTGAGGAAACACATTTCCGCTGCTTGGACCTGGACCTGGTTCTTTCGGTCATGACAATGACATCCTCAAAGCAATTTCAGTCAAAAGCGACTTGACTTGGTTATTTGTCTAGGACAGGGGTCCTCTTTGGCCGCATGCAGCTCTTGGGCGCCCTTTCAGTGGCTTCCTGTAGCTTTGGGTTTTTATGGTGCGAGGTATGGTTAGATGAAAAATTGAACTGCAGTCATTTCATCAAATCAGGCCACTCTTAGGGATATTCATGTTATTCAGTATTATTCAGATAATAGAAATTCCCTACAATGAACTTATTGCACCATCCACACACAGTCATGCATACTCAACCCTTCTAACATACAACCAGGACGCCAAAGTATCGACGCCATGAGGGAGTTTAAACTTTCAAAATATGATCACAGAACTGTCTGCTTCACTTCTGTTGAAGCAGAACTGACACAGAAAATCGACTTTATTTAAGGCTCCGCTGCAGAAAGTGACAGGAACGATGGCGGAGAGGAGCACTGACGTGAACGTGAGATGACAGGAATCTGTTATGAGGCAGATTCTCGCTGCCAAGTCAAGAGGAGGTTGTGATTTGACGACTTGAGGACACGTCGGCTCCTAAACTTTTTCATTTCACGACCTTTTTAAACTTTTTTTGTGTTTGTTTTCCTCTTTCAAAACCCAGCTAAACATTAGGAAAGGGATCAAACGGGCGAACATGTGTGTGAGTTTACATGTCAGAGATGGGGAAAAGGTAGAAGCGATAGAACAGGAAGGAAGCTACGTGAGACTGACGGAGGTAAGGTGTGACAGAGAAGCAGGAAACAACCTTTTTACCTGCTGTATGTCAGCACGTCTGGAGCTGTGGGAAGCGCTCACCAGCCGACCTGCTTCATCTTTTGATATTTACAAAGAGCTACTTAACATTCACTAAAGAAGCAGAGGCTGGGTACAAACCTGTACTCAGACGCAACGCAAGAAGACGATCGGCTGTCATATAGAGGAGGAAAAAGACCTTTCTGACACACAAAGTGGTTGTGTACTTGGCTGTTTCCTCCTCCCGCGTCATCTCCGAGGCGTAATTGACATCGTCTGTTTGTCACAGCTGTGTTTGTGCAGGAAAATGAGGGCTGGTGCAGAGGTGAGCGTTCTGGATGCAGGTTCAAAGCCTGATTCAGACTGGAGGCACAACTGCAATCATTCAAATTAGTCTAAAGCAGTTGATTCATTCCTTTATTTCAGACGTAAAAGAAGTAAAATGGTAAATGGACTTGTACTTATATAGCACCTTTCTAGTCTTCTGACGACTCAAGGCGCTTTCACAGTGTTTGTCACATTCACACAGACATTCACACTGATGGCAGTGGACATCTACAGACCATCTAATCCAGGGATGTCAAAGTCAAATACATCAGAGGGCCAAAAAAACGAATTTGCTACAAGCCGAGGGCCGGACTGGTTCAATGTTTATTAAAACATATTAAAATGATTGCATATAACATATTGAACCAGGCAAACAGACAAAAACAAACTTCTCCTGTACATTAAATGAATAAAGCAATATTTTCTTATGACTTTAGTTATTTCAAGGAAAACATTTTCAACAGGCAAACAGCAAAAAAGAAAATGTCCTTCAAACATAAACTGTGTTCCTTAATATCAAGATAAAGACGCAGCTGTGTGAACATGTGCTCTGCCTCCCACCGAGCTTGAAACACCCTGTTCTCATCGTCCACCTTCCCTTTAGCCGTTATTGGGGAGGTGGGGGTTGCTGAAAGTTGACATCTGCCCTGAATGCTGAGGAATAATGAAGCCGAAGGGCTACCGTTGCCTTGTGGGTAATGTCGTTTTTTGCGTGAAAAACACCAGCAGGCGGCTGTGGCGTGCGGGCCGGTTCTAATACTAATCAAATTTCATCCCGGGGGCCGAGATAATTCATTCGCGGGCCAGATCCGGCCCGCGGGCCCTGACTTTGACACCCATGATCTAATCTAACCATTCACACCACATTCACACACCCATGCGAAGCACGGGGAGCATTTCGGGGTTCAGTGTCTTGCTCAAGGACACTTCGACATGTGGATCGCCAATCTGTCGAATGTAGGACGACCCACTCTTCCACTGATCCACAGTAAAAAGAGATAAAAGATCAGAAAAAGGGCGGAAAGTAGAGTTGTCACTGATGTCAAACACAGTTCTGCCTTGTAAATTAGCCACAGATGTGAAACACCAGGGCTGTGCTTCAATGGTGGTTCAACATTGTTTGCTTGCACTCGGGGGAATCCCTGCGGCCATCTTTAGGGTCGTTACAAAAAATGTCTAGAAAAAACTGAAGGTACCTTGGTGAGATGGACCCCCTTCCGTTTCTATATCTATACTTGACTTGTGTGGCTTCTTCTCAACATTATCTGTAAACACATGGAATAAATTTAGTTTTGCAATGATAACGACGATAATCATGATTCAGATCACAAACAGAAGGTTCTGAACCAAAGATGATGCAGCTGTTTACAAAGTGCCGATGATGCCGACGTATAATCCGTATAAAATACACCTTCATCTCATTGAAATGAGTCCAGTTTCCCTCTGCTCTCCGCGGGTCTTTGTGTGACGCGTGCTGCTGTGTAATACCAAGGTCTGAGGGGAAGTGAAGGAGGGCATTTTGAACATTTAAGTGTGACTGTCTCTGTCTTTGTGTCTGTCTTTTCTCTCTCTCTCTCCTTCTCTTCCTCTCTCCGGTGCAGACAGATGTGCGTCCTCCACAGAGCTGGGTCTGTCTGACGTTCCTGTCTGTTATAGTGAAGGTTTTCAACGCCACCGTACTCTACGGGGGAATTGTTGGGTCTCTGTAAATCATAAATAAGTCATAGAGTGTGGTCTTTACCTACTCTGTAAAGTGTCCTGAGACAACTTTGGTTATGATTTGGCACTATAAATAAAACTGAATGACTCCTATTCACCACCCAGTGTAAAGCGACGCACACATCGTGTCGGTCGGGTCACAAGAAATGAACACTCTTGTAGCCGATGGGTGAAATAATACATCACTAGCGAGGGAAATATGAATAACAAGAAAACAAATTAAATCAAAATCAGTTAATTTTTGAATCAAGAAGAAGAAGAAGAATTATTATTATTCATGTTACACACACACAGGCCTGAAATACACACACACACATGCACAAACAGGACCTATATACATGCAATTAATGGAGAGATGTCAGAGCGAGGGGGCTGCCAGTGGATCAGCGCCCCGAGCAGTTGGGAGTTCGGTGCCTTGCTACCAGTCCACGCTCCATACAGGGACACGAACCAGCGACCCTCTGGTTCCCAGGCAAGTCACCTATGGACTGAGCTACTGCCGCCCCAAAAAGAGAACTAAAAGATCAAATGAGGAGAAAACAGAGTTCCTCACGGATGCTGAACTTCTCCCCCTCTCTCTAAGGGAGACTCCAGCCCCCCTCCTGAGGAAACACATTTCAGGCGCTTGGACCCGCGACCTGGTTCTTTCGGTCATGACTCAGCTTTCATGACCACAGGTGAGCCGGTGTTTTGGTTTAAAGAGTCACCCTGTTACCTGCATGTGTCTGGGTTGCTCGTAGTGAAGGCAGCTGTTGAAAACACGAACAGAACATGTAGGTAAAGGTGTAAAATACAGACTCATCTGTGTTTATTATCTGTGCAAACCATTTACTTAAGTTGGGCTGGGAGGCTCCAGTTACACGGTCACTGGTTATACTGAAATACAGTCGTGATCCTGTCTGAGTCCACTATTGGTTCGGTGCCTTGCTCAAGAAACAGCACCTCGGCAGTGCCCAGGAGATGAACTGGCACCTCTCCAGCCACCAGTCCACGCTCCATACAGGGACTTGTACCAGCGATCCTCTGGTTCCCAGCAAAGTCACCTATGGACTGAGCTACTGCCGAAAGAGATGGAGATATACCCGTGTTTAGTCAGAGCTGGTTTGTTTTTATCCGCGGATGGAGAGACCGAAGGTTGACCTCTTTACTCTAAATGCCAGATAACCGTAAATGTCAGTGGTTTCTCGGATACACAGAGCGACCACTATAGGAGGTAAAGACCAATCATGATGGTTTTACATGAGGAGAACAGTCAGACTATAAGAAACCAGTACTGTTTATGTCTTTAGATGTTATGTGTTCTCTATTTTGACCTTTGTGAAGCTCATTTTTCTCATTTTCAGTTTCTCATGAATGGTTTTTGTCTTTAACAAAGCTGTTGGGAAAACACATCACTTAACACTTAAGGAGTGTGTAATTAATGTAATGTAAGAAGCAAACTCTGTGTATAGATCAAGAGAGAGAGAGAGAGAGAGAGAGAGAGAGAGAGAGAGAGAGAGAGAGAGAGAGAGAGAGAGAGAGAGAGAGAGAGAGAGAGAGAGAGAGAGAGAGAGAGAGAGAGAGAGAAGGATAAAGACAAAGGGACAGTGGAACGAACAAAGGGAAAACGTCTTCATGCTCTGTCACCCTTCTCTTTCTTTTTACAGGCTGACATTTTACAGTGATGGAGAGAGAGTGTGTGTGTGTGTGTGTGTGTGTGTGTGTGTGTGTGTGTGTGTGTGTGTGTGAGAGAGAGAGTGTGTGCATGCGTGCGTGCATGCGTATTCCCAAAGAGCAGTGATGGATGCTGACAGTTGGTGCATTTAACTTTCCACCACCTTCATTGAAGACTCTGGGCATTAGTCTGTTGTATGTATGTGTGTGTGTGTGTGTGTGTGTGTGCATGTGTGTGTGTGTGTGTGTGTGTGCATGTGTAAAGGTCATTGAGCTGTGTCTCACAGTGTTGATCCACTGTGTTTAGCTGCAGGTTAATCCACCATGCAGAAGTTAACCTGGCACACACTGAAATAACGGACCAGAACAGGTTTCCCTCTGTTGGGCCCACTGACTGCATCACCTCATCAAATAGTTTGAACACACCACATGTTTCACATCAAGGCGTTAATGAGGTCTGAGTGTCCAGATGTGGAAAGTCAATATATAGTAGGGTTAGTAAGTAGGGCTACACACGCTGATGTGGCGGAGGAGCAGTCAGAAGTCAACAATCATGGTGGAATAAGTAATACGTGGCTGTTTAAAGAGGTCCTATTACGCTAGTTTCAGGGTTATTTGGACCTTTCTCCTATTGTCCATTGCTGCGGCACGTCTTTGTGCCCCTCCGAAAAGCTCTGATTGGTCGGCTGGTCTGCTCTGCTATGATTGGTCATCTGTTTATGCTGCGTACCAGGAAATGTTACGCCCCTTACCATATACGGAATCAGTGCCCTCAGCAGCTGGAAACACTGTCTATACGGAAGCTAGCCACGTTAGCTGTGCAACATGCTAACGTTAGCTTTCACAGGTTAACTCACAGCTTACAGTTGGGGCCTGTGTTTAGCAGCGTGACCAACAGGGAAGTCAGGATTACTCTACGGAGACAAATTCTGGAAATTCAAAGACATCGCTAATAGCGACTGACACGCTAGCGTTCAGAGCTGAGCACAGTCGACCCAGACGATTAGCATGGCTCAGCTTTGAATGCAAGTACTTCATTATTTGATGCTTTAGTTTTATTAAACGTGGCTATAAAACATTATAACTACATTAAGGGGTCAGAAAAGCATGATCGGTCGTCTTTAACGTATTGTCACGAACGGGTTCTTAAGATATTGTACAAAAAGTTTCGCACACAAATTCGTTTTATATCTTACTTCTTCTTCTTCTTACTAATCATTGAACGGACATGGATCGCTAAAAGGCAACAGACCAGAAGTGGACTGCAACAACAACGCATGTGATCCCCGTGACGGGACCGGTTTCGGTTTAGTACATCCAGGACACGAACGAAAGTCCTGTGCACCCTTCACCCTCCAGGGGACGATCATCCTCATTAGTGCCACTACCTCAGATTGTGCACTATCATCACTATGGCACTTTACTCTTTACATCAATGTAAACATGTATATCATTGTACTTTTCATGCACATGATATTTTAATCTTTTTAAGTTTTGGCAGCTTTTTATGTTCTATATTTCATGTTACAGGAATATATAATATGTGTATGCCGTATTTATTAAATGCCAGTAAAGCAAAGTCTTAGGGCGCACTCACACTGTCCTTCTGTCCCGGGCCAAAACCGTTTTTTCAGCTAAAGCCTAGTACCTTTAAGCAGTGTGAGTGCACCCGTGCCGCGCATAACTGCGGACAGCGGGCCGTCCACGAAAGAGGTGGGCTTTAGCGGAGCCGTTTGCACATGTACGAGCACGAGCGTGCGCACGTGTACGAGCACGAGCCCTACGGCAGTAGCGTTATGTCCGCCTGTTCGGACATAGAAAATAGAAAGACGGACCATGCGCGGACATTTAACAACAACAACAATGGCGGCGAAAGGTTCACGTTGGTGTGATGCGGAGGTGGAGTGTTTACTGCAGATTTGGTCGGATGAAAATATTCAATAACAGTCGACAAGACGCACAAAAACTCAGAGGTCTACGGAAAGATCTGGAAACAAAGCCACACACATGCAATCAATGCGTGTGACGTGTTACGGCGTGATGACGTATAGGCAGCAAGAAGCATTGACCGAGGCCCAGGTAGTGTGAGTACAAACGGGGCTGGGGCGCGGGGGGACAAGTACCCTAAAGCACGGGTCGCGGTGCGGAAGGACAGTGTGAGTGCGCCCTTAGACTCACCCAGAGTTAGATGGCTACTGGGGACTGCATTATTATTTCAGTCAGGTCTAGAACATGTCCTTCTTTTCCACTTGCTCTCGTTGCTCGATGTGTATTTCTTTCTTTTTCCTCGACTTTCTGAAAAGCTGAAGCACGCTGCTGTGCTTTGGCTTTCAGCTCCGAGGCTTTGACAGCACTTCTTTGTTTTAGACTCATGTGTTCGTGGCTTGTTTTTGAAAAATACAGAGTTTTCATATTTCATATATATTCATATAATACAGTAAAGTCGCAGAATATGAACTGAAAACCTCAGAAAACAGATGTAAGAAGCAGAAAACAGTGAGAGACTTAAACTATTAGAAGAAGAAGATTTCCTTTATTAGTCCCACAATGGGAACATTTGACTGTTTAACTATATTTTTCATGTTACACACACACAGGCCCGAAATACACACACATGCACAAACAGGACCTTTATACATGCAATTAATGGAGAGATGTCAGAGCGAGGGGGCTGCCAGTGACCAGTGCCCCGAGCAGTTGGGGGTTTGGTGCATTGCACCTTGGCAGTGCCCAGGAGATGAACTGGCACACTCCATGCTCCATTCATGGTCCACACAGGGACAATCTTGGTTCCTACCCTCACCTGTGGTCATGAAAGCTGGGTCAGGACCCAAAGAACCAGGTCGCGGGTCCAAGCGGACTAAATGTGTTTCCTCAGGAGGGGGGCTGGAGTCTCCCTTAGAGAGAGGGGGAGAAGTTCAGCATCCGTGAGGAACTCGGAGTAGAGCTGCTGCTCCTTTGCGTTGAAAGGAGCCAGTTGAGGTGGTTCAGGATCATCTGGTAAGGATGAACCCTGGGCGCCTCCCTAGGGAGGTGTTCCAGGCACGTCCAGCTGGGAGGAGGCCTCGGGGAAGACCCAGGACCAGGTGGAGAGATTAGATCTCCACACTGGCCTGGGAACGCCTCAGGATCCCCCAGTTAGAGCTGGTTAATGTGGCCCGGGAAAGGGAAGTTTGGGGTCCCCTGCTAAAGCTGCTGCCCCGCGACCCGACCCCAGATAAGAGGCTGAAGATCAGATTGGAGATGAGATATCCATCTATCTTGTTGCGAATACGATCTTGAGACACTATGACGGTGTGCTGCTGATTCTCCATATTCAACCTTTAAGTCAGCACAATAGCCTCTTGCTAAACGCTCTTGAAATGAATACTGCTTTCGCGGCTTTCACTCTCTGTATGCCACAGAAATACCACGGCAGCTCGGCTTTTAAGAGCTATAGGACGTTCATGCGTTTTTATTCTGCAGGGTAAAACCTGAGCTCACGGTTTTGTTAATGCCCTTCAAGGAAACAGAAATGCATTTTTCAAATAACTGTAGCATCAAGAAATTTCAACCCTCCTGTTGCCCTCAAATTTCACTAACACCATTTATTCTAGGGGTCAATTTGACCATTAAACATCTGGAAAATGATCATAATCAATGTGTGACTCAAGTGAAGTCGGGTACTTTATGTTTTTATTTAACAGAATTAAAAATATCACTGATGTTAAACTGCATGGAGGGATTTCTGTGTGTGTGTTTTAAAGTAAGTCTGTTATTTTAAGTGCTATTTTGTGTTATTTGTAACATCTGGAATGAAAGTAACGTCCGTTATCAAGGACAGCAGCATGAATTTGACTTCATATAATATTTGAATTGTAAAATAAACAATAATAATAATGATCAAATAATCCAGATTATCAAACTGACCCTTCATCCCTTCTTTCTCATCTCCATCACGGTAACCGTCTTGGTTTTATTCATTATAGTGTGACCAAGTCATCCACGACATCCCGTTTAACCCTCCTGTTCTCCTAAGGGTCAATTTGACCCCATTTAATGTTTAACATCTCTAAATAACGACGTCTTTTTTTTTTTTTTTTGCTTTATATTTATGACTTTTCCTCATTTTATGGGGACAAAAACTAAAATTATCATGATTATATATTTTTTTATTGTTCTTATCGTACATGTACTTGGCATCGGTGTTCCTTTGGTAAGTAACTCTGTTATTTTAAGTGCTGTTTTGTGTTATTTGTAACATCTGGAATGAAAGTAACGTCCGTTATCAAGGACAGCAGCATGAATTTGACCTCATATAATATTTGAATTGTAAAATAAACAATAATAATAATGATTAAATCATCCAGATGATCAAACTGACCCAAAGGAACACCGATGACACAAGCACATGTACGATAAGAACAATGAAAAAATATATATAATCATGATAATTTTAGGTTTTTTATGAGTTGTCCCCATAAAATGAGAAAAAGTCATAAATATAAAGCAAAAAAACACAAAAAAATGACATTATTTAGCGATGTTAAACATTAAATGGGGTCAAATTGACCCTTAGGCGAACAGGAGGGTTAAGAGCTATAGGACGTTCATGCGTTCTTATTCTGCAGGGTAAAACCTGAGCTCAAAGTTTTGTAAATGCCCTTCAAGGAAACAGAAATGAATTTTTCAAATAACTGTAGCATCAAGAAATTTCAACAGAAGAGCTCTGTTCAAAAACCGCACACTTACAAAACCCTCCGTTTCATCTAATTCTGGTCTGCCATGATGTTTGATGTGGGCTAATTTTATGATAAAGTAGCTTTTTGTCACAGCGGCACTTCTTCCCAGGGTTGAGTGTCTTTGGAAGTGTTTAAATATCTGTTCCTGTTCAGTCCCAACATGCATTCAGGCTGCAGAGTGCCATACAGCAGCACGGCTGCAGCTGCGGCTCGTTCGGGACGCGTCGGGCGACTTAAACTCTCATCTCATCATCAAACTGAATCTTTAATCAACCCTTCTCCTCACTCAAGTGATGAATAGCAGATCTCCCATTCTTTCCACCGCTGTTCCCCTTTCATCGTCATGCCCCAGTGGGATCTTCAAGCGTTTTCAAACTTTTGTTCCCTCTCCTTACTCAGAGTACCTGAAACGACATCAAAAGATGATTCTCTGCTGTCAAAGAACCTAATATTTCCTCTTCCTCTCTTATTTCCTGCTGTGTTTTAATCCTCTTGAACTATAATGTCCCATATATTAAGTGGGGAGCTAAGCAGGCCCGTTTGTACTCACACTACCTGGGCCTCGGAGAATGCTTCTTGCTCCGTAACACGTCACACGCATTGATGACGTCATGGTGATGCGTGGCTTTGTTTCCAAATCTTTCCGTAGACCTCGGAGTTTTTGTGCGTCTTGTCGACTGTTTTTGAATCTTTTCATCGACCAAATCTGCAGTAAACACTCCACCTCCGCATCACACCAACGTGAACCTTTCGCCGCCATTGTTTTAAATGTCCGCGCATGGTCCCTCCTTCTTTTTTCTATGTCCCAACAGGCGCACAGGAAATGACCTCAGAGCCGCTGTAGGCCTCGTGCTCGTGCTCGTACATGTTTAAACCTGCTTTACAAAAGCCAACCTCTCCCAAACGGGCCGTGGCCAGCAAGCGTGCCACTCCTAGACGCGGTACGGTTGCACTCACACTGGTCAAAGGAACTAGACTATACGTCATGCCGCACCGGTCATGACACGTCTACCAGTAAAAGTGACGGACTAAGCCAGCTCACGTCCCGATCCTGTTATCTGAGAATTTTTAGAAATCGCTCCTTCCCTGTAAGAGCATTGAAATAACGTCTTTGAACACACAGCTTGTGATGCACAGCGTCTTTCCAGATGGAAGGATGGCTGTCCTCCATCATGTCCTCCAGTCGAGTGACACGTGGAAATGAAAGTGAAACCAAACACTCGTCTCACTGACGCACAGACAGACAGCTGGAAATGAACCTGCCACATTATAATTTGCTTGTCGTTCTGCACCTGCCCGTCTCTCCGTCCGTCTGTTTCTGTCCCCATCACTCACTCTCCTTTTATCTGCCATTCAGACGACACACACACACACACACACACACACACACGTTTGTTTAGTCTCTGCCGATCTCTCACACTCTTTAATTACCTGTTTGTGTCTCACTTCCCTATTACACAGTCATTATCTCTCTCTCTCTCTCTCTCTCTCTCTTCTTGTCTTTATTTGCTGAAGTTGGTTTATTTGGTGTCTTTCTTCCTTTAGTTGTCATCCTTATCTTTTAGTCTTTCCTTTCTTCCTTGCATTCAAACAGTGCATGTACAGCTCCCTGTCCTTTATTGAAACAAAGCATCTGGTTGTTTTATAGTTCATATGGTGACAGGAAGTCGTTTACATGTTTTGACTAGCTAAGAAAAAAATAGGTCCTGTTAGGGCGCACTCACACTGTCCCTCCACACCGGGCCAAAACAGGTTTTACAGGTAGGGCCTAGTGCGTTTGACCAGTGTGAGTGCACCCGCTCCGCGCCTAGATGCGGCTAGTTGGCCGTCCACAGCCCGTTTGGGAGACGTGGGCTTTTGTAAAGCGCGCTTGCACATGTACGAGCACGAGCGTGCACACGTGTACGAGCACGAGGCCTACGGCGGCTCTGAGGTCATTTCCTGTGCGCCTGTTGGGACGTAGAAAAAAGAAGGAGGGACCATGCGCGGACATTTAAAACAATGGCGGTGAAAGGTTCACGTTGGTGTGATGCGGAGGTGGAGTGTTTACTGCAGATTTGGTCGATGAAAAGATTCAAAAACAGTCGACAAGACGCACAAAAACTCCGAGGTCTACGGAAAGATCTGGAAACAAAGCCACGCATCGCCATGACGTCATCAATGCGTGTGACGTGTTACGGCGTGATGACGTATAGGCGGCAAGAAGCATTCGCAGAGGCCCAGGTAGTGTGAGTACAAACGGGCCTGGAGGGGGGGGGTAAGGACCCTAAAGCACGGGGCACGGGACGGACGCACAGTGGGAGTGCGCCCTTAATTCACCTTAAGCAAAAGAAGACACGTTCTACGTATGTTTGGTCTCTGTGTTTTCTCTTTGTTCGGTAATGTGGCCCTCATTGATTCATTCAGTACCGTGACTCTGTACTGTACGGTATGAGTGTGTCTCTTTCACATTATTGGAGCTGTGATTGGATTAAATGACCATGTTTTCCGGGTTGGCGAGGTTAACTGGTCCCAGATAAACCGTGTGGAGAGAGAGAGAGAGAGATGCAGTGTCACAGCCTCATCTGTGACTTTACACTGAGGAGAGCTCAATCAAGACGATGGAGCTGCAGCCACATGAACTGCCATCGATATATCTCAGTGTTTGCAGAGAGAGAGAGAAAGAGAGAATGGGGGAAGGTAGATAGAAACATAATAAGGGTCTTTGGCTCTAGCACCTTTTTAAATGAACAATTACACAGTGATTTACACTGAACGGAAGATTTATCAATAGTAATACAAGAAGAGGGCGACACGGTGGAGTGGTGGTCAGCACTGTTGCCTCACATGTGACGGTTCCTGGGTTGAATCCCGGCTGGGGCCCTTCTGTGTGGAGTTTGCATGTTCAAACCCCGTGTCTGCGTGGGTTAACAAGGGGTATGGCCTACACCTTATCCCCTCTCAAATCGCCTACTGGCTACAGCACACAGGTCTATGCTTCTATAGCTCTTTGGATGTTTTTAACAACTGCAACTGTACCACGGGGCGACACGATGGTGTGGTGGTTAGCACTGTCGCCTCACAGCGAGAGGGTTCCTGGTTCGAATGGTTCTCCCCGTGTCTGCGTGGGTTTTCTCCGGGTTCTCCGGTTTCCTCCCACAGTCCAAAGACGTGCAGGTGTTCGGTTCATTGATGACTCTAAATCACCCGTAGGTGTGAATGGTTGTCTGTCTCTGTTCGTCTCTATGTGTCCTGTGATAGACTGGCGTCCTGTCCAGGGTGGACCCCGCCTCACGCCCGATGTCAGCTGGGATCGGCTCCAGCCCCCCCACGACCCCGACGAGGGACAAGGGGCAGAAGATGCAAATGCGCTTTACAAAAGCCCACCTCTCCGGAACGGGCCGTGGGCGGCAAGCGTGCCGGTCCTAGGCGCGGTGTGGTTGTACTCACACTGGTCAAACGAACTAGACTTTACCCGTAAAACCTGTTTGGGCACAGTACGGAAGGACAGTGTGAGTGCGCCCTGAGACTTAAACTATTAAAGGTTAAATATGTAGAATCTTTATTTAAAGCTATGTTTTTAAAAAAACTCTTCCAGTTAAAGATTGGCTAACGTTAAATACTGTTAAATAATTAATTGATTAGTGGAAATTGGTCGTTACCCTGTATGATTCATCACTTGACATGGCGCAGGCTGATCGCTGACACACAACAAACCTGGCAACCCGACTGCTGGAATGATTTGTTTGTTGTTTGAGTACGTTCTTGAGACACTATGTTCTCCATATTCAACCTTTGCCTACAGCTAGACATGATACAAGGTGAATGAATAAATGTTTTTGTTAGCTTCGCCGTCATTGTGACGCCCAGTGGTGGCGAGTTTTGGCCTTCACAGAGCCAGGATTCATGATTGAATGTGATTCTTTGTTTGGGAGGGGAGAGGGATACATACATACGGGGCTGCATGTCTGCGTTAAACAAGCCAATGAAGGACAGGGAGACATACCTGGTGGGTGTTTTTTTTACACATATACACTAACACCAATAACCTTCTGTGTGCATATTCATGTAGAGACATTCATTATTATATATAAATCCTATAAAAGATTTATGAATCCTTCTGTGTGCATTCATTAAGACTGAGCTGACTACACATGCTGCCACCACGACCCTGAATTACATAAGTGATGGAAATGGACGGAGGAAATATTATATAACAACATTCTCCGTGTGATTGTTTTGTCAGGCAAAAGCAATGACTTTGGTCAAAGGTCATCGTCACACAGAGAAAGAGCCAGAACATCCTTTGAAATGAGTGAAAGTTAGTTAGAAATCAGCGCGCTCTGTGTGTGTGTGTGTCTACATGCGTAGGTTTACATTGATCTGTGTTTTCCGACAGAGACACAACTGTAAGTGAACAGCTGAGCACCATCTTCCAATGCAGCGCCGCACTGGAAGACACCTCTGAGTCCTTCTGAACTCTGTTTTTGTTTGGATTTGAACCGTATCTTTGCACATGGACACGCGTGCAGCTGTTGGAGAAAAGAGGCGTAGCCTGTGATCAGACGGCCCTGATGGAGTCCTCCCTCTGACCAGCTCTCATGGTGGTGGAGCTCACAGTTATCTCCCCTATCTAGACCGCAAACAACACATCACCATTGCCTGCAGACTGCGTTTGGGTCCATTTGCTCCACCCTCTATGATAGATTTAAGGGAAAGCTCGTAACAGGCAGTGGTCTATTGGGATTATATCACAGCTATGTTGTTCGGCATTGCTAGCTTGTTGTAACTAAGATCTAAAGAAAGAATGAAATGTTCTCCATCGACAGATAGGGTGACCACTTCCATAAAACCAAAAAGGAGGACATTATGAAGCATATCGCGAGGCAGGAATGATTACTATGGTGTACATAGCTCTGTTATACTCTCATCAACAATACAACAAATACAAATTGCATTGGTTAATAGATGATGTTTGTGAAGCTAATGTCATGCTAACGTCGTGATGTCTGACCAGGCCGGGACCAGTCCCAGCCTGGTCCTGGTCCTGGTCAGATGCGTACATGAACTGATGAAGCCTCTTGGATGAGAGGTGAAACGTCTTCCTAGACAAATAACCAAGTCCAGTTGCTCTTAGACTGAAATTGCTTTGAGGAGAACGACGACCTGGACACATGAGAACATTCACAGGCATCTTGGCAGTCCCCCCCCCCCCCCCTTTGTCTCTGTGTTTGTCTCCCTCTGTCTGTGATTCCTTGTATGTGCATTCCCTCATTGTTTGTTTGTTGCAAGCTGGAGGTGTGGTCTTCCCCGGGCAGGTTGTTCCAGGTGGACCTCGTTGGCGCTAACTACGTCCCTTCCTGTATATAAGGACGGACCTGGAAATCATTCAGTGCCAGATCGTTTCAGCAGCAAGAGTGTTACCCGCTTTCCTGTCGAGCTGTCTGCTCACCTATCTGCCAGCCTGTCTGCCCGCTCCCCAGTCCGTCTCCTAGCCCGTCTCCCAGCCCGTCTCCCAGCCCTTCTCCCATGCCCGCCTGTCTCCCAACCTCCTAGCCTGTCTCCCAGCCCGTCTCCCAGCCTGTCTCCCAGCCCGTCTCCCAGCCTTTCTCCCAGCCCGCCTGTCTCCCACCCAGCCTGTCTCCCACCCAGCCTGTCTCCCAGCCCGCCTGTCTCCCAGCCTCCCAGCCTGTCTCCCAGCCCGCCTGTCTCCAAGCCTCCCAGACCCTGTCTCCCAGCCCGCCTGTCTCCAAGCCTCCCAGACCCTGTCTCCCAGCCCGTCTCCCAGCCTGCCTGTCTCCCAGCCTCCCAGCCCGTCTCCCGGTTTACCACCCGCCTGTTCTCATGCCCCGTGGCCATTCTTTCCAACTCACGACTGGCGTCAGCTGCAGAGGACGCCATTAGACGTGGATGAACTGACCTTCGAAGAGCGCTTCACTCTTTACTTAAGTTGGAGTTAAAACTGACTCTAGCGTTCGTGTCTGCATTTGGTCCCAGTCCTCTGTGTGTTCCCAGTTACCGTTCTTGACTTCTGAATAGGAAATAAATATTAAGGAAACGTAAAAAAGTGTAAACAGAATCAATACATAACTCAACCACTAAGACACACAACAACCACCAACAACTCAAAACCTGTCTGATACAAATGAGATGTAGATAAACAAAGAAAGACTGCTTCTCTTTTTGCACCACAGTGACACTTCAATCCATTTCCCAAAGCGACACTGTCAGGGGTTTGCTGGCGCGCAGCGAGTTTAAGATCCCGGTGGTAAATTAAAGTTAACATGAATGAATGGTGGCGGTAAGTCCACAGAGCAGACAGTGAAGAACGACATCCAAACTTACGGCAAAGTTCAGTTTCAAGTTAAGGAGGTGAGTCAATGAGTCGGGAGGCCGTGGCATTCAGAGCCACCGCCGCTGCTGCTGCAAAGGTCTGTCGATACCACAATGACATTAAGGGTGAACTGCAGCAATTTGTCCCAATGGGTGTTAGCCCAAATGTTAAAGTGTGTGTGTGTGTGTGTGTGTGTGTGTGAGTGTGTGTGAGTAAGTGGAGTCTGAATACAGTCTGAATGTCCTCTCTAAGAATTGGATATCCCAGAGATAATAAGTCTTCACTGGGGAGGATTGGCCTCCTAGCTGTTAGGAAAGGAGTGTGTGCATCTTCATTCATTCATTCATCTTCAGCCTCTTGTCCCTGTCGGGGTCACGGGGGGGCTGGAGCCGATCCCAGCTGACATCGGGCGTGAGGCGGGGTCCACCCTGGACAGGATGCCAGCCTATCACAGGACACATAGAGACGAACAGAGACAGACAACCATTCACACCTACGGGTGATTTAGAGTCATCAATGAACCGAACACCTGCACGTCTTTGGACTGTGGGAGGAAACCGGAGAACCCGGAGAAAACCCACGCAGACACGGGGACAACATGCAAACTCCACACAGAAGGGCCCCAGCCTGGAGAACGGGCCTCGATGGAGACGCTACGTCCATTTTTTATACATTCATTCATTCATCTTCATCCTCTTGTCCCTGTCGGGGTCGCAGGGGGGCTGGAGCCGATCCCTACTGACATCGGACGTGAGGCGGGGTCCACCCTGGACAGGACGCCAGTCTATCACAGGACACATAGAGACGAACAGAGACAGACAATCATTCACACCTACGGGCAATTTAAGGGCGCACTCACACTGTCCTTCCGCACCGGGCCAAAACAGGTTTTTTGGCTAAAGCCTAGTGCGTTTGACCAGTGTGAGTACATCCGCTCTGCGCATAACTGCGGCCAGTTGCCCGTCCACGGCCCGTCGGAGAGAGGTGGACTTTTGTAGAGCTTGTTTGCACATGTACGAGCACGAGCGTGCGCACGTGTACAAGCACGAGCACGAGGCCTACGGCGGTTCTGAGGTCATTTCCTGTGCGCCTGTTGGGACGTAGAAAAAAGAAGGAGGGACCATGCGCGGACATTTAAAACAGTGGCGGTGAAAGGTTCACGTTGGTGTGATGCGGAGGTGGAGTGTTTACTGCAGATTTGGTCGATGAAAAGATTCAAAAACAGTCGACAAGACGCACAAAAACTCTGAGGTCTACGGAAAGATTTGTAAAGAAAGCCACGCATCGCCATGACGTCATCAATGCGTGTGACGTGTTACGGCGTGATGACGTATAGGCAGCAAGAAGCATTCTCCGAGGCCCAGGTAGTGTGAGTACAAACGGGCCTGGGGCGTGGGGGGAGAGGGAGAGCCGATCCCAGCTGACATCGGGCGTGAGGCGGGGTCCACCCTGGACAGGACGCCAGTCTATCACAGGACACATAGAGACGAACAGAGACAGACAACCATTCACACCTACGGGTGATTTAGAGTCATCAATGAACCGAACACCTGCACGTCTTTGGACTGTGGGAGGAAACCGGAGAACCGCTCTTCTTTATGTTTCGTGTACTCTAAGTTTATGTATTAGTCCTTGAATCGAATCAGAGTAGGAATCCGCGACAGGACTTAGTTGTCATTGTGCACAGTTCTGTGTCAGTGTGTATAAATATATCTTTGTGGAGGCTGGAGATTTAGAGCTGGAGACAGAGGGTGTTTTGGAAATCAAGGACATTTTCATAAGTGAGGACATTTTTGCAAAGCAGAGACCAGGAGGGCATTCGTTTAAAACGAGAGAGGGCATTTTGGTTAATAAGAACAATTTTAGAAAGTGAGGTGATTGTGTTTTTGGATTGCGGGGACAATTTCATTCGTGGGTGCAATTTTAGGAAGAGGTGGCCTTTATTGGTGAGTAGGAACATTTGGGCATTTATTTGAAAGAGATATTTTTGCTCAGAGTCTTGGAAAGCACTGGAAAGAAATCATTCTCCCCAGCCTTTACTTCTTCAAAGGGTTCTTCGTGTGCTGAACTTTGCTTAAGATAGGGAATGTATTACGTCATGGGTGTCAAACTGATCCAGTAAAGGGTCGTGTGGCTGCAGGTTTTCATTCCAACCAATCAAGAACACACCTGACTCGACTTACTCAATCACCTGAACTGTCTTCACACAGTTGATTTGTTGGACCAGGTGTGTTTTTGATTGGTTGGAATGAAAACCAGCAGCCACAGCGACCCTTTACTGGATCACTTTGACACCCATGTATTACGTGAATAGTGTCGTCACAGGTGTCGCACATGAGCATGCAGCTCTTTTCCAAAATGTGATTTCATATCTTAATGAAGCTGAACATAAAAAGTGACCTATGTCTAACACAGGGGTGTCAAACTCAAATTCACAGTGGGCCAAATTTAAAAACTGCGACTAAGTGCGGGCCAAACTCAATATCTACAAAAAAATAAATAAAGAGTGCAAATGTGCATGTGTTCCCTTCTCTCCAGATGTGTAACGTTGAACCTTTCCAGTGCAGGTCCTTGTTCTTGTCGTGGTGTTTCTCATGTTTGATTCTTTGGTTACAGCCACGGTGACAAACAGCTCTTTACCTTCACACACAGATCATCTGCCTCCCACCGCTGCTGAAAGCTCCTGTCCTCCATCTTTCTTTGGGTCGATCTGTTTTTATTAATTTTGTCATCTTTTTGTGGTGTTTTGCGTCTGTTTTTAGTTGTTACATCACTTTTTGGAGGTGTTTTCATCTTTCTTTACTAAAAAAAATGGTCTTACCCTTCAGACACACATCATCTGCCTCCCACCGCTGCTGAAAGCTCCTGTCCTCCATCTTTCTTTTGGTCGTTTTTGGGGAGGGGTGGATTCAGTGTGTCTGCAGAGACTGGTAGCATGGATGCTCATGTGTGTGAACAGAAAAGTAGACGTGGATGTGCTTTATACTCATAGAACCTTGAAATGATCGTGCAGGCCAAATATAATTTCACCGCGGGCCAGATTTGGCCCACGGGCCGGAGTTTGACACCCCTGGTCTAACACAAAGCCAATACTCTAATAGATGAAGCAAGCAATGTCTTGTAATACATGTCTGAAAGGGGCTTGTAGGCCAACACACAGCTGACCAATTACACAGCAACAGAATATCAAATCTATATAAGATTGTTTGAGTGTGCGTCAGTGCTGTGACCCTGTTGTTTGTTAAAGGATAACACTGGGGCTATGCAGTAAATAACACCAACAATATTAAGCTAAATCAATGAGAATATGTGTGTGTGTGTGCACCCATGTGATCTTTACATTGAATGTGTGTCCCGTTAGCGTGTGGTTAGCTCTGGGTTCAGCGCATTTCAACATTTTCAGGAACCATTAAACTTGACCCAAGGAAGCTGGTCCAATTTAATCTTTTGAACAGTTATACTACAAGTGTGTGTTCTTGAATCAGTAAGACTGAACATCAGTGACTGGTCAAACACAACCTACTGACTGTGAAGAGCAAAAGAAAGAGACAGTCAACGTCCGGCAATCCTTTGACATTTACAGCAAAGGAAAGTCAGTCAGTCAGCTTCTCCTGGGTCAAAAGGTAGTTTCTCTAATTCCTGGTGGTAACTGACCCCTGACCTTTCCTCCTCAAGATGTCAAGAGTTGGTTCTGTCAGTCCCCTCCTCTCTCCCTTTCATGTGAGTTTGTCTCCCTCTGTCTGTTTTTCCCTGAATGTGTCTCCCCTTTGTGTTTTTGTTTGTTCAGGTCCGGTAGGCGTGTCCTTACCCAGCTGCAGCCTGTTACGCTGATCACCTGTAGGACTATAAAGACCCTGAGCTGACAGGCATGCAGCGCCGGACAGTTGTTATCCTTCCCCTGGTAAACTCTTTGTCTGATTGGCTCCCGTTACTCGTTCGTTGGTTTTGCGCTCCTCGTTGTTTGTCTGGTGTTAGTTTGACCCATCCACCACCCAAAATATCACATCGGACGGTTTACAGTTGAAAACAAAAGAGCAGTGGTAGAACAGCATTATGCCATGCCCTGGGGATGAGAATAGGCTTGTGTGTGAGGCTCATACTAATTACACTAAGTTCAGCCATCCGCGAGGAACTCGGAGTAGAGCCGCTGCTCCTTTGCGTTGAAAGGAGCCGGTTGAGGTGGTTCAGGATCATCTGGTAAGGATGAACCCTGGGCGCCTCCCTAGGGAGGTGTTCCAGGCACGTCCAGCTGGGAGGAGGCCTCGGGGAAGACCCAGGACCAGGTGGAGAGATCAGATCTCCACACTGGCCTGGGAACGCCTCAGGATCCCCCAGTTAGAGATGGTTAATGTGGCCCGGGAAAGGGAAGTTTGGGGTCCCCTGCTAAGGCTGCTGCCTCTGCGACCCGACCCCGGATAAGAGGCTGGAGATGAACTTGTAATATGCATTTTTGCTTTTTTATACAGTTATTTTTTGAAGTTCTTTGGATCCAAAGGGTTAAAAAATGATGCTTCATTTTCCAGTTTTGGAAAAATGACACAACAGACCATAATGTCACACCATGATCAAGAACACTGAGTTCATTATTTATTATGTTTAAATGTGACTGAAAGCAGAGTTTCATATTTTTCACAGAGCCCCTTTATGTCTCATCTCATCTTCATCCGCTTATCCGGGGTCGGGTCGCGGGGGCAGCAGCTTTAGCAGGGGACCCCAAACTTCCCTTTCCCGGGCCACATTAACCAGCTCTAACTGGGGGATCCCGAGGCGTTCCCAGGCCAGTGTGGAGATATAATCTCTCCACCTAGTCCTGGGTCTTCCCCGAGGCCTCCTCCCAGCTGGACGTGCCTGGAACACCTCCCTAGGGAGGCGCCCAGGGGGCATCCTTACTAGATGCCCGAACCACCTCAACTGGCTCCTTTCAACGCTAAGGAGCAGCGGCTCTACTCCGAGTTCCTCACGGATGGCTGAACTTCTCACCCTATCTCTAAGAGAGACTCCAGCCACCCTCCTGAGAAAACCCATTTCGGCCGCTTGTACTCGCGACCTCGTTCTTTCGGTCATGACCCAACTTTCATGACCATAGGTGAGGGTAGGAACGAAGATTGACCGGTAGATCGAGAGCTTTGCCTTCCGGCTCAGCTCTCTTTTCGTCACAACGGTGCGGTAGAGCGACTGCAACACCGCCCCCGCTGCTCCGATTCTCCGGCCAAACTCACGCTCCATCGTCCCCTCACTCGTGAACATGATCCCGAGGTACTTGAACTCCTTCACTTGGGGTAAGGACTCATTCCCTACCTGGAGTAAGCAATCCACCGGTTTCCTGCTAAGAGCCATGGCCTCAGATTTAGAGATGCTGATCCTCATCCCAGCCGTTTCACACTCGGCTGCGAACCGATCCAGTGAGTGCTGAAGGTCACTGACCGACGATGCCATCAGGACCACATCATCTGCGAAAAGCAGAGACGAGATCCTCAGCCCACCTAACTGCAACCCCTCCCCACCACGACTACGCCTTGAAATCCTGTCCATGAAAATCACGAACAGGATTGGTGACAAAGCGCACCCCTGGCGGAGGCCAACCCCCACCGGAAACGAATCCGACTTACTCCCGAGGATCCGGACACAGCTCTCACTTTGGGTGTACAGAGATTGGATGGCCCACAGAAGTGACCCCCTCACCCCATACTCCCGCAGCACCTCCCACAGTATCTCCCTAGGAACCCGGTCATATGCCTTCTCCAGATCCACAAAACACATGTAGACTGGATGAGCATACTCCCAGGCCCCCTCCAGGATCCTTGCGAGAATGAAGAGCTGGTCCGTTGTTCCACGTCCAGGACGGAATCCACATTGTTCCTCTTCAATCTGAGGTTCGACTATAGGACGAACCCTCCTTTCCAGCACCTTGGAGTAGACTTTACCAGGGAGGCTGAGTAGTGTGATACCCCTGTAATTGGCACACACCCTCTGGTCCCCCTTTTTAAAAAGAGGAACCACCACCCCGGTCTGCCACTCCCTTGGCACTGTCCCAGACTTCCACGCAATGTTGAAGAGGCGTGTCAACCAAGACAGCCCCTCCCAACCCAAAGTTTTCAGCATTTCTGGACGAATCTCATCAACCCCTGGGGCTTTGCCACTGTGGAGTTGTTTGACTACCTCAGTGACTTCCGCCAGGGATATTGACAATGATTCCCCATCAGCCTCCAGCTCTGCCTCTACAAAAGAGGGCGTGTTAGTCGGATTAAGGAGTTCCTCAAAGTGCTCCTTCCACCGCCCGATCACCTCATCGGCTGAGGTCACCAGCGTCCCGTCTTTACTGTAAACAGCTTGGACGGTTCCCCGTTTCCCCCTCCTGAGATGTCGAATGGTTTTCCAGAAGCACCTTGGTGCCGCCCGAAAGTCCTTCTGCATGGCTTCTCCGAACTCCTCCCACACCTGCTGCTTTGCCTCTGACACAGCAGAGGCTGCAGCCCTTCTGGCCTGTCGGTACCTTGCAACTGCCTCCGGAGTCTTCCGGGATAGCATATCCCGGAAGGCCTCCTTCTTCAGTCGGACAGCTTCCCTAACCACCGGTGTCCACCACGGTGTTCGAGGGTTACCGCCCTTTGAGGCACCTAAGACCTTGAGGCCACAGCTCACCGCTGCAGCTTCAGCAATGGAAGCTTTGAACATTGCCCACTCCGGTTCAATGCCCCTAACCTCCACAGGGATGCCAGAAAAGCTCCGCCGGAGGTGTGAGTTGAAGATCTCTCGGACAGGGGCCTCCTCCAGACGTTCCCAGTTCACCCGCACTACTCGTTTGGGTTTACCTGGTCTGTCCAGAATCTTCCCCCATCCTCTGATCCAACTCATCACCAGATGGTGATCAGTTGACAGCTCTGCCCCTCTCTTCACCCGAGTGTCCAAAACATGCGGCCTCAGATCAAATGATACGATCACAAAATCGATCATCGACCTTTGGCCTAGGGTGCTCTGGTACCACGTACACTTATGAGCATCCTTATGTTCGAACATGGTGTTAGTTATAGATAATCCGTGACTAGCACAGAAGTCTAATAACTGACGACCACTCGGATTTAGATCAGGGAGACCGTTCCTCCCAATCACGCCTCTCCAGGTGTCTCCATCATTGCCCACGTGGGCGTTGAAGTCTCCCAGCAGAACTATTGAGTCCCCTACTGGAGCCCCATGTAGGACTCCATTCAGGGTCTCCAAGAAGGCCGAATACTCTGAACTGCTGTTTGGTGCATATGCACAAACAACAGTCAGAGTTTTCCCCCCTACCACCCGCAGGCGTAAGGAGGCGACCCTCTCGTCCACCGGGGTGAACTCCAACACCGCGGCGCTCAGCCGGGGGTTTGTGAGTATCCCCACACCCGCCCGGCGCCTCACACCCTGGGCAACTCCAGAGAAAAATAGTGTCCAACCCCTATCCAGGAGAACGGTTCCAGAACCGAGACTGTGTGTGGAGGTAAGCCCCACCAGATCTAACTGGTAGCGCTCCACCTCCCGCACAAGCTCCGGCTCCTTCCCCGACAGAGAGGTGACATTCCACGTCCCAAGAGCCAGCTTCTGCTGCCCGTGTCTGGTCCGTCGAGGCCCCTCACCTTCACTGCCACCCGTGCAGCAGCGCACCCGACCCAAGTGGTTCCTCCTGCGAGTGGTGGGCCCACAGGATGGAGAGGAGGGAGGTGCCACGTCACTTTTTCGGGCTGTGCCCGGCCGGGCTCCGTGGCAAACCCGGCCACCAGGCGCTCGCCGGCGAGCCCTCCGTCTGGGCCTGGCTCCAGACGGGGGCCCCGGGCTTCCTCCGGGCAGGGTCTCTCTTCCTCTTTGTTGTTTGTCCATTGAGTCTTTGTGAACCATTCTTAGTCCGGCCCCTCGCCTGAGACCACTTTGCCATGGGAGACCCTACCAGGAGCATTAAGCTCCAGACAACACAGCCCTCAGGTTCACAGGGACACACAAACCTCTCCACCACGATAAGGTGATGGTTCCCGGAGAGGGCCCCTTTATGTCTTTTATTCAAATCCTTCCAATGCTGCTTTTCATTATGCTGCTGACAACACCCCATTTTCTCCTGTTATGTTCAATCCATCCATCTGTTCTTTGCATATTTATCCCTCCCCGATCTCTCTATTCATCTCTCCCACTCTCTGGTGCACAGTTGGCTGTCAAGCAGCCATCTCAGTGTCTTCAGAGAAGAAATAATCTTTTCCATCACACACCCGACCCTCCATTGTCATGCCATATGGCGTAAACAAACGCCAAACACTGGAGACGACATAGCAGAGGACTTTAAAGGATGCACGACACAGGACACGCAGAGGAAAAGGAAGTCTAAAGTGAACAAATATATATATAAATATGGTCGCCCCCTGAGCCCATCCTGATCTCTGAGCTCTGTTGTATTTCACTCTCAGATCAGTCTGGTAACGTGCGGCGGTGAAAATTTGGGGAAGTTTGCCAAACGACCGAAACCAATCAGCGTTGCTTTTGAGGCGGGTTTAAGAGAAGGAGGACGAAACGACAATGATGATGATGATGATGATGATCTAAAAAGTCAAACTGCTTTCTTCACGCTTGTCCCTACACCAGAGAAATGTAAAGCAGTACAATAAAACCATGAAACAGACAGACCTCTAAGGGCGCACTCACACTGTTCCTCCGCACCGTGCCCCGTGCTTTAGGGTCCTTGTCCCCCCCTCCAGGCCCGTTTGTACTCACACTACCTGGGCCTCGGAGAATGCTTCTTGCTGCCTATACGTCATCACGCCGTAACACGTCACACGCATTGATGACGTCATGGCGATGCGTGGCTTTGTTTCCAGATCTTTCCGTAGACCTCTGAGTTTTTGTGCGTCTTGTCGACTGTTTTTGAATCTTTTCATCGACCAAATCTGCAGTAAACACTCCACCTCCGCATCACACCAACGTGGACCTTTCGCCGCCATTGTTGTTGTTTTAAATGTCCGCGCATGGTCCCTCCTTCTATTTTCTATGTCCGAACAGGCGCACAGGAAATGACGTCAGAACCGCCGTAGGCCTCGTGCTCTTACACGTGCGCACGCTCGTGCTCGTACACGTGCAAACATGCTTTACAAAAGCCCACCTCTCTCTGTCCGCAGTTATGCGCGGAACGGTTGCATTCGCACTGCTCAAACGCACTAGGCTTTAGCTGAAAAAACGGTTTTGGCTCGGTGCGGAAGGACAGTGTGAGTGCGCCCTTAGTGGTTATTCAGTATCTTTTTAATAACAGCATCCCGGGGAACACAGAGCGCCCTGTCTTCTGTTTGGGAAACATCACAGTTAAATATTTGATTAATCCGAAATCAACCCCCCTACAGCTCCCTGCTGTTGTGGACAGGTAGAAATAAAATTCATTCCGATGTTTAATACAATAAATCGTTCTCAGGAGCATTTTTCTTCACAGTACACAATGTTTTTGGCACAATGCTGTGTCTTGTTTGGCTGCAAAACATTACTTCAGAAGCCATTTCTTGCATTATTGATTAGATTTTAGAGACATTTTGTATTTTTAAGTATTAACAACAGCAATTGAGGTGACTACAGGAAGCTGATTATTCCTTGTTTATCCCCACCTGCCCTCCCGCGCTCACCTGTCACAGCTGTACCTGATTATACCTCGTTAAACCATGTGTGTGTGTGTGTGTGTGTGTGTGTGTGTCTGTGTGGGCTTCAGTTCATCTTGGCTGGCTTGTGTTTCTCAGGCGTCCTGATAAATGTCTCACTGAAGCACTTGATCTGATCGACTCTTAAAACTATTTTTGTTTATTTTTATACATACTTTATGTATTTAACGAAGCATGCACTGATGGAGTTATGTGAGGTTATGTAACTGTATCAATGGCTCATATTTAGCCGGAAAAAACACAAACCCACCAAAGACTCCTAAAAAGAAATTAGATATTTTTTAATTTCAAATTTCAAGCACAAAAACCTCAAGGCCCCACATTTCCTGCAGCTCCAGAGGCAACAGCATTATTGACTGCTCTCAGGATGCTCATGTCTCTTTATGTACAGTGGAAGAAAGTCATAACCTGAACAGATCTCCACCTCCATGTTTTTATTAGATGTTTCTTAAAACACAGCGAGAGGGTTCCTTGTTTGAATCCCGGCTGGGGCCCTTCTGTGTGGAGTTTGCATGTTGTCCCCGTGTCTGCGTGGGTTTTCTCCGGGTTCTCCGGTTTCCTCCCACAGTCCAAAGACGTGCAGGTGTTCGGTTCATTGATGACTCTAAATCACCCGTAGGTGTGAATGGTTGTCTGTCTCTGTTTGTCTCTATGTGTCCTGTGATAGACTGGCGTCCTGTCCAGGGTGGACCCCGCCTCACGCCCGATGTCAGCTGGGATCTGCTCCAGCCCCCCGCAACCCCGACAGGAACAAGCAGTTGAAGATAAATGAATGAATGTATAAAAAATGGACGTAGCGTCTCCATCGAGGCCAGTTCTCTCAACTTGAACCAATCGTCATCACCGCTGGGAGTCTCCATCTTGTCAGATTTTGACTCCGCCTCATTTCCTTTTACCAAAAAAGGGCATGTATGTGGCGTTGGGGGGGGGGGGGGTACGTCCATCTGGCTGACGTCTACTGAATTAGCCACATTAGCTCCAACGCCCGGGAGCTAGGCTAACACAACACGTAACTAGATAAACAGGAGTGGGAGTCAATGTTAGCCCTTGAACGCTTCAAAGTTCTCGTTTTGGAAGCTAGTGCTCCATTTCCGTGCAAAGAGTCCTCTACAGTCTATCGTTATTTGGTCATTTAACCACATGAACCACAGTGTCCGTAGTTCAACTCTGGTCAGGGTCCTTCAATTGGTTTCCCATCTTCCCTCTCACTCTGCATGTTTCCTTTCTCTCTGTACTTGAAACTGTCCAATGAGGACACCAATGCCGTTAAATCAGTTAATTTTGCACTGCTAACTGTGGATGACAGTTACAAACATCTAAACACACCAATGGTTGGTCATCACGCTCTTATAACCAAACATTTGGAGGTAGCTGGACCTCCAGCGCTGTCCTTTCAAATCAATCAGTAGGACTTGTGTTTGTGTACTTAACTACATTAAATCCCTTCTCTTCAGCATCTTTTGTGACTTATTCTAAAGGAATAAAGGTTCAGTATGTTGAAAACCTGGTGTTTGCAGCGTTGTTGCTGAGTTTCTGTGATACGACCGTGTGAGACAGCCGTCAGGACTTTGAACTCCTACACTTACAAGACTGATAGCGTGATCACACTGTCCTTTTGGCCGCGGCCAAAACCGTTTTTTCTGCTAAAGTCTAGTACCTTTAAGTAGTGTGAGCGCACCCGCTCCGCGCTCAACTGCGGCCAGCGGACCGTCCACGGCCCGCTTGAAAGAGGTGGGCTTTAGCGGAGCCGTTTGCACATGTACGAGCACGAGCGTGCGCACGTGCACGCGCACGAGCCCTACGGCAGTAGCGTTATGTCCGCCTGTTCGGACATGTAAATAGAAGGACGGACCAATGCGCGGACATTTAACAACAACAACAATGGCGGTGAAAGGTTCACGTTGGTGTGATGCGGAGGTGGAGTGTTTACTGCAGATTTGGTCGTATGAAAATATTCAAAAACAGTCGACAAGACGCACAAAAACTCCGAGGTCTATGGAAAGATTTGTAAACAAAGCCACACACGCGATCAATGCGTGTGACGTGTTACGGCGTGATGGCGTGTGGACAGCAAGAAGCATTGGCCGAGGCCCAGGCAGTGTGAGTACAAACGGGGCTAGGGCGCGGGGGGGAGAGGGAGGGGGGACAAGTACCCTAAAGTCCGGGTCGTGGTCCGGGAGGACAGTGTGATCACGCCCTTAATCAGAGGACATTCCTCCACTGTGTGTATTCAGTCTGTGTCGTTGTGAAGCTAACGACCCTGTTGATGTTTCTTTCATGTTTCTCCCGTGTGTGTGTGTGTGTGTGTGTGCGTGCGTGTTGAAAGCATGTGTCATCATGTCTCTCTCACAGCAGTGACACATTCAAAGCGTGACCAAAAGCGTTTTTTTATTGTGTGTTCATTCAGCCAACCTCCCATTAGCCTGATGATGCTGTTAATACGCCCGCCCGCTGCTTCACGTTGAGTTAAACACATTCCCATTAGTTCCCGATGAACTGATACAACGACTGATGGTAATTTGATCAACATTCATCATTTTTTCTATCATTGTCTCAACTAATTTCTGTTCCCATTGACTGTTCATCTACACTTAACATCAACTCTCCATTTAAACAGTTTTGTCTCTTTGTTTCTTACTGGTTTTCTTTTGGTCTTAATGGGAATCATCGAGATAAAGGAGTTGTGAGGTCAATTTTTACAGAAAGACGACATAATACAGAAGAGCATCGGTGGTTTCTAAACATCTCCTTATTAAAAGGTTGAATCTGGAGAATGAGCAGAACACCGCCATCTAGTGCCTCAGGATCGTAGTCGCAACAACAAAAAATAATTCCAGCAGTCGGGTTGCCAGGTTCGTTTCCAGGTGTGTCAGCGATCAGCCTGCTCCATGTCAGTGATGAATCAAACGGGGGAACGACATTTTAACTAACAGTGGCTGCGCCGAACAACAGACAACCCCGGCAACCCATAATGAGGGCCGCTATTGGCTGCAACAGAGGAAACAGAACGTAGTAGAAAGTCATTAAGGGACCCGTTGAATTAAGAAAAATTCAGACTAAATATGTTATTTTATGGGAGAGCAATACTTGCGTTCTGTACCCCTAAAAACGCCCGTGGGTGTGTTATTATTTTAAAAATATAGCTTTTAATATTCAACCTTTTAAGGCATCTACCCAAAAAACTATTTAAAACAACTGACCTTAAAGCACGGGAACTGGGTGTGCCAATAATGCTAATTCATTTCTGTAAACATGATCGCTTACTCCAGGTAGGGAATGAGTCCTGACCCCAAGTGAAGGAGTTCAAGTACCTCGGGATCTTGTTCACGAGTGAGGGGACGATGGAGCGTGAGTTTGGCCGGAGAATCGGAGCAGCGGGGGCGGAGCTGCAGTCGCTCTACCGCACCGTTGTGATGAACAGAGAGCTGAGGAAGACAAAGCTCTGGATCTACCGCTTAGTCCTGGTTCCTACCCTCACCTGTGGTCATGAAAGCTGGGTCAGGACCCAAAGAACCAGGTCCAGGTCCAAGCGGCCGAAATGTGTTTCCTCAGGAGGGGGTCTGGAGTCTCCCTTAGAGAGAGGGGGAGAAGTTCAGCATCCGTGAGGAACTCGGAGTAGAGCCGCTGCTCCTTTGTGTTGAAAGGAGCCAGGTGAGGTGGTTCAGGATCATCTGGTCTGGATGAACCCTGGGCGCCTCCCTAGGGAGGTGTTCCAGGCACGTCCAGCTGGGAGGAGGCCTCGGGGAAGACCCAGGACCAGGTGGAGAGATTAGATCTCCACACTGGCCTGGGAACGCCTCAGGATCCCCCAGTTAGAGCTGGTTAATGTGGCCCGGGAAAGGGAAGTTTGGGGTCCCCTGCTAAAGATGCTGCCCCCGAGACCCGACCCCGGATAAGAGGCTGAAGATGAGACGAGATAAAACACAAACTACAATTAACACTGCAGAGAGTAAATCCTACATGGTTATTATAATATTATGGCGATTAAAAGAACTGTTTTCATGTCTTTGAGGTCAAGTTCACACCGAGCTTCATAAATAAAATTGAAGCCGAGCTGTGAGTCTTTAAATAAAACATGTTTTTTTAGAATTAATTATTTGTAGATTTTCAAAGTGAAGGGAATTGAACATGTTGCACGTGCAAATAAGATATTCTATTTAATATTTCTGAGTAAACTACAGGTACATTTAATCTCTGTTTGGCCCCACACCTAATTTGTTGTGACCAATATGCTTTTACACTCTTGTTTCTAGTTTATTTTGTAATTTTTCTGGTTTATTTTGAAGTTTTCTCCTCTTGTGCCCTGTCTTCCTGTCTGTGATCGTCTCCCTTGTCCTGATTGCTGCCACCTGTGATGCCCTCGCCAGCTGTGTCTCGTCTGTAATGAGTAACGCTGTTCCTGTTGTTCCTTGTCAGATCATTGGGGTGACTGGTCAGATGTTGTACTGCAGGCTTAAGCCTCTCCTCAGCTTCATCCCATGACAATTAGGTTGATCATGTCAGGGTGAATATCTTAGTTACATATGCTAAAAAGGAAAAGCAGAAAATTCAGACACAGATAGAATCAACATATTCTCATGAACCAGTTTCTACGATATCTTAAAAATATGACATTATATGTAATGTAGTGAAACAGCAACTGGAATATAACTGTAGTCTATTTTATGTGGTTTCAACCGTATATGTGTGTTTCCATTGGGGCTGTTGGGAAAGTTGCATGGCACTCCCTCTAAAAAGGGTTTCCATTACAAGTCCGGATGTGACGTATCACTCTGAATGGGTTTCGACCATCGTGCGATCAGCTGATCAGGGATACAACAGAGCGTGTGTCTCTGTCTTCAAGTTAGAAATACAGAATAGTTGCAGTTTGAATAATCTAGTTCACATTCAGACAGTTTAATGAGCACTTACTAAAATGTATGTCGCTCAAGAACCACGATGACAACAAAGGGCCCGTATGATTCCCGACGTCAACTCATGTACAAGTAACATGAAAGGAAACACTCCACCTTAAAAATCCCAGTCGCTGTGAAAGTGTGTGTGTTAGTGACAGACAGTCTTGCAGCGGTGTGTCGGCAGCCTGATGGAAAAGCAGCAACAGCGTAGTTAGTGAACCTGGAGTTTATTAAAAGAGTGTTTTAAAGACTTACCTACTGGCCCCTGTACCAGCTCCTCTCATAGTAAAGTCCATTACAGTGGAAGGAGCCCATTGGTTCTTTGTTTTGTGTGTAGGGACTCTTCTCATGCTGCTGCAGAGGTTTGCTGTTATTTTCAGCAGCATTAGTGGTTAAAAAAGACCTTTGAATGCCTTCACCGTGCTGCCCCGAGCTAACCACTGTTAGCCACGTCCGCCTGTAAGCGACTCTCCTGGATTTCTCCGTTAAATCCAAAGTTGATTCGTCCGTTCGTCGTTTCCTCGTTCCTGTTTCCTCGTCCTGTTCCCTGATCGTCCGTCGTTTCCTCGTTCCTCTTTCCTCGTCCTGTTCTCTGATCATCCGTCGTTTCCTCGTCCGCTGTTTCCTCGTCCTGTTCCCTGATCGTCCGTCGTTTCCTCGTCCTGTTTCCTCGTCCTGTTTCCTGATCGTCCGTCGTTTCCTCGTTCCTCTTTCCTCGTCCTGTTCTCTGATCATCCGTCGTTTCCTCGTTCCTGTTTCCTCGCCCTGTTCCCTGATCCTCCGTCGTTTCCTCGTCCTGTTCCGTGATCGTCCGTCGTTTCCTCGTTCCTGTTTCCTCGTCCTGTTCCCTGATCGTCCGTTGTTTCCTCGTTCTTGTTTCCTCGTCCTGTTCCCTGATCGTCCGTCATTTCCTCGTCCTGTTCCCTGATCGTCCGTGGTTTCCTCGTTCCTCTTTCCTCGTCCCGTTCCCTGATCGTCCGTGGTTTCCTTGTTCCTGTTTCCTCATCCTGTTCCCTGATCGTCCGTCATTTCCTCGTCCTGTTCCCTGATCGTCCGTGGTTTCCTCGTTCCTCTTTCCTCGTCCCGTTCCCTGATCGTCCGTGGTTTCCTTGTTCCTGTTTCCTCATCCTGTTCCCTGATCGTCCGTCGCTTCCTCGTCCTGTTCCCTGATCGTCCGTCATTTCCTCGTCCTGTTCCCTGATCGTCCGTCGTTTCCTCGTCCTGTTCCCTGATCGTCCGTCGTTTCCTCGTCCTGTTTCGTGATCGTCCGTGGTTTCCTCGTTCCTGTTTCCTCGTCCTGTTCCCTGATCGTCCGTCGTTTCCTCGTTCCTGTTTTGCTCATCCTGTTCCCTGATCGTCCGTCGTTTCCTCGTTCCTGTTTTGCTCATCCTGTTCCCTGATCGTCCGTCATTTCCTCGTCCTGTTCCCTGATCGTCCGTCGTTTCCTCGTTCCTGTTTCCTCGTCCCGTTCCCTGATCGTCCGTGGTTTCCTTGTTCCTGTTTCCTCATCCTGTTCCCTGATCGTCCGTCGTTTCCTCGTTCCTGTTTCCTCGTCCTGTTCCCTGATCGTCCGTCGTTCCCTCGTCTGCTAGTCTTCAGTGTTTCTCTTTCCCCTGCAGTGATTCACGTTTGTTTGTCGTTTATATTAAACGTTTTGTTTGTACTTTACCTCGTGTCCGTGTCTGCATTTGGGTCCAGTCTTCTTGTGTTATTTCCCCGCACCGTTCTTGCCATCCCCAGCCTAATGATGCATCTTTGCTTGGAACTTTTTTGACATGCATTAGAAATCAACTCTCAGGCATTTCCGTTCCTAAGAGTTATGTGTTTAATCTTCAGTGATGTTCCTCTGCTTCACCGTGCCTCACTCTGTTTTCATTCTGCGTCTCACTTCGCTGAGTCGGTGTCTTTCCACTCGGGTTTTCGGGACACATATGGCCCAGTAACTCTAATGTTTGTACATTGCATTTGCATATTCTAATATTACATTTTCAGAGTGTCTGAACCACGATTCCCTGTTGGGGATTAACATTTCAGAAAACTGATTCATGTATAATGTATTTTCCAAATCTTTTAGCAGCTTTTCACCTGAAAAACATGTAAACTACTGTTTATAGATTGGTTTGTTTTATATCTTAATTAAAAGAAGCATTCAGGGAATGAGTCCTGACCCCGAGTGAAGGAGTTCAAGTACCTCGGGATCTTGTTCACGAGTGAGGGGACGATGGAGCGTGAGTTTGGCCGGAGAATCGGAGCAGCGGGGGCGGAGCTGCAGTCGCTCTACCGCACCGTTGTGACGAAAAGAGAGCTGAGGAAGGCAAAGCTCTGGATCTACCGCTCAGTCCTGGTTCCTACCCTCACCTGTGGTCATGAAAGCTGGGTCATGACCCAAGAACCAGGTCCAGGTCAGGACCCAAAGAACCAGGTCGCGGGTAAAAGCGGCAGAAATGTGTTTCCTCAGGAGGGGGTCTGGAGTCTCCCTTAGAGAGAGGGGGAGAAGTTCAGCATCCGTGAGGAACTCGGAGTAGAGCCGCTGCTCCTTTGTGTTGAAAGGAGCCAGTTGAGGTGGTTCAGGATCATCTGGTAAGGATGAACCCTGGGCGCCTCCCCAGGGAGGTGTTCCAGGCACGTCCAGCTGGGAGGAGGCCTCGGGGAAGACCCAGGACCAGGTGGAGAGATTAGATCTCCACACTGGCCTGGGAACGCCTCAGGATCCCCCAGTTAGAGCTGGTTAATGTGGCCCAGGAAAGGGAAGTTTGGGGTCCCCTGCTAAAGCTGCTGCCCCCGCTACCCGACCCCGGATCAGATGAGAGAGTCACTCTGTACTTCTATGGAAGTTGGTGTAAAGCAGGATGTGCGTTAAGTGGAGTTTCATGCTCAGACGCTTCCTAACCGTGTGCTGGCGCTGTGGGAGAACGCTGCCTCTCCAGTAGCTCTCCGGTCTTTACCTCTTTTACCCTATTTCGACCTCTTTCTTTCTACTTTTTTACTCTTCTTGTGAAGAGATTCGTGTGTCTAACTTACTCAATTTCCTTGCGGGAGTCCTCCCAAAGGATCAATAAAGAGAGGTCTAAGTCTAAATCTAGTTAGCCTGTAAGTGCACTGGGGAAACGGGGGGAAGTGAGAGGGAATTACTCAGGCGGAAAGTGAGCGGTAGGTATGCTCTAAGTCGTTGGCTGTATTTTGCAGTGGTACCAAACCTTCCAGTGATCTAACATGCACCCTGTGTCCATGGGGGTGCTTTTCTTATCAGCCCAAAAAAGCCCTGACTGAACGCACACTGGCACAAGTCTGCAGACTGTGGACGCAGGAGAGAAACCAATTATTCATTGCTGCTTCATTCGAAGGAAGAAAGACAGAATCCCACTCCCATGATATCAAAACTACCATTAGGTGGTTGATCTAAACACACCTGTCTTCTGTACACTCAGATATTCACATCATTCTTCTTTTGTTATTGTGAATGTTGCAAATGCTTTCTGGGAACATGCATATGTGTGTGTTTGTGTGTGTGTCAGTGTGTTTCATCTTCAGTTCGTGTGGCTTGATGTGTTTATTTTGAGTCTGACATGTTCTCTCCTGTGTCCTCATTAGTTGTTATCACAGCGCTGTCATGTCAAGCAGAGACGGCTTCCAACCCACCGGCTCTGAAAGCATATGCATTACACACACACACAAACACACACACACACACACACACACACACACACGCACGCACACGCACACATGTGCACCATCACATACAAAACATCTCTTCTTCTGGTTTGTTTCTCTGGCCCTCCTGCATCATCCAACCCACCGCCTCTGAAAGCATATGCATTACACACACACACACACACGCACGCACGCACGCACGCACGCACGCACGCACGCACGCACGCACACACGCACGCACGCACGCACGCACGCACGCACGCACGCACGCACGCACGCACGCACGCACGCACGCACACACACACACACACACATGTGCACCATCACATACAAAACATCTCTTCTTAGGGTTTGTTTCTCTGGCCCTCCTGCATCATCCAACCCACCGCCTCTGAAAGCATATGCATAACACACACACACACACACACACACACACACATGCACCATCACATACAAAACATCTCTTCTTCTGGTTTGTCTCTCTGGCCCTCCTGCATCAAACATACATATAAATCTTCTCTGCGTAAGTTTCTCAGCAGCGTTCGTCACGGGGGATGTGAACCTGTCTCCCAGATAAAAAATGTAATTCAACCCTCTACTTAGCCTCTGGCTTCACGCACAACACAGATTTCTGATTGTATTTAGCCCCAATTAATCCATCAAACAGACATTAAGAGGATCAGGGTGGTTATGCAGTTCGTAGTGAGCGCTAAAGATATTCCTTTGCCAGCGGTCCCTCGTGAAAACCTGGCATCTTTCTGCATAATTAGTGCTGCGGATGGAGAATATATGTTTTCTGTTACAGCTGGAGGACAAAGTAACTCAATGTGGTACAATGTGACTAAGAAATTAACAGAAGCGTGTGTAATTTAAACCTTTTAGTTATCAAACTTCTCTGTACCTGATCCTTTGCTCCTCTGGTTATGGTTCACTGATTGTGATGCAGCGTCTCTGAACAGTAAACGCACTACGGTATAAAAGGCTTTGTTCTGTGTTTCCCTAATTGTCAACAATTGTGCGATGTGTTTCAATCTAATAAAAGCCTCAGTCATGTCCTCATACAGCTGGTTGCTGTAGTTTTAAGAAAATGTTGCTCAGACAAGAGGAAATAGTGAATTTGTTTGGGATTCAGCAGCAGATTAGTCCACACTTAGTGCGCTGCTGATTTGCAGCAGGACGGTGTGTGTGTGTGCGTGTGTGTGTATGTGTGTGTGTGTTCATGGTGGTGAAGTCAGTGCAACAGTACAAACACACACACTATGGGATGTTAGATAGAATACATTTATAGAAAAATAAACATTAACAAGCTTCACCAGGGTACGAGCCAACGGGAGACTTTCAGGTCCTAACCTAATAACAATAAGAGTGAAAACGCAAATTTGTCACATTATATAATATATATACTGTAGTTAACCGCCATCTCGCCTACACACAGAGCCAGAAACAGATCGGCTAAAAACACATAGCTAACGTATGCTAACATGTGTTGACATAACCATTTAGCAGGGATGTACACAGTCGTCAGTATTGACACAGACTAATGGAGGCTATTTACATCTACCACAATAAAACACAAACATGACCTGTTAAACAGTCTGCTGACTCAGCATCTGTTTTCAGTCCCAAATCCTGGCGTGGCCTTCTCCACCGCTCAGAGGAACCCCCGATTACAACCTTCGCCGTTGGGTCGAGCAGAGGCCCGGTAGCTCAGCTGCTAAGCTAATCGCTAGCTGCTCAGAGTTTACAGAGAGGGAGGGGGAGTGGGGATGATTGGATGGGTTTGGCTTCAGCTGTCCGCTCTCTGAGCAGTGTCACCGTCTGTAGTCTGACTCATAGTTATGATGAAAGTGAAACAAACAAGATAAAATAAGTCAGTTAGTGAGCTTCATATGTGTTTGTGTGTGGTTGGTTTTGTGACTTTTGGACAGAGGGTCTCGGGGGCAGCAGCTCCAGCAGGGGACCCCAAACTTCCCTTTCCCGGGCCACATTAACCAGCTCTAACTGGGGGATCCTGAGGCGTTCCCAGGCCAGTGTGGAGATCTAATCTCTCCACCTGGTCCTGGGTCTTCCCCGAGGCCTCCTCCCAGCTGGACGTGCCTGGAACACCTCCCTAGGGAGGCGCCCAGGGTTCATCCTTACCAGATGATCCTGAACCACCTCAACTGGCTCCTTTCAACACAAAGGAGCAGCGGCTCTACTCCGAGTTCCTCACGGATGCTGAACTTCTCCCCCTCTCTCTAAGGGAGACTCCAGACCCCCTCCTGAGGAAACACATTTCGGCCTCTTGTACCCGCAACTTCGTTCTTTGGGTCATGACCCAGCTTTCATGACCACAGGTGACGGTAGGAACCAAGATTGACTGGTCGATCGATAGCTTTGCCTTCCGGCTCAGCTCTCTTTTGGTCACAATGGTGCGGTAGAGCGACTGCATGACTGCATCATGAATACATAATGTCTATAATAATCATCCACACATGGTTTATGAACAAGATGGCAGCTCGACTATAAAACTCAGCCCATTAACCTCAGGTTTTATTGGGATAAGACAGTTGAGCTGCCCACTTTCCAGCAGTAGACCTGCGGCTGTGCCGGCAGCTCGTCTGCAGGCGTGCATGTGTGAAGCCGCACAAGTACAAGGCTGCACAGTCCTGAAAAAGAGCATGATAAACCCAGTAATATGGGCTGACAGTGATCCGATTCCACCACAAGCAACATATACGCATAAATAAAGCTGCAGATGTGGGGTTTTTTTTAATATGCATGTCCTTACAGTGAAGACATGTCAAGCGTGGCAGCTCAGAGCCTTTATCCTGAAATACTGCTGATAGTATGTGACATGTATGTCTGGTGCCTGTACTCACCAGAGGCACAGCCATGTGTATAGCACATGGGATGCAGTACTGTGCCATGATATCCCTGCATGTACCCTCTGTGACTTCATACGCTCCAGGCTGGAGCTCCATGCAGTGTAACTGAGAGGAACTTCAGTGGTTAGATGCATGACAGTTCAGTTTGAGCAGAATTAGCGTTCACTCCCCTGCAACGACACAGTTTGAGACGTCACGTGACCTGATTACGCAACGGCACAGAGATATGCAGCTCTTCACAGGGGGGGAATGATTGTACACACCCTTTGTACATGAGTCCATATAATGAATGTGATAAGTTGTACATGATTCACGGTGTTAGCTCAGCGGCTTCCCTCATCTCATCTCATCTTCAACCTCTAATCCGGGGTCGGATCGCGGGGGGAAGCAGCTTTAGCAGGGGACCCCAAACTCCCCTTTCCCGGGCCACATTAACCAGCTCAAACTGGGGGATCCTGAGGCGTTCCCAGGCCAGTGTGGAGATCTAATCTCTCCACCTGGTCCTGGGTCTTCCCCGAGGCCTCCTCCCAGCTGGACGTGCCTGGAACACCTCCCTAGGGAGGCGCCCAGGGTTCATCCTTACTAGATGATCCTGAACCACCTCAACTGGCTCCTTTCAACGCAAAGGAGCAGCGGCTCTACTCCGAGTTCCTCACGGATGCTGAACTTCTCCCCCTCTCTCTAAGGGAGACTCCAGACCCCCTCCTGAGGAAACACATTTCGGCCGCTTGGACCCGCGACCTCGTTCTTTCGGTCATGTCTGTGGTTTCTTAATAACATATACTTTAAGATGAATGAAACCTACAAAGCACACACACACACACACATCCTGACAGTCATGGGTGCACCTATTAAACAACTGAAATGTAGGAACAAGTACTACCTCGAACACATTCTCTCATGTCCCTGTACCGCAAAGAAGAACATGCATGCTGTAAAAACATAGAGCAAGGAAAGTGGTAAACAGGAAGACCGTAGCCTCCAGAGAAAGCTGGAGGTGAGTGGAGTTTATATTTCATTTTATTGAACCTTCATTTAACCACGAATAAGACGGATTAAGATCAAACATCTCTTTTTTAAGGACGTATGGGCCAAGACAGGCAGCAGCACAAATTTCAGACATAAAATAAACAATCAAAAAATCATTTGATTCTGAGCCACGTACTCAAAACCTGCTTACGGAGCAGTGTGTCGTATGGAAATGGGACACAGCGAGAGATGGAGGAAAACAAGGAAAAATGCCAAAACACACTAAAGTCAACACAGGAAGCGAAGGCAGAGAGGGAAGGGAGAAGATCGCTGTCACCTCCTATTGGCCAAAAACACCATTTGATGTGTGTGTGTGTGTGTGTGTGTGTGTGTGTGTGTGTGTGTGCGTGTGTGTGTGTGTGAGAGCATGCGAGACACAGATAGTGAGGCAAAAAGACATTTAGATGAAGTGACAGAAAGGGCGAGTGTGAGGATACCTGTCCACTGTGGTTGGTTGCACCTTCGCCAGGAGAGTGTGTGAAGTAAAGTGTGTGTGTGTGTGTGTGTGTGTGTGCATGAGAGACAGAGAGAGCGAGAGGCGAAGAAACACTCGTCTCCTGTTGTTAGTGATACTCATCTAACACACGCTCGGCTGTGTTAAAGTGACACTCAGGTCTGTTTTGGTTGGATTTGGGATTTTTGTGTGTGTGTGTGTGTGTGTGTGAGTGAGTGTGTGTGTGTGTGTGTGTGTGTGTGTGTGTGAGACAGAATGTCAGAGCCAGGTTAAAAAGGGTAGCTGTCCACAGGAGTCAGCGGTGCTGTCGCCTAATGTGTTTGTGTGAGTGCAGAGAAAGCGTGTTTGAGGTGCTTTTACCTGAAACAAAGAGTGTAGGGATACGTTTGACTCTGGTGTCCCGTCTCTAATTTTCGCTTCCGGTCTTCAGCTGCTGCGCTGTCACGCAACAACTTAACCAGGCTTTTAGTTAATTGATTTCTTTTAGGCAGTGCTAATCAGAGCACTTTCTATCCTTTTTTACTGTTTTAATCTCTGTGTTTTAGCCTTCATGCTTTTATTTTTTCATGGCCTCTCATGTCTTAGTGTTTATGTTTTAGTCCCTCATGTGTTAAGCCTCTGTATTTTAACCCTTTACTGTTTTAGGCAACAGTTTTTAATCTCCAGTGTTTCCTCAGGGGTACGGAAGGACAGTGTGAGTACGCCCTGAGTGAATGTTTAAGCCACAGACCCATTGCTCTGTAATTATACAATATGTCGTGCATTATTAACATGCAATACTGTTCGTCGCTTGAGCGTGGTCTTATCAGGTCGGGAGATATCACCGGCTGATTGTGTTGTGTGTGTGAGCTGAGCCGAACAACAGCAGGATTTCCTCTGCTGAAGCAGTGGAGACGCTCTCACTCCGCGGCTGCCAAACTAGGGTCCAGGAGGTATTACGTAATGAATTCAACTAATGTCTTATTCAAACCTCTGGATGTACTATGTTTGTTACCTAACCAACTACAGGAGACGGCCTTCAGGTGCTTCTGTCCTCCAACATCTCCGTCATCTGCTTAGGGGTCCTTATTAAAGAAGAAGTCTGGAGACCCAACAGTTTAACTCATCCTGCACCAAATTTTATGCTCTTATGCTTTTATGTTCTAGTTCATGTTTCAGCTTCTGTGCTTTTATGCTTTTATGTTTTAGTCCCTCGTGTTTTTAGCCTCCATATTTGAACCCTTTACTGTTTTAGGCAACAGTTTTTAATCTCCAGTGTTTCCTCAGGGGCCTACCAGATTGGGAGTTGTCTCTGATCTTGGCCCCGGGGGGTCTGTCCCGTGGACTGCTCTGGCCCGGGCGACTAAGGGGCTCTGCACCTTGGTGCGGAGCCTCCTGTCTGCCCGGGTTGGGGGGGTCTCTGTGGCGGTGCTCCCTGCGACCTTGGACTGGAAGCTCTCCCGGTGTGGTTGGCCCCCCAAAGGTAGCTTCCTCTAGCCTCCTCTGTACCTCAGGTCTCGCTGCCCGGCCGTGTCTCTGTAGTGACAGCTAGTGTTTGCGTAGGTGTGAGTGTGTGTGTGTCTGTGTGTCTGGGTGTCAGCGTGGTCGTGTGTGTTTATGTGAATGTGTGAATGAACGTATATACGTTGGGAGGATTGGGTTCTCTTTTTCTGTTCATCTCTGTAACTCGGCACTTTGCGATACTTTTCTGTATGAAAAGCGCCAAATAAATAAAGGTTGATTTGATTTGATTTGATTTAATCACACACTAATGTTGCATAGCCAGACCTATTGCGGAGAAAGCAGAGAGGGAGGAGAACATGTATATAACACGGCCATTTCACTTCATTAACCACAGAAGAAAGAACACAATTATGCCCGTTGAGCCCATGAATCCCTGAACAGAAGACCGTCCACAGTACCTTTGTGACTGAAGCTGCATCGTTTCACATTGTCAAGACCATCTCTGCAGTGCTGAGTCAGCGGGGAGAAATAGCATGACTCAGGAAAGATCGCCATGTGGCATCGCGCCAGGGCACGGGGGCATTGTGTGCGGCCACTGACTGAGTTTACCTGCGTTACACGGCCTGGAAACACCGGGAGGCTGCTAGAGTTTAACCACACAGAGCTGTGCACACATCAGACTGCTCGGTCATAACCTGACATGTCTCCTTTCGTGGCTGCCATGGACGGCAGAGCGTCTAGTGGATTGCGTATCTCAGGGCGCCCTCCCGCTGTGCGTCCGTCCCGTGCCCTGTGCTTTAGGGTCCTTGTGCCCCCCTCCAGGCCCGTTTGTACTCACACTACCTGGGCCTCGGAGAATGCTTCTTGCTGCCTATACGTCATCACGCCGTAACACAGCACACGCATTGATGACGTCATGGCGATGCGTGGCTTTGTTTCCAGATCTTTCCGTAGACCTCTGAGTTTTTGTGCGTCTTGTCGACTGTTTTTGAATCTTTTCATCGACCAAATCTGCAGTAAACACTCCACCTCCGCATCACACCAACGTGAACCTTTCGCCGCCATTGTTTTAAATGTCCGCGCATGGCCCCTCCTTCTTTTTTCTACGTCCCAACAGGCGCACAGGAAATGACCTCAGAGCCGCCGTAGGCCTCGTGCACATGCTCGTGTACGCAAGGGACTATTTCCTGGCCCTTTTAATAAAAAGCCACTGTGAAAAAATAATTCATGGCCACTGTCCTCTCTCGTGTCCATACTACCTCAGCACAATTGTCTCAGAGCGTCAAATCCCGGCGCGCTGGGAGACTTGCTCCGCGCACTCCCTGTAGGTGCTGTTGCACTTTGAGGCCTATTATACTATTTACATTGATAAAATAAAGACACTATATGCACTCCTATGTCGCTGTAGTGTTTTACAATATCCATTAATGTGATGCTCATATTTTTCCAGACCCTCATTTTGGATAATTTTCATCAACCGGCCCCAATTCAAATGAATTGAACAGCCCTGGTCTACACATAATGGTTACGGTCTGGTTCGGAGTGTGAGAAAATGTGTTTGAAAGATTGATCGCTTTGGTGTTTAAAAGAAACCAGTGGTGACAGTTGGTAGGGTTGTGGTAGGCTGTGGAGTGTAAGTCATACGTTTTACAATCAGCCCTAATAGCAATCACAAAGGGTTTAGCTATCATCCATCACAGGCTGCTTTAAGGTTACATTACAATCAGTCAGAGGGAGCGACGCACCCTTCACATGATCTCTCTCACGCCATCTCACAGGGAAGCAGGTGTAAACAAAATGGAGACGGACAGGTTGGGACAACTTGCAGGAATAGGTCTGTCACAGTGACAGTGAATCAATAGCTGCAGGCGAAACAAGTCTGGGTGAGAAAACGGTCGGGTGGATGCGGTCAAAACATGTTGTCTATTCTTCAGCGAGAACTGGAGGTGAGGTCAGTTTTGATTTGAATGTGGCCCGGGAAAGGGAAGTTTGGGGTCCCCTGCTAAAACTGCTGCCCCTGAGACCCGACCCGGGATAAGAGGGTGAGATATGATAAGCTTGTATGTATTTTTCATCCGCTGCGGTTTCTTTGTTCTTTAAAAATGTTTGAGCAGCGCATCTTTGTTTGCAGAGACTTTTCTGATGCACCTTGTCTTGTTGCTGTGCTCAGTCTTGCCATGGAATAGGACCTGTGACTTGTCTTCCACAACCTCACCTCCGTAGCCTAAAACTTTTGCACAGTAGTGTACATCTTACCACCAAAGAGGACGCTAGACGCTTACGGATTACGACTTTAAACATTGTTTTGACTGCAGTCTGCTGGAATCAGAGGTGTACATTGAACTAGCTCTGTCAATGTTATTAATATTAATAGTTATTAATGTTTTAACATATGTTTTTCAGATCTTTTCAACTTAAAAGAGAACAAACACAACACTTCTACCTCAGAATGACCTACAGTACGCAGTCTTACGTGTAGTTGGCTCCGCACTGAGCTGCCTAAAATAACACGCGGGACTATGGTGTGCAGATAGGAGACACATTTCAATGTCCAGAGGGTACAATCTCTTTGTTTTTACATTTTAATGTCTGCAGTAAACAGTAGAGGGGAGAAATATAAAAAGGAAAATAGATAAGAAGCAGAAACACACATTCATGTTGGACCGGGATGACTTTAGCTTCAGGTGTTAGCACATCACGAGTCAATATTGTCTTTGTATTCAGATGGCGGAACTGAGAGGAGGATGCAAGCTAACGGCGCCTTTGGCTTTAGATGAAATGGCTGGTTGGTAATTACTTGGATAAAGCGTTTCTCAGATGGCTCAACTGAGATGATGTTTCATGTGTTTTGGATGAGATGACTGCAGGGTAATGACTGTGTTTCATTCTGTTACGCTTTATGTGTGCTGCGCTGAGAGGAATATGTTTTTCTTTATGATTGTTGGCTACAGAGGGGCGGCTGGAGGGTAATCATTGGATTGAAGTGTCTCTTAAAATGGCCGAGCTGAGATTACAAGTCGTGTTTTGATATGGCGTTAGATGCTGATTGGATGACTTTGGCTTCGCATGGTACAGCTGGGAGAAACAAGTTGGAACGGGACAACGTTGGCTCCATGTGGTGCAGCCGGGAGGTAGATTCTGGAGCAGCCTGTAGTTTGTGGCGGTGTCATCCAAAGGCAAGACACTTCACCATCTTTGATCACTGGATTAGTTCAGTCATGCATGGACACACACACACACACATGTGCACGGACTGGATGGACTCCAAACCAATGTGTCTGCTATTCTGTCTTCTCCTCTCTAAGCTATATTATACTGGGCTTGCTTCCACCTCTCGTCTCCATGCATCCCTACACTCATCTGTTCCCAGACACCACTTGTGTGAAAGCTGCTCTCCTCCTCAGAGCTGGAAGGCACAACTGATTGAGTCGGTTTGTTCCAAGGGTAGACAATTGTTCTTTTTCTTCACTCTTTCAACATCTTGCATTGTTCTCGGCCATTATGTGAAGTATATCTGGAGGCTCTGGATCCAAATCCAAATGTAATCTGGGATTCTTTGGCTTCTTGAGCCGTATACCTATCTGGATTCGGTGTTGTGTGTAGTTTGTTGCCAAAAAAACTGGTAAAACTATGTTAAATATTCAATTCATTTCAATTCAATTTTATTTACAGTGTCAAATCATAACAAAAGTTATCTCAGGACACTTTACAGAGTAGGTAAAGACCACACTCTATGACTTGTTCATGATTTACAGAGACCCAACAATTCCTCCGTAGAGTACGGTGGCAACGCAAACCTTCACTATAACAGACAGGAACGTCAGACAGACCCAGCTCTGTGGAGGACGGACATCTGTCTGCACCGGAGAGAGGAAGAGAAGGAGAGAGAGAGAGAGAAAAGACGAACAGATGGACAGAGACAGACACACTTCCAGAGATGCAAGCAACCAAAGCGTAACAGTAACTATAATAATATCTATAATAACGTGAATATGACTTATATGTTATGGCAGTTAATACAGCAGAATAGTAGAAACAAGCGCAGCTAAGGTGACACAATATGAAAATGATAATAATTATGGTGGCAAACATGCTCAATGATGAGTAGTGGCAATAGCAGCGATGATACAGCGAGACACACCACTGGTATTCATGCTTCAGTGGCTTCAGCTGTACCGGTGTCTGCGTCTGAAACACTGGTGTGGCTACTACAACTGGAAGTTCAAAGTCTGTTCCCCCGTCAAATAGTGCTTCGATCCTGTTACATTGTGAAGCGGAGGTTAAAGTTTGGTTTAGATCAAGGTATGGGGAAACGGTCTTTGACGCAACACAGTGCCAGAGTGCCGTGGACAACACTCACATACTTGTTCATTAGTTACAAATGTATACCTTCAGTCAATGAGTATGAGCAAGTTTAAGCAGGTCCGTGTCTTAAATTAGCCTGCCTGCACTTGCAGTAGCTCAGTCCATAGGTGACTCGGCTGGGAACCGGAGGGTCGCCTGTTAGAGTCCCTGTGCGGACCATAAATGGAACGTGGATTGGTGGCTTGAGAGGTGCCAGTTCATCTCCTGTTGAGCAAGGCACCGAACCCCCAACTGCTCGGGGCGCCGGGCCACTGGCAGCCCCCTCGCTCTGACATCTCTCCATTAATTGCATGTATACAGGTCCTGTTTGTGCATGTGTGTGTATTTCGGGCCTATTTGTGTGTAACATTGCAACCTTTTAGCAACTTTCCAAACTGAGGACAAAGGTTGTTTGGTGAATGGTCCACGAGGATCTCACACTGGCAATGAGGAGCAAGTGAAGGAGGAATATGGAGAGACGATGGCGTATGACCTTTAATGGCGGCTCAGAGAAGCAATAAGAGCAAATGAACAGTGAAGAAGCGATTGCATAATGGTTTTTAAAGGAGAGACTTCACTGGAATAATTGTACTTGAGGGATGAAGTGTACGGAGAGTTCAGGGAAGACAAAACTGAGGAGTCGAAAGACAATTCATGCTCTGCTCTGTTCTTCTTTAACGCAGCGATGATGAATTGTAGGGGAACAGAAGCCGCGGGCAGAGAAGACAGGAGGCTATATCCTGTATGGTCTGTCAGTCTCGAAGCTGTGATGTGAATGTGGAGAAGGGACAAATGACTCATAAGCGATGTAGACAAAAAAAGGTCAGAGACAGACAGAAGGAGGGGGAAGAGGATGATGAAAGAGTGGTGAGAGACTGGTCACATGTTGTCTCCACTGGGACCAGAATCAGACAGTTTGGCGAGGCTGAGTTGAGAGAGGTAGAGGTTGTTTAAGGATAAGTTTGAGCGGAGAGGGTAAGGATGTAGGAACCTCTGTGAAGCGCCTGTTGTGGGTGTGTGAGCTGATGATGACAGAAGTGTGGGAGGGACAGAAAGGAGCAGTGTCTTTGTAGAAACAGCATTGACTGGCTCTGTCCCCCCGGAGCCTCTAAAACAACTTTACACAACCTGCCCCAGTCCATTTACACTGGAACATCACACCCTCTACAGAGCGGCGTGACTCCTAGCACTTAAACCCACTTAGACACTGGCATGTCACAATAGTGTCATTTTATTAGATATTTTCCTTGTATACTGCGAGCCTGTGCATGTTCTCATGTGTCCAGGTCGTCGTTCTCCTCAAAGCAATTTCAGTCAAAAGCAACTGGACCTGGTTATTTGTCAAGGAAGACGTTTCAACTCTCATCCAAGAAGCTTCATCAGTTCATGTACGCATCTGACCAGGCTGGGACTGGTGCTGGTCCTGGTCCAACAATCTGGTGTGGAGATCCAGGTATTTAACCTCTCACAAGGCCGATGATGTCACTGGGACGCTTTGTGCTCCAAGTGCCAACGATCGTCGTTAGAGTCACAGTCGTTGGTGGGAAGTTGGGAAGTTTACAATGTTGCCCTTTCATCCCTTCCCAGGAGATCCAACAATCTAACCTCAAAGAACAACTGTTCACAAACGTCCTCCTGTGACTCCAACTACTGTCGTTAAGACTCAATAGAGCACTAACCAAGTCCAAACCTACTTCCACCAACGACTGTCCCTCTAACGACGGACGTTGGCACTTGGAGCACAATGGGTTCCAGTGACATCGTCGGCCTTGTGAGAGGTTAAAAACCTGGTCCCAGCCTGGTCCTGGTCCTGGTCCAGTCCGAGCCTGGTTCTGGTCCTGGTCCAGTCCCAGCCTGGTCAGATGCGTACATGAACTGATGAAGCCTCTTGGATGAGAGGTGAAACGTCTTCCTAGACAAATAACCAAGTCCAGTTTCTTTTGACTGAAACTGCTTTGAGGACTTTGTATACTGTGTTTTAAATTGAAATTACGTAATTAAATACCACTTATTAATTCTTAAGATGCTTACTTTCACACATTTTGGAAGAGGTAAATGTGTTCGAAAACCTCTGGACTGTATTAAAGGGATAGTTCTGAACTAGTGAAGTCTGGTTTTATGAAGTTTATAGTCAGTGTGTTAGCTAGTGATGAAAGGCAGGCAGGAGTAGTAAATGTCATAACATGCGGGGGATCATGAGGGGATCACCACACCACCATTGTTGCAGTTTTGCAGTAACTTGCATTTTCAGATGATTTCCCATAGAATAACTTTGGACTGTACGTATCAACTTTATCCCATACAACATGCTAATCTAGGCACGGTTATATTTTGAGTACAGTTACTTCATCCCCTTCATAGTGTATCGCAGCAGAATGAGAACACAGAAGTAGGTCTTTTGCACTCAATTGGGTAAAAACACAGCGTTCTGTTCTATTCATTGTTTTATCTATTCCATTATTACTGTAGTTCACACAGGCGAGAGGAGGCACGCTGAGCTCATCTTGAACAGGAGTGACTGAATCCCAGGCTCCAGGGTTCAAATTTGGGACAGAAAGGAAGAGCTTTGGCATCGGAGGGAGATGGGGATCAGTTGAAATCAGATGCAAGGACTCGGATGCAAACACCCTAAGGGGGAAGAGGGTCGGAGCTCATTATAGGTTATAAGTTCAGGGTCATCCTGTGGTCAGAACTCAGGATGGGATATTTTACAGTAATACTGAAGGGGTAGTTACAGGCATTGCACATGTCTTTGGCCAAGCTACCCTATCTAAACACTAAATTTATGGTCACACATGTAGGGTTGCGAGCAAAAGGGTTGCAACCCTACATCCCATGCACCACCCCACCCTTTTCCTGTATCTGGTGTCACCCTCAGAGTCAATCTAAGTGTTTGTATACTATGGATGTCTCCTTCTGTAACTATGCAGCTGAGTGTTAAATGAATTCAGTCATGATTTTCAGTGATCTGCGGCACACACACATTCTTTTTGCTGATGCGTGTTTGGCCTCATCTTGTGTTTCATTTCCTGAAGCATTTTGCAGCCCGGCTCTTTTCAGCAGCACCCTGCATCACATTAACGCAGTCAGACAATCACACCTGCTGCCCAGCATTGTCAGCTGCTGGCAGATGCCCAGTAACCAGACCACTGTCTAAACGCCACAGGCTAGTTTTTATTTTATTAGAGGTTAAAGTTTATGAATAATTAGGGGCGTGGCCTCTTGAGTGACAGCTAGCCTCTGGCCCTCCTTTCTCCTCGGAGGTAAACCTCACCCAGATGGACGAACGCCCCTCCCCCCAACGTCACATACATGCCCTTTTTTGGTCAGAGGAAATGAGGCGGAGTCAAAGTCTGACGAGATGGAGACTCTCGTAGGCGAGGACGATTGGATCAAGTTGAGAGAACGGACCTCGACGCAGACGCTACGTCCATTTTTTATAGAGTCTATGGTCGAATCACAAATGGATCAGCTGACATGAAACATTATGAGGAGGACACTTAATGCACGGTCCATGGATGGATCTGCAGTTGCATGAAGTAAGAGTTGCTGCAATTTTCTAATTCAGTATATGTCATCCAGATGGACTTATCTCCCTCCCCCCAACGTCACATACATGCCCTTTTTTGGTCAGAGGAATTGAGTCGGGGTCAAAGTCTGACAAGATGGAGACTCCCGTAGGTGAGGACGACTGAATCAAGTTGAGAGAACGGACCTCGACGGAGACGCTACAGCCATTTTTTATACAGTCTATGGATAATACTCGCTCAGAGCAAGTGCTCCAGGATTAAGAGCACCAAACTGTGTAAGGAGGCACGGTGGGGTGATGGATGGGCCAAACTAACAAAGGACTTTAACTAAGGAGACCACAGTTCGTCCTGTTAATGTCCTGTGTGTCACCCTGCGTCAAATCTCCAGTAATTAGCCTTCATTTATTAAACCACGATCTAAGACCTCTTTCCCAAGGGAGACCCGGTCCAGAATGACAGCACATGAAGTTTCAACACAAGGACACAAACAATGAGAATACAATAACAGTTGAATTTTCAAATTTACAAGATGAATTTAAACGTTTGCACTCCTGAAGCCTGGATGTGATGGAGTTGCTCTTGGACTTGAACACGTTCAGAGACACCAGACTTTGGAGTTTAAGCTCTGACTGCAAAATGTTCCGCGTACTTGGAGAAGAAACTCTAAAAGCGAGATGCTAAAAGTCCTGAGAGCGGAGACTGTCGACCCTTTAAGTTAAGATCAGAAGGGAAGAGAAATAAGATGGAGTCATCTCAAGAATAGCCTCGTAAATCAGCACATACCAACGGCCGAGCCTGCGCACATACTGTATAACGATGGCCAAGGGCTCAGTGTGGCTCAGTGGAAGGATGGGTCGTCGTCCATTTGAGGGATTGGTGGTTTGATCCCCACCTCCCCCGGTCCACATGTTGAAGTGTCCTTGGGCAAGACACTGAACCCCCAATTGCTCCTCGTGCTGCGCATGGGTGTGTAAATGTGGTGTGTATGGTTAGATTAGATGGTCTGTAGATGTCCACTGCCATCAGTGTGAATGTCTGTGTGGATGGGTGAGCGCCTTAAGTAGTCAGAAGACTAGAAAGGTGCGTTATAAGTACAAGTCCAATTTACTTTACTGTACAAGACACAATGATGAGTGAGAGCTCCACAGTTGGTAATGAACCTAAGAGCACCATGATACACACTATCCAGCATGTGGAGGCAAGAAATGATGTAAGATATGTTGAATATTTCCTTTTCATGCTAATGGAACTCACTTGTAATTAATCCCAATGCGAACAAAGTGTTTTATTTCTTTATAATTGATGATATAGCGCGGTAAACAACATACTGTATTAATATATTTGAACGTGCAGCTCGTACACTCAAACATACAGTTTCAGGAGAAGGAGGGAGACGATATTAATAGCTGAGCCGGATGGTTGAAGTGATTCATATTTTAATGTCAAGACAATGATTAATCACAGTAAAACGTGGAGGATATGGAAGAGGAGTTTATCATCCAAGAGGAGGAAAAAGGTTCTCTTTGTCTTCCTGTGTGTCTCTCTATCACTCACCTCATCACTTCTTCTCTGGCTCTTACTTTGAGTCTAATGTTGGTTTTATTCTGAGCCCTCGGGTGCAGCCCCCCGCCGCCCCCCAACCCCCCTACTCTCTCTCTTCCTCTGCTGGTCCGTTGGATCGTAATTACCGGCTCATACACAAGACAGATGACTGCAATATGCTGCGTAGATATATGCACGCACTCACGCGCGGTTCTTGATCTTTTTCTACACAGAGGGGTGACACAATCATGGGAATATTAACACATACAGAGAGAGAGAGAGAGAGAGAGAGAGAGAGAGAGACAGACAGAGACAGAGAGAGAGAGAGAGACAGAGAGAGAATGTATTGAATATATGTGCTATCAAGCATAATGTAGTTCGGAGACCATACCGGGCCCAGGATTGAACCCAGAGGAACCCCACAAGAGTGAAAGGCTTTAACCATAACCACGTCACAGTGAGTGTATTTTATATATATATATATATATATATATATATATATAGAGAGAGAGAGAGAGAGAGAGAGATAGAGAGAGGAAAGACACACACAAAGACAGAGACAGACACACTTCCAGTAACTACAATAATATCTATAGTAATGTGAATATGACTTATTAATACAACAGAACAGTAGAAACAAGCACAGCTAAGGTGATAGATTATGACAATGATAAATAGTATGGTGGTAAACATGATCAGTGATGAGTCGTGGCAATAGCTGCTACTAGTTAGTGGGTAACTTTCTGTAACGTACCAATGACTCCAAAGACCTCCAGAAGATGAACTAAGTGCCAACACTATCCTGTTTCAACTCATCTTTGTATCAGAGGTCTCCACGTGTGAACAACCTCCCAAACCAAAGCTGACCCCAGACCAGCGAAACACCCTGTTCTAGACCTGATCCACAAAGCAGTGGGCCCAAACAGTTGCAAACAGACACAAAGAGTATTTTGATATTTCAATCCATATTTTGCACATTTGATGTTGATTTTGACTTTGTGGAAATAATTTGCTCGCCACTACGAGGTGTCGGCTGAGAGGAGGGAATGAAGAAGAGGAAGCGATGAGAGTGTGTCGGAGCAGGAGGGCAGAGAGAGGAAGAGCCAGACTTTTGATTGACAGCAGCTGTCACTTCTGATGATGTGACGAGCAACAAAGCAGAGTGAGAGACGAGCCGGCGGTTCGATCCCCTGTCAGAAGTCAGGGACTCTGCTCGGGCGAGATAACCAAATACACGTGCATGCACACACACACACACACACACACACACACACACACACACACACACACACACACACACACACACACACTATCTGGCAGATGAAGGGGAAATCTGAGTTCTGACTGACACTAACGGCCAAATATTGCACACAAACTGTTGGAAACAGCTCCACTCACTGAGGCTACGGCCGTCTCTCCAAAGTCTACTGAAGATGAACATCATAAATAAATGACTAATAGTAAGAACCTGTCATCTTACCTCCAAATAACCAAATGCTATTCCTTTGCGTTGAAAGGAGCCAGTTGAGGTGGTTCAGGATCATCTGGTAAGGATGAACCCTGGGCGCCTCCCTAGGGAGGTGTTCCAGGCACGTCCAGCTGGGAGGAGGCCTCGGGGAAGACCCAGGACCAGGTGGAGGGATTAGATCTCCACACTGGCCTGGGAACGCCTCAGGATCCCCCAGTTAGAGCTGGTTAATGTGGCCCGGGAAAGGGAAGTTTGGGGTCCCCTGCTAAAGCTGCTGCCCCGCGACCCGACCCCGGATAAGAGGCTGAAGATGAGATGAGATGAAAAACACTCCAACATCTTGACTTCTAGATTGATTTCCACCCAAATCTGCTTTCGCTCAATAGCTCTGTCATCAAGAGAGAGGTGCCAGTTCATCTCCTGGGCACTGCCGAGGTGCGGTTGAGCAAGGCACCGAACCCCAAACTGCTCAGGCGCCGATCCACTGGCAGCCCCCTCGCTCTGACATCTCTCCATTAATTACATGTATATAGGTCCTGTTTGTGCATGTGTGTGTATTTTGGGCCTGTGTGTGTGTGTGTGTGTAACATGAATAATAATAGAGTGAAAATATTGAATTTCCCCTTAATTAATAAAGTAATTCTTCTTTCTGACCTATAAATTTTATAATGTTGTATAGTCATGTTAAATAGTACCAAAGTGTCAAATAATGGAGTACTTGCATATAGACGTTAGGGGGAGGCATCAATGGACAGAATGAAAAATGTAATGTGTTTTTTAAAGATCAAAGCATGCAAACCTATCGTAGTGGACCCGGAAAATACAAATATGACCCTGAAAACTAGTATAATAGGGCCTCTTTAAGTTAACAGGATGGTTCCATGTGCAGCATTCTCATTAAGACATGAGAGATGTTGCCGATATGTGCTCTCTGCGTTGAACACAAACCAGCAGTTTGCAAGGCTGGGGCAGAGATGCATGTCCAAAAGATGAAACATATAAACTTTCGAACCTTATTTAAAACAAAAATGTGGATGTTTGTAATTAGTGTTGTTAGTCTGGGTCCCATAAGAGAAAGAGGGGAAAAACAAACCAAGTGAAAACAACTATTAATTAATGCCTTTCAAAAGAAAGGTGGATAGCGATTAGCAAACTCCTGCTGCAACAACTGGATTCCCACAGACTGTGTGTATAAAATGCAACACCTTGACTCAACATTGCATGAAGCAGACATATCTATTAGTGAGTAAATAGTAGCATATACAGTAATTAAACTTAATGTCATTTTAAGTAGAATTGCACGTGATCATTGTTAACGTTTCTGGGAAACTCTCCCAGATTCGTCCGTCCACTTTACTGAGTGTCTTTGCAGCTTGGCACCGACTCTGCTGTTCACAATCCATTTTCAGATTAATGAATTAGTGAATCCTGTTCTCTGTGTAATGACACTAACCAGCTCATTTGGCAAATCAAATCATTTCCTCCTTGTTTAAAGGCTTATGTATTATCGAAAAAACACCTTCTCCATCTGTCTTTCATTCTTCCCTGTGCAACACTGTTGCCATCGCAACGTGATCACCGAGAGGCATCGTCAACTCAGGCAGAGGACTCTTTAATCTCCGTCTGATAGAGGAGCGCAATGAATAAGACAATTAACAGAAGGGTCCAGCGCGGTAGGAAGCAGACGAGATATTCTGTCCACGTAGAGACGGTCCTTGTGGTCCTTGATGGGCAAAAGCACTTGAGTGCGTTTGGTGAATGAAGCTGATAAACAGAGGGTTGAAAATGTAAAATGAATCTTCAGACACAAGCGGGGAATTCTCGTCACACGCTCAGTTTTCATACATTCATTCAGTCACTATCTCACTGTACGTTCACTGTCCCATGACAAAGTGCACGGCCTGTGGTGCAGCCTACTAATAAGAAGAATGTGTTCGACTCAAAACAATCTATTCAACTGCAAACTAATCACTAGTTAGTCTTCTTTACATTAGGCCTGTGAATGTTCTCGTGTGTCCAGGTCGTTGTTCTCCTCAAAGCAATTTCAGTCAAAAGCAACTGGACTTGGTTATTTGTCTAGGAAGACGTTTCACCTCTCATCCAAGAGGCTTCATCAGTTCATGTACGCATCTCAGGCCTGGACTCCGCTGCCCACTCACACCTCAAGGAGAAAGCCCACTCCTTTGATGTGTCCACATCCTGGACGGAGAGGACAGATGGTTTGCAAGACGAGTAAAAGAAGCATCTATGCAAAAGTAGAGAAACCATTGCTAAACAGAGGAGGAGGTCTGAAACACCACTTATCTCCAGTTTACAATGCTGCCCTTTCATCCCTTCATTCAACGATCCAACCTCAAAGAACAACTGTTCACAAACGTCCTCCTGTGACTCCAACGACTGTCGTTAAGACTCAATAGAGAACTAACCAAGTCCAAACCTTCTTCCCACCAAAGACTGTCCCTCAAACTACGGTCGTTGTCACGTGGAGCACAAAGGGTTTCAGTGACATCATCGGCCTTGTGAGAGGTTAAATACCTGGATCTCACACCAGTTAGTTGGACCAGTCCCAGCCTGGCACCTCTGCTGATTTTAAAGGAATAAAACTAAAAACCTGGTTATCATTTTAAGACATTAAACTGGAGCTATGGGTCTATCTGAATACACATTATGGGCGCCCTCCCACTGTGCGTCCTTGTCCCGCCCTCCAGGCCCGTTTGTACTCACACTACCTGGGCCTCGGCGAATGCTTCTTGCTGCCTATACGTCATCACGCCGTAACACGTCTTGTCGACTGTTTTTGAATCTTTTCATCGACCAAATCTGCAGTAAACACTCCACCTCCGCATCACACCAACGTGAACCTTTCGCCGCCATTGTTTGAAATGTCCGTGCATGGTCCCTCCTTCTTTTTTCTACGTCCCAACAGGCGCACAGGAAATGACCTCAGAACCGCCGTAGGCCTCGTGCTCGTACACGTGCGTACGCTCGTGCTCGTACACGTGCAAACGTGCTTTACTAAAGCCCACCTCTCCCAAACGGGCCGTGGACGGCAAGCTGGCCGCAGCTAGGTGCGGTACAGTTGCACTCACACTGGTCAAACGAACTAGACTTTACCCGAAAAACCTGTTTGGGCACGGTACAGAAGGACAGTGTGGGTGAGCCGTAAGAGTATGGGCGGAAAAAGGTGTAAATGGTAACCGTGGTAATGTGATGATGAGACAACTGTGATAAACTTGTTAAAAAAAAAGATAATAAATGATGTTTATGCGTCATTAACACAGATATATTAAGGGACCTGGGATAATCTGCACCGGCTTCTTCTCTGCACTCTCTTGTCTCCTCATTGTCATTCTCTCCATTCCTCCTGTTCCTTCTGTTCATCAACAGACCGGAGTGTGTGTTGGGAAGGGGTTTATTAAGACACCACAGTGTTTACATTGACTCAGGTGCACAGAGGCTTCGGGCTGGACTCTGTCCTTCATCACTGCAGGGAAATCACAGGATGCAGCAATTCTCCGGGTGTTTGAAAAAGGGGAAATAAGTGCTAACTGTTCACTGTGCTTACAAGACAGGAAACAATTTGTCTGTTCAATGTTAACTTCATTAATCCCACAAGGGAAATTCAGTTTTTCCATTCCTATATTTTTCTATGTTACACACACACACAGGCCCGAAATACAGTCACATAGGACCTATGGACCTATAGGACCTTGTGATAGCCCCAGAGTACTGTCACCTCAGGACCGTGTGTGTGTGTGTGTGCTTGTGTCCTTGGCTGGGTGGAGCTGCGGTGTTCGCCCGTACGTTGAACACCTGTCTGCTGCCCTGAGCTGTTTAAGTGTGCCTGTCAAGATACAAGTGTGTCAGAATGAGGTCGTAATCACATACTTTGTCTCTTTAATCGTAGTACAACCTGCAGTATGCATACTGTTTAGTTTATTTAGGGAGCGCTCACACTGTCCTTCCGCACCGGGCCAAAACCGCTTTTCAGCTAAAGCCTAGTGCGTTTGACCAGTGTGAGTGCAACCACTCCGCATCTAGGAGCGGCCAGCTTGCCGTTCAGGGCCTGCCTGAAAGAGGTGGGCTTTTGTAAAGCACGTTTGCACATGTACGAGCACGAGGCCTACGGCGGTTCTGAGGTGATTTATGTGCGCCTGTTCGGACATAGAAAAAAGAAGGAGGGACCATGCGCGGACATTTAACAACAACAACAACAATGGCGGTGAAAGGTTCACGTTGGTGTGATGCGGAGGTGGAGTGTTTACTGCAGATTTGGTCGATGAAAAGATTCAAAAACAGTCGACAAGACGCACAAAAACTCCGAGGTCTACGGAAAGATCTGGAAACAAAGCCACGCATCGCCATGACGTCATCAATGCGTGTGATGTGTTACGGCGTGATGACGTATGGACAGCGAGAAGCATTTGCGTGTAGGCCCAGGTAGTGTGAGTACAAACGGGTCTGGAGGGGGGGACAAAGACCCTAAAGCATGGGGCACGGTGCGGAAGGACAGTGTGAGTGCGCCCTTCGTTCATTTGTTTCAGGGACCATGCACAAAACTCATTTGTTACATAGTGTAAGAAGATGATTTCTACCAGATTGTAGCTAATAGCTCATTTCCATCTGCATGTCCCTGTTGGGACATTTGGTAACTTCTTTTTGTGTCATTTACTCACTCTCATACACCACTGATTTGGACTTTCACACCTCATTGCTATCCTGTGTTACTTATTTTAATGCATTTTCAGTTTGTTATTGCTAAGTTGGTGTGCATCTCCCTCCTTTGCTGCAGAACATGATCCAGTTGTAAAAACCCTGTGTTCAGTTTAAACACTACAGGCCGTGCACTTTGTCATGGGAAAGTTTTAAATGTCCGCGCATGGTCCCTCCTTTTTTCTACGTCCCAACAGGCGCACAGGAAATTACCTCAGAACTGTCGTAGGCATCGTGCTCGGCAAGTGCGCACGCTCGTCCTCGTACATGCGCAAACGTGCTTTACTAAAGCCCACCTCTCTCAAACGGGCCGTGGACGGCAAGTGTGCTAAAGCTAGGCACGGAGCGGTTGCACTCACACTGGTCAAAGGAACTCACTCTCATACACCACTGATTTTGACTTTCACACCTCATTGCTATCTTGTGTTACTTGCATTTTCAGTTTGTTATTGCTAAGTTGTGTGTGTGCATCTCCCTCCTTTGCTGCAGAACATGATCCAGTTGTAGAAACCCTGTGTTCAGTTTACACTCTCCTTAATTTAATGGGGTCAGAACATATTCAGTGAGCCATGGTTGGAGGGTGTTGCTCTACAAATGATCTCGACCTCTGATCCCCCTCTACAGTCATTGTTAAACACATATCCCTACAGCCATCAATCAGTATCACTTACATAGTATTAAAATCAATTCATGTTTTTTCTCCTTTTGTCCTTTGTAGGTCCTGTCTCCCAGTGACGAGGGGCCCTCTAGCTAATCACCGATGTCACTGTCACTGATTTAATTTTGTTCAGCGACCATGCTGCTTAAAATTCCTCCGTGACCCAGATCGCATCTGTTCATTGCTGGTGAAACACAGAAAGAGATGAGTCACATCAGGGTGAAAATTTGATGTTCTCTTGCTGCAGAGAGAGAGAGAGAGAGAGAGAGAGAGAGAGAGAGAGAGAGCTAGAGAGAGAGAGAGACACACACACACACATTTGTCATGTCATGTTATCTCCGCTTCATTCGCGTCTATCACATGTAGCAGCTGAAGCGGCTAGCTAACTGAAGCTAACAGAAGCTAACCCCTAGCTCAGCTTACTCTGCTGTTGTTCATTCATTCATCTTCAGCCTCTTGTCCCTGTCGGGGTCGTGGGGGTCTGGAGCCGATCCCAGCTGACATCGGGTGTAAGGCGGGGTCCACCCTGGACAGGACGCCAGTCTATCACAGGACACATAGAGACAAACAGAGACAGACAACCATTCACACCTACGGGTGATTTAGAGTCATCAGTGAACCGAACACCTGCACGTCTTTGGACTGTGGGAGGAAACCGGAGAACCCGGAGAAAACCCACGCACACACGGGGAGAACATGCAAACTCCACACAGAAGGGCCCCCACTCTGCTGTTGTGCTAAATGGAAGTGATGCTAGTGCTAACAGGGATCTGAATGCTTTTAAAAGAACAGAAAAGAGCTCAAAGGAAGTGTGTGGCTCTTAATCCTCCTGTTATCCTAAGGGTCAATTTGACCCCATTTAATGTTTTAAATCTCAAAATAACGACGTCTTTTTTTGTTTTTTTGCTTTATATTTATGACTTTTCCTCATTTTATGGGGACGACTCATAAAAAACCTAAAATTGTCATGATTATATATATTTTTTATTGTTCTTATCGTACATGTACTTGTGTCATCGGTGTTCCTTTGGGTCAGTTTGATCATCTGGGTGATTTAATCATTATTATTATTGTTTATTTTACAATTCAAATATTATATGAGGTCAAATTCATGCTGCTGTCCTTGATAACGGACGTTACTTTCATTCCAGATGTTACAAATAACACAAAATAGCACTTAAAATAACAGAGTTACTTTAAAACACACACACAGAAATCCCTCCATGCAGTTTAACATCAGTGATATTTTTAATTTAGTTAAATAAAAACATAAAGTACCCGACTTCACTTGAGTCACACATTGATTATGATCATTTTCGAGATGTCTAACGGTCAAATTGACCCCTAGAATAAATGGAGTTAGTGAAATTTGAGGGCAACAGGAGGGTTAAGAGAGCCATTGTGTTGCAGTGAGATCAGTGATTTAACCTCCGTAGCTGTAGAGGTGCTTCACGGTCTCCGGTAGATCAGACCGGGACACTCTTCACTCTGCAGTGACGGCTTTCTTCTTCTTCTGGATTTCTGGCAGACAAGACGCCTAAAGGCACGTCTCTGCCAACCACAGTTTATAGTTATATCCACAGGAACAGTCTGGTTTCCCCCAAGGACTGCAACAATGGCGGCTTTGGTGAGCCCGCTGAGCCCCTGGATGTGTCCCGGAGAACTTCGAGGACGCTAACCGCAATCTCAGCTCTGAGTGGTTCACGCGAAGTCACTTGAAAAGTTCAATCGTGCGACACACGTGATGAGGCGATAGACGCAATGGACGCTTCATCGCATCCCTCTTGACACTCAGAACGCATCGCCCCAAGCGCCATCGCGCGTCATTTACATTGATTTTGAACGGCAGCTTGACGCTTTCATCGTCTCTCATAACAACTCAACCCAGAGGATCACTCATGAACTTTTACCAATAGATTCTTGTTGAGTGTGTTGAGTTAGCGTTTGAAATCAAATGTCGAGGAAACAACACAAAATAAAGAATATTTTATAGATTTTGTGGTTTTAAAATATACATAAATATATATATATATATAAAACAACTGTTTGCTCTGGTGTAATGCAAAAGCATTGCAGTGATTTGCTTTTAATGGAAGTAGATGATGGTAGATGTTCTGTATTCACTGCACCCATCCAGGTTTCGGGGTATTGTAGTCCCGATGTCCTGTTCCTAACCCAACTAACCCAAATTTTCAATCGTGCGACACACGCGATGAGGCGATAGACGCAATGGACGCTTCATCGCATCGCTCTTATCGCTCAGAACGCGTCGCCCCAAGCGCCATCGTGTGTCATCGCGTACATTGATTTTGAATGGCAGCTTGACGCTTTCATCGTCTCTCATCGTTAGGGTATTATACCAGCATTGGGTAAAAACTCAACCCAGAGGATCACTCATGAACTTTTACCAATAGATTCTAATAGATTGTGTTGAGTTAGCGTTAACATATATATATATATATATATATATATATATATATATAACAACTGTTTGCTCTGGTGTAATGCAAAAGCAGTGCAGTGATTTGCTTTTAATGGAAGTAGATGATGGTAGATGGTGCATATGTTCTGTATTCACTGCACCCATCCAGGTTTCGGGGAATCGTAGTCCCGATGTCCTGTTCCTAACCGAGCACCTGTATTTTTCAATTTTTCAATCGTGCGACACACGCGATGAGGCGATAGACGCAATGGACGCTTCATCGCATCGCTCTTATCGCTCAGAACGTGTCGCCCGAAGCGCCGTCGCGTGTCATTGCGTACATTGATTTTGAACGGCAGCTTGGCGCTTTCATCGTCTCTCATAACAACTCAACCCAGAGGATCACTCATGAACTTTTACCAATAGATTCTTGTTGAGTGTGTTGAGTTAGCGTTTGAAATCAAATGTCGGAGAAACAACACAAAATAAAGAATATTTCATAGATTTTGTGGTTTTAAAATATACATATATATATTTAAAACAGCTGTTTGCTCTGGTGTAATGCAAAAGCAGTGCAGTGATTTGCTTTTAATGGAAGTAGATGATGGTAGATGGTGTAGAATGAAAGCCACCTGACTGTGATGCTGCAGATATTCACTGCACCCATCCAGGTTTCAGGGTATCGTAGTCCCGGTGTCCTGTTCCTAACCCAGCACCTGTATTTTCCCCTCCCAAACATGATGAACAGCACATGAAGATTCACATGTGCCGGACAGTGACGCATCGGTGCCGTCCTGCCAGGCTGTCCATCTGTCTCAGCCCGTCACCCCACTTCTAACTCAACCACCCATCCACTGAATTGCTTCCTCCTGCATGAGACGAAGATGAGAACATGAGACACCTGTAAGCTTTTTAGGGCCTACTAACACTGTCCTTCTGGCCGGGGCCAAAACCGTTTTTTCAGCTAAAGCCTAGTACCTTTAAGCAGTGTGAGTGCACCCGCTCCGCGCACAACTGCGGACAGGCGGACATAGAAGGAGGGACCATGCGCGGACATTTAACAACAACAACAATGGCGGTGAAAGGTTCACGTTGGTGTGATGCGGAGGTGGAGTGTTTACTGCAGATTTGGTCGATGAAAATATTCAAAAACAGTCGACAAGACGCACAAAAACTCAGAGGTCTACGGAAAGATCTGGAAACAAAGCCACACACACGCGATCAATGCGTGTGACGTGTTACGGCGTGATGGTGTATGGACAGCAAGAAGCATTGGCCGAGGCCCAGGTAGTGTGAGTACAAACGGGGCTGGGGCGCGGGGGGGAGAGGGAGGGGGGACAAGTACCCTAAAGTCCGGGTCGCGGTGCGGAAGGACAGTGTGAGTGCGCCCTTCCTCACCACTTGGAGGATCAATGTAGTGTGTGTTTGTGTGTGTGTGTTTGTTTGTGTGTGTGTATGGATAAGCTTTGGACGGATAAGGATGTCCTGGAAATGTGATCATTATGCTGACTTAACACAATTATATGAAAATGTTCATTGTTAGTCATTTTTTTCCACAAGTTTTTGTGGTGTTTACATCTGTTTTTAATCGTTTTTGTGTTTTTTCATCTGTTTTTAGTCATTTTTTTCAAGTTTTTGTGGTATTTTGCATCTGTTTATAGTAATTTTGTCACATTTTTGTGGTGTTTTCGTCTGTTTTTAATCGTTTTTGTGTTTTTTCATCTGTTATTAGTCATTTTTTTCAAGTTTTTGTGGTATTTTGCATCTGTTTATAGTAATTTTGTCACATTTTTGTGGTGTTTTCATCTGTTTTTAATCGTTTTTGTGTTTTTTCATCTGTTTTTAGTCATTTTTTTCAAGTTTTTGTGGTATTTTGCATCTGTTTATAGTAATTTTGTCAAATTTTTGTGGTGTTTTCATCCGTTTATAGTCATTTTTTGAAGTTTTTGTGGTATTTTGCATCTGTTTATAGTAATTTTGTCACATTTTCTGGTGTTTTTCATCTGTTTTTAGTCGTTTTTTTCACTTTCACTCAGTCTGAACATGTGGTTGAGCTTTGGGCAGATAAGTATGTCCTAGATATGTGATCATTATGCTGACTTAACACAATTATATGAAAATGTTCATTGTTATGGGAACTCCCTGAGACTCTCCAGGCCCCAGGAGTGTAGCTGAGCAGTATTTTGGGAACCACTGGGGTTGGAAACAGCAAACTCAGCTCGCTGTTATGAACCGCACCTGGGTGCTGAATCCACCGAATAAACATCCCCACAATAAACGAATCCAGGACAACGATCCCATTCCACTCATCATGCAAAACTGCACCGGTTTCTCTGCTCCTCAACACACGAGAATGGCGTGTGGAAAGGATAATACAGCGTCGGAGTCCAGGAGCGTGAGGAACAGCACAACCAGAAACTTTCTTTCCTGAAGGACACCTTCAAAGACAATTTAGCCTGCAGACGAGAGTCAGGGAACGCCTCTTCCTATTAGAGCCTTAATTTATTTTCTGAAAGTGCAGGAGTGAAATAAGATACATGTGCCCGTCATGCGTAAGTGAGTTGTCACTTGACTAATCAGGTCATATGCTCTGGTGGGCTTCTTCTCTATCACAGCAGACTAAATCAAAAATGGTTCACCCTTGCTGTTTGTCTCACCGCTCCCTTTGTCTGTCTGTCTTAACCCTCCTGTTCTCCTAAGGGTCAATTTGACCCCATTTAATGTTTAACATCTCTAAATAACGACATCTTTTTATGTTTTTTTGCTTCATATTAATGACTTTTCCTCATTTTATGGGGACGACTCATAAAAAACCTAAAATTATCATGATTATGTATATTTTTTATTGTTCTTATCGTACATGTACTTGTGGCATCGGTGTTCCTTTGGGTCAGTTTGATAATCTGGATGATTTAATCATTATTATTATTGTTTAATTTACAATTCAAATATTATATGAGGTCAAATTCATGCTGCTGTCCTTGATAACGGACGTTACTTTCATTCCAGATGTTACAAATAACACAAAATAGCACTTAAACTAACAGACTTACTGTAAAACACACACACAGAAATCCCTCCATGCAGTTTAACATCAGTAATATATTTAATTCTGTTAAATAAAAACATAAAGTACCCGACTTTACTTGAGTCACACATTGATTATGATCATTTTCCAGATGTTTAACGGTCAAATTGACCCCAAGAATAAATGGTGTTAGTCAAATTTGAGGGCAACAGGATGGTTAATGAAATGACGCTCATGTGGTCAGTTCCGCATAGGAGAGGTCATCTACATATGTTTGTATCTACCGCACACATGAGGCTGCAGAACGTACAACATGTTATAATGTAGATAAGACATCTGCATGTTTACTTATTTCTCTTTTCAAGTTTACAATTAAGAGAAAAAAATACAAAACAAGGAAACACTTGTGAACGAGGATCTCTTGACGTGTTGAATATCAATCTCCCGTCCTTGAAGACCATGAGAACTTTGGTTCAAATCTTACAACAAGTAGTGCAATGGTGTGCAAACAGGTACGCAGAATTTGTAGGCAACGGGACAAGACTTGGTAAGGGGAGCCGTCTGGTTTCTGTTTGTCGTTTGAGTAGTATTGCTATTGGTTATCACAATCATGTTTGAGAAGGCTTTGGTTGTGTCACGCCGCGGTGAGGATATAATCTCTCCACCTGGTCCTGGGTCTTCCCCGAGGCCGCCTCCCAGCTGAGAAGTCTAAGTAAGAAAGAAAGATGAACAGCAGAAGAGCACCTACCAGTGTGATCATGGCATTAAATACCGCCCTTTTGTCACAGAGCTTGGCGTTTGACTTTCGGTGCTTTCCTGCCCGGGTCTGACCGGTTGCATGCAGGTAAACAGTCCGCGGACAAACAAGGTGTAACATATTTACCATTATGCAAACAGGGAACCCTCATGCTAGTGTCTGGAGATGATTTATCTTTAAATTAGCATTTGTTATTATTTAAGCTGCATTCTTATACAGATATCTCTTGATACAGCTGCTGTCTCTCAACTCCAGCTCCAGTATCACATCTCAAGTTGCTCATCGGAGCGTATCAATGACTGCCACTCAGGAGAGGAAGTCTCGGCCCGGATATCCGATGACTGCACTGGAAAGCCCAAAATATTAGCCGTTGACCCCATTGGCTACCGAGATTGGGCGGATGTGTCAGAGGTGTTATCAGCAGCAACATATGAGGAGCTCTTTTCCAAAACGCTATAAATCCATTTTAATAGTTTTCAGGAATGGTTAATATTCAATGTATCTTGTCAGAATGGTTTCATGGCTCAGTCTGAACATGTTGAACGGACGGACGACACAAAAAACTCTCCCGCTTCAGAGCGCCGCCATGTTGGGTCGCATAGAACGCTCGCTGGATTCTGATTGGTCGAGAGTTTTCATCAGTTTTTAGTAATTTTGTCACATTTTTGTGGTGTTTTTCATCTGTTTTTAGTCGTTTTTGTGTTTTTTCATCTGTTTTTAACAGTTTTTGTGTTTTTTCATCTGTTTTTAGTAATTTTGTCACATTTTTGTGGTGTTTTTCATTTGTTTTTAGTCGTTTTTATCACTTTCACTCAGTCTGAACATGTTGAACGGACGGACGAAACAAAAAACTCTCCCACTTCAGAGCGCCGCCATGTTGGATCGCATAGAACGCTCACTGAATTCTGATTGGTCGAGAGGACGTATCGCATTTAGGCTAAAAATAGGTTTGGCGCTGGTCGCGGTTTGGAAAGGAACTGCATCTTGAGACCATTTTAACAAGGAAATATAGAGATCTGGCAGAAACACTGATGAAGCAGTGTAAAGGTTCTGTTCACAGCAAAGTGGCTCAAACTCATCTCATCTCATCTTCAGCCTCTTATCCGGGGTCGCGTCTCGGGGGCAGCAGCTTTAGCAGGGGACCCCAAACTTCCCTTTCCTGGGCCACATTAACCAGCTCTAACTGGGGGATCCCGAGGCGTTCCCAGGCCAGTGTGGAGATCTAATCTCTCCACCTGGTCCTGGGTCTTCCCGAGGCCTCCTCCCAGCTGGACGTGCCTGGAACACCTCCCTAGGAGGCGCCCAGGGTTCATCCTTACCAGATGATCCTGAACCACCTCAAATGGCTCCTTTCAACGCAGAGGAGCAGCGGCTCTACTCCGAGTTCCTCACGGATGGCTGGAGTCTCCCTTAGAGAGAGGGGGAGAAGTTCCCCCTCCTGAGGAAACCCATTTCTGCTGCCTGTACCCGCGACCTGGTTCTTTGGGTCCTGACCCAGCTTTCATGACCACAGGTGAGGGTAGGAACCAGGACTGAGCGGTAGATCCAGAGCTTTGTCTTCCTCAGCTCTCTTTTCGTCACAACGGTGCGGCAGAGTGACTGCAGCACCGCCCCCGCTGCTCAGATTCTTCGGCCAAACTCACGCTCAAACTCATTTTTAAAATATAATAACTTATAATAGTTATAATATAACTCTTCATATATAAACCCTGCATTATGAAAGAAGCTGTGCACTTGTATCACAACACAGTGTTCAACGCAGCACTTCTGTTTAAATAAACTTGTTGGCACTCTGGGTTGGATGCACTCATGTATACTCCGTTAGTGATTCATCAAGTTTAAATTGATGGGAATGACTTTCAGTGACAAATCGTTTACCATTCAGCCAGCAGCACCTTTGATCCAGGCCGTTTGCAGTAATGATTTGTGGGCCTCCCCCGGCCAGTGGACGCATTGTTTCACAAGTGACTTTTAAATTGATGGAGTGGTCTTGATTTGGCTGCACACATAGAAATAGATCTAGTGGAAGGAACCTTGATGTTTAATCTGCTGCTCTGGTGACATTTGGAAAGCAGAAACTGCAGGAAAATGGTACTTAATGTTTATCAGAGGGCTTTTATGTAAGGAGTTAAAGGCAGTGGGTCTGCCTCCACAACCCGCCTCCTCGTGTTTAGTTTGGCGCTGTTAATCCTTGAGCACTTGCTCTGGGCATCCAATATTCCTGCGGACAGGTTTACAGTTGAAAGCCAGGTGCTTTTGACGCACTGTCGCCTCACAGCGAAAGGTTACAGGTTCGCATCCCAGCTGGGGTCCTTCTGTGTGGAGTTTGCATGTTGTCCCCGTGTCTGCGTGGGTTTTCTCCGGGTTTTCCGGTTTCCTCCCACAGTCCAAAGACGTGCAGGTGTTCGGTTCATTGATGACTCTAAATCACCCGTAGGTGTGAATGGTTGTCTGTCTCTGTTCGTCTCTATGTGTCCTGTGATAGACTGGCGTCCTGTCCAGGGTGGACCCCGCCTCACGCCCGATGTCAGCTGGGATCGGCTCCAGCCCCCCCGCGACCCCGATAGGAACAAGAGGCTGAAGATGAATGAATGAATAGATATAAACATGTAAACTAACACACAGAGACACACTGCGGATGGGTCTTATGCTG
>NC_139830.1:2217675-2379865 GCF_963691815.1 Echiichthys vipera | reverse complement strand
ATTGATGATTTATTCCAGCAAAACTTTAAAGCATGCGAAAGAAAGAAACTGCCATCAGTCACACAACTCCACATTCCAGTCCAAAGTTTGAGAAACACTTTTGAAGATGCTTTGGAAGGAGGGCACAAGTGTCCTTTCTATTGCATATTCAAAAGGGGAAAGAAATCCATGTATTGTGGGGATTTATGAACTCACCGTGCAGGAAAACTGGTCTGTAAAATAGGTCGAGATGCTTATGTAAACGTGTTAAAAGGACACAGAGATCCAGAGGGACCATGGTTAGATACTGTGCATGGTTTAACAGCACTGTAAGTGTTTGAACAAAAGCATCAGCCAAAGGATGAAATATGAGTCAGAGAGAGATAGAAATGTACGTACTGAAGACCATGTGGAGGGCAGCAAATGATGAGAGAGACAGAGACAGAAGGACTGGCCTGACCCTGACCTTCCCCCTGGGACGTCTAACCGGGGACAGCATCACCCATCTGAACCCAGCCGTCCTAAAAGGTCGACATGCTTTCATTGTGTGAAAACACAGAGTTACTCTTCCAACAGAGGCCTGCAATGCAGCAAACCACATCTAAAGTGTCCACTGACTGGGAACAATACAAGCAAATAGACGCGGCTGATAACCTTGGTTTGTTTTGGGGGTATGGAAAAATATTAGGGACAAATACAGATTGCAGTCAAATGTGTGAATCCGCAAATACAATCATGCTGGAGTCTTTGTGTCTTTACTTTGTATTCTGCACCGAGCAGCGCTGATGCTGGAGTATGCTGACCTCTGGATTTAATCTTTGCTTTTTTTGCAGATGATGTGGTACTGCTGAGATCTCCGGGGAGCTTCAAGTTAAAGCAGCAGTGATGAGAGTCAGTAGCTCCAAGTCTGAGGCTAAGGTTGTCTCTCTCTCTCTCTGCTGGAAAACAGATTGCTCCCTTTGGGTGGGGAGTGAGTCACTACCCTCAGTAAAAAAGATCCAACTATGATGAAGCATTCTCTCATATGAACCAGACAATATCCAGAGGATTAGGTCCAGACATTGTGCAGAGTTTCCTTTTCACACACAGCAGATAACAGGAGATTGTGGATGCGAGATGTGTCCTCACTTACTGGAAATACTCTGTTTGGTTCAGGTGAGAGCTGGCACCAGGGTCGAACCTGCAGGACACAGGGTGTGATGTAGACGCGACCATGTAACCAATTCATAATTTGGTGCTGAACAACTGAATCTCTAGTCGTTCAGCAGTTTAGCAAGTTACAGCTAGCTTGCTAACGTTAGCTTGCTTGGCGGGAGGGTACCTATGTTCCCCGCTTTGTATGTGACCTTGGAACATCTGAAACTTTATTTAAACAAAGGTCCGATGTTCCCCGCTTTGTTTGTGACCGGAACTAAATCAGCGAAGGCAAAGGCTAATGCGACCGGGGGAACATAGGACCCGGGGAACACAGGGATGACCCTCTTTCTTGCTAATGTTAGCTTAGTGAAACCTAAGCTGGCTGTGCCTTGGCTGCATGAATCTTCCGTCGGTTGCTTCGTGGGGTTGGTTGATGGAGCGATTTAAAAGCAGCGATCTTGTCTAAATACGATTGTTCTTCATTTTACAGCATTAAGGTAGTTCATTGGTAAATACAGAATATAGCAGTTATGTTCACTCTCTCTGTTTTGGAGTATACAGGTTTGAGAATAGCACAAGTTTTAAACAAGTGGTCAGTTTTGCCAGATAGTTCATTCATTCATCTTCAACCGCTTGTCCCTGTCGGGGTCGCCGGGGGCTGGAGCCGATCCCAGCTGACATCGGGCGTGAGGCGGGGTCCACCCTGGACAGGACGCCAGTCTATCACAGGACACATAGAGACGAACAGAGACAGACAACCATTCACACCTACGGGTGATTTAGAGTCATCAATGAACCGAACACCTGCACGTCTTTGGACTGTGGGAGGAAACCGGAGAACCCGGAGAAAACCCACGCAGACACGGGGACAACATGCAAACTCCACACAGAAGAGCCCCAGGGACCAGGGATCTTCTCGCTGTGAGGCGACAGTGCTAACCACCACACCACCGTGTCGCCCTTTGCCAGATATGCTGCTTCTTTATTTGGGGGTATAAGTAAAATTGAGTGCTAATGTCTTCACTTTTATACTTTTTGATGATGTTTCACTTAGTATGCAGTCAGTGTTTTTGGAATTGTGGGGGGAAAAAAGACACGTTGGAGGCAGAAAAGTGCTTTTCCTCTCTGCCTTGTCCATTACTGTCAATCAGACAGACAACTCTTTATGCGTTACAACAGAATTAACAGCTCTGTTGAGTCTGAACTTCCTGTGTTTCAGCCCAGAGCCAGGTTTAGCACCACACACTTCTTCCTATTTCCGTGCTTTTCTCTCACCTCTCTGTGCTATTAGTCAAATGTATGCATTTGCCAGCTACTCATCTAGACGCAAGCACTAATTGGTTTTAATGATCTTAATAACTCTACTGTCAGTAATGTGCAAATGGACGTGTGTTTCTTTGTGGAGAGAGCCGCTCTCCCTACTCCATAAAGGAGGTGAGCTCATTTGCACTGCAGGTCATTTTTATCTATGTGTCTCTCTATGTCTGTCTAATGTTGAGTAATCGTCCCCTAATCAACCGCTAATGAACAGGGAATATGTTTTTAGTTTGCCAAAATGTCTTCATGTCATAAGTCCTGTGTGTGTGTGTGTGTCCAGATGAAAAATGAGCAAACAAGGCCACAGTGATTTTCTCTTTTACAGTGTCATGTCAGTGCAGATGCAGCTCTGTCTGCAGGATTCTATTAGCACTCATTAATTGGATAACTGAAGCTAATTAAGCTATTAATCATTAGCTTATGTCGACATGGTGCCCGTATCCCCCCACAACTCCCTTCCTCTGTGGGCTCTGCTTTTGCTTTGCCACTGCCTCTATCCCCCTTCTGCTGCATGTCAGGAGCCATGTTTCTACTCTGTGCATCTGCATAGGTTCACAGTAAACACACACACATAAGAACGTAGATCATATCCTGCTCTCATGCACTTGCAGATCTCTAACGACGGTCGTTGGCACTTGGAGCAAAAAGGGTTCCAGTGACATCATCGGCCTTGTGAGAGGTTAAATACCTGGATCTCACACAAGCTAGTTGGACCAGTCCCAGCCTGGTCCTGGTCCAGTCCCAGCCTGGTCCTGGTCCTGGTCCTGGTCCTGGTCAGATGTGTACATGAACTGATGAAGCCTCTTTGATGAGAGGTGAATCGTCTTCCTAGACAAATAACCAAGTCCAGTTGCTTTTGACTGAAATTGCTTTGAAGATAACGACGACCTGGACACATGAGAACATTCACAGGCTTGCAGATCTCTCTAACCCTAACCCTAACGCGCCCTGTCACATCCACTCTCTCTGCAAACGTCCTGTCTGCGTCTTTACCACCTGCTGTACACTCTGTCTTTGAGGGTCAAAAATACACGCTACCAACGGATATTGTCAGATCTTCTCATTTCAGGTTAATGTCCTAACTTTATCAGTTTGAATGTGACAGGGTTTAGTTTAGTAAGCAATATTAGGCACAGCACTCAGGGTCTCATCAAAGGTTGAATATGTACAACCTTTATTAAAAGCTACAGAATGAAAGTATTGTTTTTTACATAAAAAATATATTTAGTGTTTCCACGGTGGTGTAGTGGTCAGCACTGTTGCCTCACAGCGAGAAGATTCCAGGGTTCCAGGTTTGAATCCCAGCTGGGGTCCTTCTGTGTGGAGTTGTTGTCCCTGTGTCTGCGTGGGTTTTCTCCGGGTTCTCCGGTTTCCTCCCACAGTCCAAAGACGTGCAGGTGTTCAGTTCATTGATGACTCTAAATCACCCGTAGGTGTGAATGGTTGTCTGTCTCTGTTCGTCTCTATGTGTCCTGTGATAGACTGGCGTCCTGTCCAGGGTGGACCCCGCCTCACGCCCGATGTCAGCTGCGGTTGAAGATGAATGAATGAATTGTTGAAGCCAATAGTGTTGGGCGTTGCTGGTTGCCAGGGTTGTCTGTTGTTGGCAAATGGCTACGCTTCTCCTTGATCTGTAAGATCACTTCCATGTTTACTTAGCTGTAACGGTAACGCTAACTGTCAGTCAAACTCCTCTGCAATACATGTTTTCATGGTGCGATTTGCTGGCGGAGATGGGTTTGAACAGGCCCAAACAGACTCTGGTCTCCTGTAGGCTACTGGGCCGGGTACGACCAACCTGGCAACCTTTGTTTTTGCGACCACGAGCTTGAGACACTAGATAGAGGTTTCACATACTCTTTTTCAGACACTACATATACAGTGATAGCAGTTATGTTACAACATTCATTGTTATACTTTATACCTTTCTCCCAGGAATTAAACAAACATGTGAACAGGCATGTGTGCGCGCATTTGTGTGTGAACAACCGAAGTGAGAAATTTGGCCTACTTCTCGTTGTTGTGTTGGAGGGAACAGCCTTCAGGTGGGCTCTGTGTTGCAGTCTGCTTTTCCTGTTTACAGGGTGTGAAATTACCACCAGCCAGTTCTGATCAAGTCTGACCACAGAGAATAACTCTGACTGCTCTAACAAAAAAAGTCAGCCCTGGTTACACCATGTCGGCGGCATGTCAGCAACAGCCAGGACTACTGCCAGTTGTGTTCACAGTGGTTCTTCTTTAAGTGCTTATGAAGAACACATTCTAATACATCTCTGTGAGATTGATCTGAAACAGCCTTGCAGTGCTTTAAGCCATTTTTTTGTCGTTATGAAAGATTCTCGTTTCAGTTGGCGAGGTCTGCTGCTTAGCTAGGCAACATGTTGATACCCCAGGGTTCAGACTGGGACAAGTCTTATTAGCCGAGTAAGCAGAGTGGCTGTAAGGGAGGCAGGATGGTTAGCTGGTCTGTCCGTCCACACGACACTTTGATCCACACAAAACTGCAAAGGAAGCCAACGTGGAAGGGGCTCCAAATAATAATCATGTATTAAAATTTTGTATAACATATTAAGGCTTAGGGTTATGCATAATTAAGGGGGTAGCTGCTTAAAGTCGACAGTGGGGCTGCAGCTTCCACATCTTTGACCATTGTTGGCCTAGCTAAGGTGATTATAATAGTGGCAGGGAGCGTCATGCAGGACCACGACAGCAGGCACCACCACCATCAGCAGAGACCTGAGAGACGACAAAACACAAACAACTCCGGGGAAGAAGATGAATTAGTAACATGAACTGATGAGACATGGATGATACAGACAGAGAGGAGAGAAGCTCAGAGGATCAGGAACAGGATTATCCCCCGGCAGACTAGGCCTATAGCAGCAGGAAGCGTCATGCAGGACCACGGCAGCAGGCACCACCACCATCAGCAGAGACCTACACACAGGACCAAGGCAGCAGGCACCACCACCATCAGCAGAGACCTGAGAGGCGACAAAGCACAAACAACTCCGGGGAAGAAGTTGAATTAGTAACATGCAGTGATGAGACATGAATGATACAGACAGAAGGGAGAGAAGCTCAGAGGATCAGGAACAGGATTATCCCACGGCAGACTCGGCCTATAGGAGCAGGAAGCGTCATGCAGGACCACGGCAGCAGGCACCACCACGATCAGCAGAGACCTGAGAGATGACAAAACACAATCAACTCCAGGGAAGAAGTGAATTAGTGACATGCATTGATGAGACATGAATGATACAGACAGAGAGGAGAGAAGCTCAGAGTATCAGGAACAGGATCATCCAGTTTGAATAAGTATGTTATTATAATAATAATTTGTTGTCTTTTGTCAAATCATTTCTCCATCACTGAATTCTAAACTTCTGTCAGTGTAACAAAAAGAAACACAGGGTGGGTTGTAAGAGTTGTATTGATCATGATGATCATGTTTCACTCATCTTATCAACTCTCTTGCCCTGATGACATGAGTTGCTATGCTTTTCTCTGATCTTTGAGCCTTGTCCTGCATATGAGGGCGCACTCACACTGTCCTCCCACACCGGGTCAAAACCAGTTTTTCAGATCAAGCCTAGTGCATTTGACCAGTGTGAGTGCAACCGCTCCACGCATAACTGCGGCCAGCTGGCCGTCCACGGCCCGTTTGGGAGAGGTGGGCTTCTGTAGAGTGCGTTTGCACATGTACGAGCATGAGTGTGCGCACGTGTACGAGCACGAGGCCTACGGCGTTTCTGACATAATTTATGTGCGCCTGTTCAGATATTGAAAATAGAAGGACGGAACATGCACGGACATTTAACAACAACAACAATGGCGGTGAAAGGTTCACGTTGGTGTGATGCGGAGGTGGAGTGTTTACTGCAGATTTGGTCGATGAAAAGATTCAAAAACAGTCGACAAGACGCACAAAAACTCTGAGGTCTACGGAAAGATCTGGAAACAAAGCCACGCATCGCGATGACGTCATCAATGCGTGTGACGTGTTACGGCATGATGACGTATAGGCAGCAAGAAGCATTCGCCGAGGCCCAGGTAGTGTGAGTACAAACGGGCCTGGAGGGGGGGACAAGGACCCTAAAGCACGGGGCACGGGGCGGACGCACAGTGGGAGGGCAACTGAGTCCTGTTCAACCGTTCAGGGGTCTTTAACCACATCTGTGCATCAGGTTTCCTTCTTCCCTGAGCCCAGTGGTGTGCTGAGGATCTTTATTCTTCATTACCTTCTCAATCAAGCGGAAAACTGATCTCTTCCCTTCTGAGAGCAAAGGCTGGAAGAAGTGGTCTTTCACGGTGAAACTTTCTAAAACAGTCTCTTTCACAATCCTCTGTCCACAGTAAACAATGAAAAAGGGAAAGCAGGGCTGCGAGGGGAAGTTCCCAGTAGACATAGCCTGACTTATCTTGTTGCTGCTTTCTTGGCCAGCGCTCCTTTGAAAAGAGCTTCTTAATCTCACCGGAGCCCAGTGGCTAAATAAGTAAATTAATGTCATTTCTTTTATCTGTCCTCATTTCTTCTCCCCAGTCCTCTGAATCACAAAGTATTTGTATTCCATCTTTACCAACAACATTGCTACCTCTCATTTCGTATCCTGTTTATTGTTCTCTTAATGAGAATCTGTGCGCTCAGAATTTACAGATAAACTTTGTTCCCACTGTGGCGTGAGAGACGAAGTAATGAGAAAGTAGAGCAGCCACGCATGAGAACCTTTCTGAACTGTGAATCCACAAGTTGAATAACACGGTGGTGTGGTGGTTAGCACTGTCGCCTCACAGCGAGAGGGATCCTGGTTCGATTCCTAGCTGGGGCCCTTCTGTGTGGAGTTTGCATGTTGTCCCCGTGTCTGCGTGGGTTTTCTCCGGGTTCTCCGGTTTCCTCCCACAGTCCAAAGACGTGCAGGTGTTTGGTTCATTGATGACTCTAAATCACCCGTAGGTGTGAATGTTTACTGGGGGCTGGAGCCGATCCCAGCTGACATCAGGCGTGAGGCGGAGTCGACCCTGGACAGGACGCCAGTCTATCACAGGACACATAGAGACGAACAGAGACAGACAACCATTCACACCTACGGGTGATTTAGAGACATCAATGAACCGAACACCTGCACGTCTTTGGACTGTGGGAGGAAACCGGAGAACCCGGAGAAAACCCACGCAGACACGGGGACAACATGCAAACTCCACACAGAAGGGCCCCAGCAGGGATTCAAACCAGGAACCTGTGAGGCAACAGTGCTAACCACTACACCACCGCGTAGCCCCTCCAACACCATGAACATGAAATAAATAAAAAAAAATCAAGAAACAAATACACGAAAAACACGGTGGCCTCACAACAAGAGGGTTCCTGGTTCGAATACCGGCTGGGGCCCTCCCGTGTCTACGTGGGTTTTCTCCGGTTTCCTTCGGTTCGGTTCATTGATGACTCTAAATCACCCGTAGGTGTGAATGGTTGTCTGTCTCTGTTTGTCTCTATGTGTCCTGTGATAGACTGGCGTCCCGTCCAGGGTGGACCCCGCCTCACGCCCGATGTCACCTGGGATCGGTTCCAGCCCCCCGCGACCCTGACAGGGACAAGCGGTTGAAGATGAATGAATAACTGTTCATGATAAAGGCCGTGTCTCTTCACAGTTGATTCTCTCATCAATTATTCGTCTAGAGCTTCTGTGTCAAGCTGATCCAGTAAAGGGCCGTGTGGCTGCAGGTTTTCATTCCAACCAAGCAAGAACACACCTGACTCGACTTACTCAATCACCTGAACTGTCTTCACACAGTTGATTTGTTGGACCAGGTGTGTTTTTGCTTGGTTGGAATGAAAACCAGCAGCCGAAGCGACCCTTTACTGGATCAATTTGACACCCCTGCAGCCTGCTATTTGTCCTGCGAAACTCCTGTAGTTCACAGTTTGTGCACGTTACAATATCACAGACACACACTAGGTATACGCTAAATGACGTTAGCAGCTGCTATCTATGAGTAAGTTAGCCAGCCTACCTCCATGTCGCGTGCACTCCATGCTGTTAATCGATGAGAGAAGACACGGGCGCATTCACAGGAATCTGTTCCAATGCGTTGGGAGAGAGAGTGGAGGAGCCAGAATTGCCGACTGCAGCATTAACATAATACCTGCATGGCGGTAAGCTCAGTCTTTTTACAAATGCAAGGTTTTATTCCTTGGGGACGGGGCTCTTCTTACAAACTGCAGTCATTTTCTTTATACATCCACAATATAAACCACATGGACTATTAGAAGTAAAGCTGGACACTGCTGTTTCCTAGCAACAAAGGTTAAATTACATCGTCTCTGGAGATGAATACACTTTCATGCCAAAGGAGTCCTTGCTGTTGAGATTCAAACATTGCGTTCATGTCTCTTTGACCCTACGGACCAGAGAATGAAAAGCTACGCGAGAGCAAAATGACCCCACAAGTACTTGAGGGTTTTAGTCCATTTAGTACAAATCATACCTGAAAGCAAACCGACATCTGTCATCACAATGAACACTGTGTGCTTTTACTTTTGTCTGTTTTATCTTGCCAGTGCATGATCATTCAGAGCAGAAGTTTAACCTGCAACAGAGCCTGCAATCTAGTGATTGTCCTTGAACACACTACCGATCACTTACTCATGGAATAAGCTCAGTATTAAGCAAGCCACCACCACAGCGACTTCCTGTTTGATCCAATCAGAAAGTGCCAAAAATTGAAGTTCTCCGAGTGTCCACTAGGGGAAATGGGACTGTGGTACTTCAACACATACATGTTATCTGAAGTCAAGCAAGTCTGCCAATTCATCTTTTGTCTACAAAGTGTAAAGTTTGTTTACAAGGTTCTACAGCTTTAGCAGGGGACCCCAAACTTCCCTTTCCCGGGCCACATTAACCAGCTCTAACTGGGGGATCCTGAGGTGTTCCCAGGCCTCCTTCTAGCTGGACGTGCCTGGAACACCTCCCTAGGGAGGCGCCCAGGGTTCATCCTTACCAGATGATCCTGAACCACCTCAACTGGCTCCTTTCAACGCAAAGGAGCAGCGGCTCTACTCCGAGTTCCTCGAGGATGCTGAACTTCTCCCCCTCTCTCTAAGGGAGACTCCAGACCCCCTCCTGAGGAAACACATTTCACACGCTTGGACCTGGACCTGGTTCTTTGGGTCCTGACCGAAAGAATTAAGCCGTTTTCACAGCATCATTAAACTTGTTTAAGGGACAAAAGAACATTCTAGTCTGTATGTTTAAGTCATATCTCCATGACAACACTGAGGGGGAGGGGCTTGTTTTTATTTTATTGGAGGTTAAAGTTTATGAATAATTAGGGGCGTGGCCTCTTGATTGACAGCTAGCCTCTGGCCCTCACTTCTCCTCAGAGGGAAACGTCAGCCAGATGGACGTATCTCCCTCCCCCCAACGTCACATACATGCCCTTTTTTGGTAAGAGGAAATAAGGCGGAGCCAAAGTCTGACAAGATGGAGGCTCCTGTAGGCGAGGACGATTGGATCAAGTTGAGAGAACGGACCCCAACGGAGAGGCTACGTCCATTTTTCATAGAGTCTATGGTCGAATCACAAATGGATCAGCTGACATGAAACATGATGAGGAGGACACTGAATGCATGGTCCATGGATGGAGCTGCAGATGCAGGCACAATGAAGAACAGAAAGTAAGAGTTGTTGCAATTTTCTAATTCAGTATATGTCATCCAGATGGACTTATCTCCCTCCCCCCAACGTCACATACATGCCCTTTTTTGGTAAGAGGAAATGAGGCGGAGCCAAAGTCTGACAAGATGGAGGCTTCTGTAGGCAAGGACGATTGGATCAAGTTGAGAGAACGGACCCCGACGGGTATAATATGTCTATTTTTTATGCAGTCTATGGTATTAACATCTGATCTAAACACATTGTGAGATATTTATAAGTGTCCACAGTCTCTCCCGCCTCTCGTGTGTTGATGGTGCTTTGGGGGACAGGTGGAATATGCCTGGAATCAGTCCAAATGTGCTTAGTTTATGACATGTTTGGCTGTTGCAATGCCTTGTCACATCATTTAGTGTCACCCACAACAGGACCTTGACAAATTCGATTTTCGTCTCAATGACTGACAGTGGATGCCGCCTCACGCAACTCTCCAACTGTGAGTTTCTCCCCACTTGACTAAACAACAGGACTATTGTGTGGCTTTGAAAAGTACCCTTTTGTTGAAGAGTTTGCGTACAACACTCATAGTCTAGAGTCCTACATCGTCTGGGTTTCTAACTGTTTTTCAGTAGTTCTGTCTCCATGCTGTCAACCTGTAAAGAGATATCCAATAGCTGTTAAAAGTTAGCGTTAAAAAGGAAGTGTTCGAAAGCTTCAGACGTCAGACCATCCCATCGTACAGAGGGAAGGATTTGGTGTATGCAGGGTTCAGGCAGGCTGATTGTGTTGCCTTCATTACCTTTCCAATAAGTCAGTGAGAAAGGCTCAGTGAAGCGTTTGTACACGAATCAGCCACGAGTCAACTTCTATTCACTTGAGGTATTGAAAGTGTCTCATTGACTGCCCATGGGTGTGTGTGTGGTGTGTGTGTGTTATTGTTCCTCTATATTTTTGAGGACTATGCATTTTTGGACCTTTAGGTGAAGACATTTTGATGGGTCCTTACTTCTTCAAATGGTGTGTTAGGGCGCACTCACACTGTGCGTCAGTCCCGTGCCCCGTGCTTAAGGGTCCTTGTCCCCCCCTCCAGGCCCGTTTGTACTCACACTACCTGGGCCTCGGAGAATGCTTCTTGCTGCCTATACGTCATCACGCCGTAACGCGTCACACGCATTGATGACTTCTTGCTGCGTCTTGTCGACTGTTTTTGAATCTTTTCATCGACCAAATCTGCAGTAAACACTCCACCTCCGCATCACACCAACGTGAACCTTTCACCGCCATTGTTTGAAATGTCCGCGCATGGTCCCTCCTTCTTTTCTCTATGTCCCAACAGGCGCACAGGAAATGACCTCAGAGCTGCTGTAGGCCTCGTGCTCGTACACGTGCACACACTCGTGCTCGTACACGTGCGCACGCTCGTGCTTGTACATGTGCAAACATGCTTTACAAAAGCCCACCTCTCTCAAACGGGCCGTGAACTGCAAACGTGCCGCAGCTAGGCGCGGTGCGGTTGCACTCACACTGCTCAAACGAACTAGGCTTTACCCTAAGTTGGGATGCTTTGGACCAGAATGTGTTTTGCAAAGTAAGGCCATTTTGGCAAATCCTTTCTATTTTTGAAAGTAAGACGACTCTTAGCCAAAACACATTTTTGTAAAGACAATTAATTTTGGCCAGCTCCTACTAATTAAAAGGATGTATTTTCTAAAAGTAAGGATGTTGTGACCATTAACAATGGCGAGGACACAGACCTAATTTCTATTTGGAAAGTTTCAGTAATAGATTCACGTTCATTGTAAGGGTGAGGTTTAGAGAAAAATAGCCTTATACTGTGTATCATCCTTGCTTTTGTGTAAATGGCAACAACAAGAAGAGAGAATAGATTTATGTGCATGCATTATACAGCGAAGGCTTTATCTTGTATCAGTCTGGGTACAAGTACAGATATGTGTGTGTGCAGTGTTAACACTGGCAGGGTTAGAGGGCTTCTTCCCTCTGGGGTCAGCCATATTAAAACACATGCCCTATATAGCCGTGCTATTGTTGCAGTGCATGGCACTTTAGATAAAAGCATCTCTGAAATGGCAGGTGGTGTTTCACAGAGACGTGGAGTGGTGTGTACTCGAGTGGGTGGTGGTTGGTGGTCATTAAGGGTGTGTTTATTTTTAGGAAATCTTGAAAGGACTCACAATGCCTCGCAAATACTCATCATCACATCACAAACATGCACACAGGACGACCTTCCAGCCTTTGTGTGATCTCCAGACTTGGTAACACATTGTTTAATAAGCTTATAACATTTCCACAATATTATCTTTGCGAGGGTCAGTCATGATGTGTGCACTTTCCACAGATGTGTGTGACATTTAGTAGATGGGGTCCCAAAACACTTCTGCACTGTACGTAGTTATTTACCCCCTAAAGGGCAAACCGACAGGGAGGAACCAGGAAGAAAACAGCGGCCCTAAATGGAAATATCATCAAAGATTCATGCGATAGAGCTCTCTCCTGGGGTAAATCTCTCCCAAACTTAGAAAACCAGGGAGTTGAGGCTCTAATCTGTGATGTTGTTAAGGTGCATAGCCTGAAGCTGCAGCCCTGATGATAACTTGAGACTCTCAGGGCGCACTCACACTGTGCGTCCGCACCGTGCCCCGGGCTTTAGGGTCCTTGTCCCCCCCTCCAGGCCCGTTTGTACTCACACTACCTGGGCCTCGGCGAATGCTTCTTGCTGCCTATACGTCATCACGCCGTAACACGTCACACGCATTGATGACGTCATGGTGATGCGTGGCTTTGTTTCCAGATCTTTCCGTAGACCTCGGAGTTTTTGTGCGTCTTGTCGACTGTTTTTGAATCTTTTCATCGACCAAATCTGCAGTAAACACTCCACCTCCGCATCACACCAACGTGAACCTTTCACCGCCATTGTTTTAAATGTCCACGCATGGTCCCTCCTTCTTTTTTCTATGTCCCAACAGGCGCACAGGAAATGACGTGAGACCCGGGGTTGGCGTAATGCTCCTACTCGTACACGTGCGCACGCTCATGCTCGTACATGTGCAAACGTGCTTTACAAAAGCCCACCTCTCCCAAACGGGCCGTGGACGGCCAACTGCCGCAGCTAGGTGCGGAGCGGTTGCACTCACACTGGTCAAACGCACTAGGCTCTACCCGAAAAAACTGTTTTTCCTGGTGCGGAAGGACAGAGAAGTCTGCAGTGTGTGTCTTTATCTACACAGTTATATACAGACTGAAGCAGAAATGGAGGCATTATTGTCAAGGAATCCTGTTGGATGCTTGCCCAGTCTCCTATTCTCAGTCCTGTTTCTTCCATTTGATTTATTACGCCACCACCCCGAAGCCAAGTTCAGTCCAAGTCCCCAAAAAAGTGTGTTGTACTATCAGTCTGCCTCATGTTGGAGAGATTTAACCTCTTGAAAATATCTCTTCAAAGGCAGCATCATAATACGGGTTTGGCTTTTTCTGCATCTTCTAAAGCAGAAAGTTAGCAAACCAATGTCACAGTCCTATCTGTGTTTCAAAACAGTAAATTACATTTACTAAAAGTGACCCGCAGCAGCAGCTCCCCGTAAAGCTGCAACCAAATTTGAGCCTCCCTTTCAATCTGCTGCACGGCAAATGATTGCTTCGGTGTGAAATACGATAACACCTTAATCGCTGTGCATCATTGCTGTGCATCATTGCTGTGCATCATTGCTGCCTCCCTTTACCAAAGGCAGAGGAATGTAATCTCCTGTCTCCCGGAGAGCAGCATGATCAATACAAACATTGTTTATCAAAAGAAGACATGACAAAGTTTTTCAAGTGCTTGTGCTAAGGTGATGAAACGAGAAAAAAACAACAAAACACCAGTTTTAACCCTCCTGCTGCCCTCAAATGTGACTAACACCATTTATTCTAGGGGTCAATTTGGCCGTTAAACATCTGGAAAATGATCATAATCAGTTTGTTACTCAAGTGAAGTCGGGTACTTTATGTTTTTATTTAACAAAATGAAAAATATCACTGATCTTAAACTGCATGGAGGCGTGGGTCCACCCAGCTGTATCCAGTTCCACTGATCACCTGCTCTGCTGCTTAAAAGGCCGGATGCGGGACACATTCGATGCCAGACCGTTTCCCTCATTTACGTGGTAACTTCTCGTCGGTTGGCTTCCGTACTTTGTTGGTTGACATCTTCACGCTTGTTTGTTTTGTTGTTAACCTTTGTTCTAGTTTCAGGGGATCCCGTTCCTCTCCACCCTCAATCGTCTCGTCACGTCTTGTTTCCCCTGTTTTTGGATTCTCTTGTTTTTGTACTATTAAATATTAGTTTATTATTTGTGTCCTTGTCATTTGGGTCGGATTCATCGCGTTATTCCCAGCGCCGTCCGTGACCGCACTGGCCTGATGCATTGGTCGATCAACAGCGTGACCATTAACAAAGAGAGACACAAAACAACATCTCTTACTCAGAGGAGTCGGTTCTGAATATTGCATAAAACTTCTGTCAGTCCCGTGTCTACGCACTCTTCACTTAACCCTCCTGTTGCCCTCAAATTTCACTAACACCATTTATTCTAGGGGTCAATTTGACCGTTAAACATCTGGAAAATGATCATAATCAATCTGTGACTCAAGTTAAGTCGGGTACTTTATGTATTTATGTAACAAAATGAAAAATATCACTGATCTTAAACTGCACTGCCGTGGACGGCAAGCTGGCCGCAGCTATTTGGGCACGGTATGGATGGTGTGAGTGCCAAACTCTGCATGAGGAGGCAGGTTGGGGTGAGGAATGGCTGCAAAAGCAGAAGCCCTGGGACCCGAGCAACAAATTACTTAAAGTGGAGTTCAGTTCAGTTCGCTCTGGAGGCGTTCTGTCTGAGCACTTCGGCAGGAACAAAACACTCACCTCTCAAAGTCTATCACATGAAAGCAGAGTGAGGCACTACCTTGTGGCACATCCTCATGGATTTGAAGACAGTAAATCAGCAAAATTATTGTTTTCGTCTTTGCTTTTGTCATTTTCCTGCAAATACAATACATATAAATGTCAGGTTCTGTGTTTTGAACGCCTCATGTCTAGTTTGTTTTGTCAGTTTCCTGGTTTATTTTGAAGTTCTCTCCTCTTGTGCCCTGTTTTCCTGTCTGTGATTGTCTCCATTGTCCTGATTGTTGCCACCTGTGTTGCCCTCGCCAGCTGTGTCTTGTCTGTAATTAGTCTGCCTTTATTAACCCTAGTCCCCTGTTGTTGCCAGTGAGTGCATTGTAAGCCTTGGTTGAAGTCGTACCTGTGTTGGTGTATTGGCTTAAACCAAGCTGTCGGTTTTCTGGTTTCTCTTTTGCATGTGTGTCTTTTGCTCGAGGTTTCACCGTGACATGCTGAGAATCAGCAAACAGACAAAACAACTTGAAACAACAATAATAGAAGTGTCCGCTAAGAAACAGACTGAATGAGGACTCTTCATTACATCTGACCATGAATGGGAGGATGTAACAATTACTTTGAGGTCTATGTAATTGTTTATTTTAATGAGCACTGCTAGCATTTAGTCAATTAAGTCCAATTACTCAGTGATTGTTCTTTTAAATGTCGTCATGGATTTGAAGACTCTTTATTGACCTGACTATCGAGTCCTGCACCACCACCGCCACCACCTCCTGACAAAAACCCAGTGTTGGGATCAGGATGCAGAGTCACAGTTTAACACACCTTCTCTGTAAAGTGTCCTGAGATAACTTCTGTTATGATTTGGCACTATAAATAAAATTGAATTGAATTGAATTTCCACACGTGGTTGTTTCTTTACCTTTCTCGGCTCTCTCCCTGGCCCCCTTAGACTTCAAAGTCTCAGCATAACAGGGTCTCTGACCTTGGGCGGCTCCAATAACAACCCTTTGAAACTGAAACTGGAAAGATCACACGTTCCCAGCGTCTCTCTCTCTCACCCCGAACCTCTTTCTTTATACCCCCTACTGCTGCACCGAGACTCGACTCTCATCCACTCTGCTGTCAGTCAGCGGCGCGCCGAGGCTGCAGCCTTCAGCTTCACTGAGCTGCCGTTCAGAGAAGCGCAGAGTCGTGGAAAATGTCTCAAGTTCTGTGACAGTGGATGGAGTCGTTTTTAACTTCACATCGAGACAATGACCTTGTGATTTTACGGCTCAGAGCTTTGGTTTAATGCAAAAAAACCTCCATAAAGTAAGAATTCTCAGGACAGTCAATAACCATGTTCACAGTTATGTTTGTTAACTGTGAGTGGGTCACCAGTTTCAGTATGAATGACTTGTGGTAAAATGCAAAATAGCGTTGGCTCCACACAGCTAAAAGGGAACTTTTGAGATGCTAAGTCAGCATACTCACCAATTTAAAGCCATCACACATTAATTTACTGCAGCAGCCATCTAGGGGCGACTGTGGCTCAGTAGGGGCGACTGTGGCTCAGTAGGGGTGACTGTGGCTCAGTAGGGGCGACTGTGGCTCAGTAGGGGCGACTGTGGCTCAGTAGGGGCGACTTAGGCTCAATATGGGCGACTGGGGCTCAGTAGGGGCGACTGTGGCACAGTATGGGTGACTGTGGCTCAGTAGAGGCGACTGTGGCTCAGTAGGGGCGACTGTGGCTCAGTATGGGCGACTGTGGCTCAGTATGGGCGACTTAGGCTCAGTAGGGGGCAACTGTGGCTCAGTAGGGGCGACTGTGGCTCAGTAGGGGTGACTGTGGCTCAGTAGGGGTGACTTAGGCCCAATATGGTCGACTGTGGCTCAGTGGGGGTGACTGTGGCTCAGTAGGGGCGACTGTGACTCAGTAGGGACGACTGTCGCTCAGTGGAAGAGTGGGTCGTCCTCCATTCGAGAGATCAGCGGTTCGAACCCCACCTCCCCCGGTCCAAATGTCGAAGTGTCCTTGGCCTTGATTTGATTATGATCATTTTGTGGATGTTTAAATTGCTGGGGTCAAATTGACCCCAAGGATCGACATCGTTAGTACAATTTGAAGGAAAACAGGATGGTTAATGGTTTCCAATTGGATAAACCGTCTGTCTATCACCAACATATGGAGCAAATCAACCATTCAGATCAATGAAGCGTATGACGTACCAAAACGGCAGAAAGTAAACATGTCATTAAAGGATATTTGCCGTTTTTTGTAACGCAAATTTAAGAATAAAAGGCCCAATTTCAGGAGCTCAGTCCATATTCAACAGAAGGATCGAAGAGAGAAAAACGTTAGCGAGCGGCTTGCTCCATAGCTGCTCATCTCCTCCGCATAAGCTGCCATGTTGTTTACACTGAACAGTCGCTTCTCATTGTGTCACGCTTAAATCCGCCTCAAAACCAACGCTGATTGGTTCGATCGCTTGGTAAACGTTCTCTGCCAGACGTTCCCAGACTGATCTGAGAGTAAAATACAATGAAGCTCAGAGATCAGGATGGTCTCACGAGGCTAGTCATTTGTAGCAATGTTGCTAAACAGAATAGAATAACTTACAAATGGACTCCAGTCACAAGTCTTCTGCATGTGTGCGTGTGTGCAGTGAGCAGCTATGATGGCCAGTGCTGAGTGCAGCGCAGATCAGCAGGAGTCTTGCTCATAATGACGGTTCTCCAGCAGCTTGTTTTAGACTAACAAGCTCTTGAAGCCACCATCACTTCAAACCTTAGCCTGGTGATACGAAGCCCCGACAAGCTTCTTTAAAGCTGTAATCCTTTCAGAGGCAAAGCCACATCATTAGAAGAAACTCTAAGACATGCTGATGTGACAAGCTGCTGCAGATGTCACACAACTTCCGCTTTCATGTTGCATGGACTTTGTGGTTTCGGCACATCACAACAACAACAAAAAACTAAGCTAAGCTGTTTAACAGATACCTTCCAAACCCCTTATGTTGCATTTATTTACAACATGTGTCCAAGTAAGATGTTAACACTTAAATGGTAAATGGACTTGTACTTATAAAGCGCCTTTCTAGTCTTCTGACTACTCAAGGCGCTTTCACAGTGTTTGTCACATTCACCCATTCACACAGACATGTAATCTAACCATTCACACCACATTCACACACCCATGCGCAGCACGGGGAGCAATTCGGGGTTCAGTGTCTTGCCCAAGGACACTTCGACATGTGGACTGTGGGAGGTGGGGATCGAACCACCAATCTCTCGAATGGAGGACAAACCACTCTGCCACTGAGCCATTGTCGCCGCCACAGTTAAGCAGTGCCGGCGGGACTCGTCTACTGCGGATGAAAGTTTGTGTTTCTGTAGGTTTTGCTGTTTGTTGTTGCCTTTATCTGCTCGCGTAAACTACCCAGTTATATTTATTTCAGTCATTTCAGGGATAACACAGGTAGAAGGAGCTGAGTACCGTATGCTACCATAGGGAAGTGTTCACAAATTATAACCACGCACATTTAACAAAACATAGTGTCCGCAGGCTAGTCCTTCATTCTTTTCAGTGGTAATTATTGAGTATGACATTTTCAAAATGAGCTGTTGTTAGCTTTAAACACTTAAAGTGAAATTCCTGCGTAAAATCATCCCAGTCTAGCAAATACACTCATCAAATAAGCCATCAAAATTATTTTTTTGGTGTAACAACTATTACTATACGGAGATATCCCAGAGAGTTGCTAACAGTCGCTAACAGCCGGATGTTGCTAACACTGATTAGCTCGGGGCATTAAAACGTCTTTTTTAACCACTTATCCTGCTGAAAATGACAGCAAACCTCTGCAGCAGCATGAGAAGAGTCCCTACACACAAAACAAAGCAGCAACAACGTAGTTAGTGAAGCCAGAGTTTATATAAGACTTACCTACTGGCCCCTGTACCAGCTCCTCTCATAGTAAAGTCCATTCAAGTGGATTACCAAAGTCAATCCAAAAGGAAGGGTAGGGACTCTTCTCATGCTGCTGCAGAGGTTTGCTGTTATTTTCAGCAGCATTAGTGGTTAAAAAAGACCTTTGAATGCCTTCACCGCACTGCCCCGAGCTAATCACTGTTAGCCACGTCCGGCTGTTAGCATCTCTCTGGGATATCTCCGTTAATAGTTCCAATCTTACATTTCTGCAGTCTGTTTGGTATTTCAGTCAAACATGGATATCAGTATCTGCCTAGGGTACCTGGCATCAGTGGAGCTCCACTCCTGTGTGATGATAGTGTCCATGTTTTAAAGACACCTACTGTATGTTCCTGTCTTTGTCTTGTGTAACACGGCCGCCTCGCTCTGTTCCGATCTGTTCTCCTGCAGCCCTGCCTCAGCTCTAGTTTCTGTCTAGGGAACAGGTGTATTTGAGCTGTTTTTGTGAACATCCACTTGTCCAGGTCAGCTTTCATGCCATCACGGTCGTATAGAAAACCCACCAACACCATACCCCCATCACTCACTTGCCTCATGACTAAGGTCACACTCACACTATCCTTCCGTACCGGGCCAAAACAGGTTTTTCGGGTCAAGCCTAGTGCGTTTGACCAGTGTGAGTGCACCCGCTCCGTGCATAACTGCGGCTAGTTGACCGTCCACGGCCCGTTTGGGAGAGGTGGGCTTTTGTAGAGCACGTTTGCACATGTACGAGCATGAGCGTGCGCACGTGTACGAGCACGAGGCCTACGGCGGTTCTGAGGTCATTTCCTGTGCGCCTGTTGGGACGTAGAAAAAAGAAGGAGGGACCATGCGCAGACATTTAAAACAATGGCGGTGAAAGGTTCACGTTGGTGTGATGCGGAGGTGGAGTGTTTACTGCAGATTTGGTCGATGAAAAGATTCAAAAACAGTCGACAAGACGCACAAAAACTCCGAGGTCTACGGAAAGATCTGGAAACAACGCCACGCATCGCCATGACGTCATCAATGCGTGTGACGTGTTACGGCGTGATGACGTATAGGCAGCAAGAAGCATTCGGCGAGGCCCAGGTAGTGTGAGTACAAACGGGCCTGGAGGGGGGGACAAGGACCCTAAAGCACGGGGTGCGGTGCGGAAGGACAGTGTGAGTGCGCCCTAAGTGGCAAAGCAGGATTTCTGAGGCCGGGCAGCGTCTCTCTAAACGGCCTGTTATGTCTGCTCTTGTATTTTGTTCTTGATCATTGCAGTTTATCAGCCCCTTATCTTCGGGGCCAGTGTCTCCAACTGCCAAGATAAATAAAGCAAACTAGCCCGAACACACTGTGGACTATTCATCCAGACCCATGGAAGTTGTGACCTTTTCTGCAGAGAGCCGGGGCCCTGGCTCTTTAAGCCGGCTAATGATCCATGGAGAAGCCCTGTGGCTCAACCTCTGTAATTATACTCTCTCTCTCTCTCTTTCTCTATGTTTCTCGAGCTCGCCCTATCACTCTCTGTCAGCCTTTTCCTTCTCTGTCACACACACACACACACACTCTTTGCTCTCTGATTTGCATCTTTCTCCCTTCCTTCTGCTTCTGATCCACTGCTTGCTTTTATCCCTGTTTGTCTTTGTTTCCCTCTTTTTCCGCTCTCTCATCCCTCTTCACTTCATCCCTCCTTCAATTCCCCTCCCTCCATCGTCGCTCTGTCTCCTGCAGATTAATTACACTGTAATATATGCACAGCTCTCCTCCGAGGGAATCCTCCTCCACATCTATCCCCTTCTCTTGGGCTGAATAATGGAGCCGCTCCAGTCTCAGCACGGGGCGGCCCACATGGGTGGAGCAGCAGCCTCAAAGGAAGTGGACCAGAATAGACGACAATCTGTCTGTCAAGTTTGGGATTTAGACAGGGAAATTTGATGCATTCCAGTTATTTCTCCTCTCTCATCACGTCAACACAGTCTTCTACAGCAGAACAACAAAGGTTTACAATGATCTTATGCAATTGGAAGATCTTCTTAGCCTCAACGCAAAGGTCAAACGGAAGATTTGAACGCATCAAAACTGTTTCAGAACGTCGCAGGTGAAAGTTGCAGCGATGTGACCCGTCTTGTTGCGAATGTAGCTGGATGATGTTGTCGCCAGCGTTTCAGTTTGTTAAAATCGCCAGTAGCTGGTTTTAGAGCGTAACACGTCACCTGTTTCAACAGCCAATCAATCAAGTGTGTGTGTGTGTGACTTTGTGTGTGAGCAGGGAAATCGGACCCTTCTTTTGAAAAAAGGTCCGCTGCTCACCGCTTGTCGCAGAAAGGGTTCTATGTTTCCAGTCTGTTATTTTTGCCACAGTCAGTGCCACATTCCCCCCCAGCAATATGCCTTTGTAGACCCTAACACTACCCCCTTACCCTGACCCTAACCGTAACCTCTAGCCCTGACAAAATACCAAATAAAATCAGCGAAGGCAGAGGCTTATGCGACTGGGAAACACAGGGTTGACCCCCACCTTACTGCCAAAGATGCCGCTAGAAACTACATCTCAATTCTTATGGAGTACAACTTTAACTTGGTTGAAATATTATTTGTGTAACCTCTGACACAAGACACAACATCAGACTGAGTTGGGAATGCAAATCAGGCATTCACCTGGAACTCCTCACTTTGTCTCTGTTCTCCTGCAGACTTGTGGCCAACACCTGCCCCCCTCTCCCCTCAGCATATGCAGCAGCCGCGCAGGAAGCTTCAGGTGCTCGTCTGTGCCAAGCACCATCAGTGCCATTAGTCGTAGTCAAGGCCAGATTAACACTTCACTGTACCCTGGGCAACGATATTCAAGGGCCCCATCATCACGACCCAAGAACAACCATAATCTGGCAAAATTTTTCACATTGGCTTCCTTTGTCAGCCCTGGAGGTTGCTGCTTGCTTTTTCCTCCCTGAATAAAAGCAGAGTATCTGTACATGACTCTATTGAATGGAGTTACCAAATACATCCATGTCAACATCCACGAGACTCCTTTTTATGTCATCACCATCAACAGAAAGGGTGTATAAGCTCATAAGCTCATTTCTGAAGTGTAATAGCTTGAGCGAGTCCCACAAATCCACCCCTGTGTAAATATCTATGGTAGCTATCTATCTCATTTCCATGACAATAAGCTTACAGATCTATAATTTGCTAAGCCTCACTTTTTTTGCAGCGCACTAACGGCCTGCACGACCGCCAATGCTGATGCTGCCGCTGCCATGGAAATGAGCTGAAGGTCGCTCGACCGCACCGTTGTGATGAAAAAGAGAGTTGAGCCGGAAGGCAAAGCTCTCGATCTATGGGTCAATCTTCGTTCCTACCCTTACCAATGTTCAGGAAAGTTGGGTCAAAAGAACGAGGTTGCGGGTACAAGCGGTCAAAATGTGTATCCTCAGGAGGGGGGCTGGAGTCACTGGAGGCCATCTGGAGGATCTCGGAGTAGAGCTGCTACTCCTTTGCGTTGAAAGGAGCCAGTTGAGGTGGTTTAGGATCATCTGGTAAGGATGAACCCTGGGCGCCTCCCTAGGGAGGTGTTCCAGGCACGTCCAGCTGGGAGGAGGCCTCTGGGAAGACCCAGGACCAGGTGGAGAGAGTATCTGTACATGACTCTATTGAATGGAGTTATGAAAAACATCCATGTCAACATCCTCGAGACTCCTTTTTATGTCATCACCATCAACAGAAAGGGTGTATAAGCTCATAAGCTCATTTCTGAAGTGTAATAGCTTGAACGAGTCCCACAAATCCTCCCCTGTGTAAATATCTATGGTAGCTATCTATCTCATTTCCATGACAATGAGCTTACAGATCTATAATTTGCTAAGCCTCACTTTTTTTGCAGCGCACTAACGGCCTGCACGACCGCCAATGCTGATGCTGCCGCTGCCATGGAAATGAGCTGAAGGCAAAGACAAACAACCGACAGTGCCAACTTACTGTTTTGTTCGCCTGTTCTGCTGATGAAGTTGGATAAGTGCTGATTTATGCTCAGCTGAGAATTCACAGTGTCTACTTGTGCCTGGAGGGGCGGTGCGGTATATCCAACTCTATTACTCAGAGGGTTGGGGAGGAAAAGTTATGAACAAAGGGAAACTTGGTAATCGCTCTTCTCATTTATTCTACTTTGAATCTTATGCAGCTTTCCTGATTCAGAAGCATGTACTTCTGACGGATCTATTTCATACAGCTACACAATTTAAGGGTGTGTGTGTGTCTCAATGGGAAAATGGCAGAGCTGCTTAAATATATAATCCATAAGATTTCCATCTTCTATTGTCTATTGAGTTTCTATCTATCAAAAGGTGCGTTAAATCAATGGTGATTGATCATTTGAGCGACTAAAGGCTAATTTATGCTCTACATTAGATACGCAAATGGATTCTGTCCGTACTGTCTATACATTTCGTCCGTCTTCCTGCACGTAACTAACTAAGGGCGCACTCACACTGTCCTTCTGCACCGCGACCCGGGCTTTAGGGTACTTGTCCCCCCTCCCTCTCACCCCGCACCCCAGCCCCGTTTGTACTCACACTACCTGGGCCTCGGCCAATGCTTCTTGCTGTCCATACGCCATCACGCCGTGACACGTCACACGCATTGATCGCGTGTGTGTGGCTTTGTTTACAAATCTTTCCACAGACCTCTGAGTTTTTGTACGTCTTGTCGACTGTTTTTGAATCTTTTCATCGACCAAATCTGCAGTAAACACTCCACCTCCGCATCACACCAACGTGAACCTTTCACCGCCATTGTTGTTGTTGTTGTTAAATGTCCGCGCATGGTCCGTCCTTCTATTTTTCATGTCCGAACAGGCGCACATACCGCTACCGCCATAGGGCTCGTGCTCGTGCTCCTACACGTGCGCACGCTCGTGCTCGTACATGTGCAAACGGCTCCGCTAAAGCCCACCCCTTTCAAGCGGTGGCCGTGGGCGGCTGTCGGCTGTTATGCGCGGAACGGGTGCACTCACACTGCTTAAAGGTACTAGGCTTTAGCTGAAAAACCGGTTTTGGCCCGGGACAGAACGACAGTGTGAGTGCGCCCTAACTAACTACACAGTAATCTGGTGTTGGTGTTGGTGTTGGTGGTGCTCCTGCGCTGGCCTCAATCAACATGTGGGTTAATTCGGCACTGATGCTAATTTGATAGAACAGGCTGAAGCTTCGACTTTGACCTTTACATCCATACCTATTGTGGGATCTTAATTTGATTTATTTAATTAATCTCAGGGCACTCAACAAGATATGCACGTCATTAGCTGCAGACATTGACTAATGATAGCACTCTCTGACTCTCTCTCCGCTCGTCTTTGTGTTTCACCATCTGTTGTATCTCTCCTCCATCATAGTTGGATTCTCATTTATCTTTCTTGTGTTTGTCTTTCTCGCCTTCCTCCTTTTCTTATCTTGCTATCAGTCAAAATGATCAGACCGCCATCTCCCTCTCTCTGTCCCCTCATTTCCTGTGTCAATATTTGATCTTACATAGCCACTTACATACATGCACAAAACCACATCATGCAGCAGCTATGCGTGTCTGCACATCAGCAGTGTATTCACTGCTGTAAAATCCTGCAGTGTGCTCGTCCATTTCATTGACTTCCAGCAGTTCCTGTGTGCACGTGTGTGTGTTTTCAGTGATCACTGTTTGAAGGTCAACACCAGATAAGTCCATTAACCCCCTCACTGTGTGTGTGTGTGTGTTAGCCTTCATTAGCTTTAGTGCCATCAACGTAACTTCCTCTGTGCTTCACAGTAACAAAATACAATACAAGCATTTGAATGAATATATACGACAAACACAAGCACAAATTGTTTAAGCAACTGGACTTGGTTATTTGTCCAGGAAGACGTTTCACCTCTCATCCAAGAGGCTTCATCAGTTCATGTACGCATCTGACCAGGCTGGGACTGGACCAGGACCAGGCTGGGACTGGTCCAACTAACTGGTGTGGAGATCCAGGTATTTAATCTCTCACAAGGCCGATGATGTCACTGGGACCCTTTGTGCTCCAAGTGCCAACAACCGTCGTTAGAGTGGCAGTCATTGGTGGTCAGTTGGTTTGGACTTCTTTAGTGCTGGTCCAGTCCCAGCCTAGTCCTGGTCCTGGTCCAGTCATTGGTGGAAGTAGGTTTGGACTTGGTTAGTGCTCTATTGAGTCTTAACGACAGTCGTTGGAGTCACAGGAGGCCTTTTGTGAACAGTTGTTCTTTGAGGTTAGATTGTTGAATGAAGGGATGAAAGGGCAGCATTGTAAACTGGAGATAAGTGGTGTCTCAGACCTCCTCCTCTCATACTACTGATGTAGCCTCTTGGATGAGAGGTGAAACGTCTTCCTACACAAATAACCAAGGCCAGTTGCTTTTGACTGAAATTGCTTTGAGGATAACGACGACCTGGACAAGACTGAAAAACTGAAATTTTATAAAATTGCCAGATTAGTAAAGTTCACTTAGAAAGGTACAACGGGACATCATCAGCATAGACTTGATAATAGACAAATTGAATTTAAAAGGGGAATAAAAGGGGTCCCAGTACAGACACTTGAGGAACTCCACAGGTCTGAGGATCACAGTCAGACACTGGCAGTGATGGATACAAAGAAGCTCTGATTTGACAAAAAAAATGAAAGCCATTAAAGTGCTTTGCCAGATATTCGGACCTACTTCTCTGACAATATAACAAAATGTCTCGATCTGCTGTAAATGTAGAACAATGAGGGCAGCTCTCACCACTATCAGGCTGCACGGAGAGCTATTTTAGTGTGTGGTTGTTTGACAAAATCTGTTTACACTCAACAAAAAGTCAAGTCATTAAACCAAGATTTGGTTTTAGGATCAATATATAGCGTTTGGTGCTACGCAGTAATGGTATCGCAAGTCTCCAGGGCATGTTTGTTAACACATTCACATCGTAGGGACTTGATTCCCTTTGTTAATCATTTATTTTAAGGTTAAAATTAGTTTTTTTTTGGGGTTAAGTGATAAAGTAAGTTCACATTAAGCTTAGGGTAACAGTTGGGGGAAGGTGTGAAGTAATTACTGAGAAGGTTAGGGTAAACAAAGAAATGAAGTAAATACACGTGTCAGTACAGTGTCCTCATGAGACGGACTAGAGACCATCTGGCAATGGGATCACACCAGCGGTGATGCCAAAGTGGGCCAAGGACATAAAGTGGTTCCCTACTTCCTACGCCCCTAGTGAGAAAATGTCTGACAGACAGACAAACAGACACAAGCATGTGGCAAAATAATCCAAACATGCTGCAGTGTGTATCTTCGTGAACACATTTTACCATGATGAGACGCGCACAAGGTGAAAACAAAACCTGCATTGCGGTCACAGCTGGTAACAAGTGATCCGGGGGGACGTTGTGGACATTGTTGGATTAAAAATACATTGTCACTTTGCGTGGATGATCACGTCCCATTTAAAATTTTTAGGTTAAGACAGGTCAAGTACAAAATTAGGATAACAGTTTAGATTTAACGTTGGTTTTAGATGTTTAAGAGCAACGTATAAGGTTACAATTAGGGCGCCCTCCCACTGTTCCTCCGTCCCGTGCCCCGTGCTTTAGGGTCCTTGTCCCCCCCTCCAGGCCCGTTTGTACTCACACTACCTGGGCCTCGGCGAATGCTTCTTGCTGCCTATACGTCATCACGCCGTAACACGTCACAGGCATTGATGACATCATGGCGATGCGTGGCTTTGTTTCCAGATCTTTCCGTAGACTTCTGAGTTTTTGTGCGTCTTGTCGACTGTTTTTGAATCTTTTCATCGACCAAATCTGCAGTAAACACTCCACCTCCGCATCACACCAACGTGAACCTTTCACCGCCATTGTTTGAAATGTCCGCGCATGGTCCCTCCTTCTTTTTTCTACGTCCCAACAGGCGCACAGGAAATGACCTCAGAACCGCCGTAGGCCTCGTGCTCGTACACGTGCGCACGCTCGTGCTCGTACATGTGCAAACGTGCAAACGTGCTTTACTAAAGCCCACCTCTCACAAACGGTCCGTGGCCGGCAAGCTAGCCGCAGCTAGGCACGGTACGGTTGCACTCACACTGGTCAAAGGAACCAGACTTTACCCGTGGAACCTGTTTGGGCACGGTACGGATTGGACAGTGGGAGTGTGCCCTTAGTGTGTTAGAGCCAGACCTCCACAGCATCAGTGTCAGTGCTGCAGTACGGTCTGGAGTAGACCACTAATCATCTTGGTATAGGGTTGAGGCTTATTTGCATTTCTTTAAACCGATCACAATCATCTTGGCTGCTCCGGAAGCAGCGACGGTGCCGAGATAACAGAAGGAGGTCATCTATAAAAGTCCAAAGTTAAAGGCTAAAGTTTCAGCAGTTTAATAAATCTCTGAAAATGTTATTGACATTGTAGAGGAGCAGTGTGTTTATCTAAAAACATAATGCTCATCCACACACACACTGTGTTTAAGTGCCTGATGATTGAGCTTCAAGTCAGAAGCACCCAAAGTTGACCCGTGGGAGATTAAAATGACCTTTGGGACGACAGAGTAAATTAAAATAACTATTACCAAGGCTGTCCAAAAAGAATTACTGGAACCAAGTGAATAAATTGTAATTCTTGTGCTCCTGAGGTAAAAAACAAACAAAAACTGAAGCTCACCTCTGTTGGTAATATCCTGCACCCGGTGTATTAGCTATTTAAAGCCAAAGGGGCTTTGAGCGTAAACCAATACAAGGTGTAAATGTGGTATTTTAAATTAATTTTTAAGTACAAACCCAGATTTAGGCGCATGCCCAGAAGGCGACTATGGCTCAATGGCAGAGTGGATCGTCCTCCATTCGAGAGATTGGTAGTTCGATCCCCACCTCCCCGGTCCACATGTCGAAGTGTCCTTGGGCAAGACACTGAACCCTGAATTGCTCCCCGTGCTGCGCATGGGTGTGTGAATGTGGTGTGAATGGTTAGATTAGATGGTCTGTAGATGTCCACTGCCATCAGTGTGAGTGTCAGTGTGAACGGGTGAATGTGACAAACACTGTGAACGCGCTTTGAGTAGTCTGAAGACTAGAAAGGCGCTTTATAAGTACAAGACACGAAGCAGAGAGTCCAGACGGTTCCCACACTTCACTGAAGGTTTTAATAAATAATTAATAAAAGACGTTATCTAAGCTCATATTTTGGAGCTGAAAGTGTTGTCGTTGCACAGGGCTAAGCTCAAGGTTGCATGCATGAATTATACTGTACGTGCTTTGGTAAAAGTAATTCACAAGAGGTGGTTTTGTTTCTCTAAAGTTAAAAATGACACTGATAAAACTCGATCGAATCGATATTGTTTATTCCTCCTGTACGGAGTGATTTTTGTTTGTGGCTTTTTGGCTTTGTGCCTCACGTTCTTGACTCTAAGGGCGCACTCACACTGTCCTTCCGCACCGGGCCAAAACAGGTTTTTCAGGTAGAGCCTAGTGCGTTTGACCAGTGTGAGTGCAACCGCTCCACGCATAGCTGCGGCCAGCTGGCCGTCCATGGCCCGTTTGGGAGAGGTGGGCTTTTGTAGAGTGCGTTTGCACATGTACGAGCACGAGCATGAGGCCTACGGCGGTTCTGAGGTAATTTCCTGTGCGCCTGTTGGGACATAGAAAAAAGAAGGAAGGACCATGCGCGGACATTTAAAACAATGGCGGCGAAAGGTTCACGTTGGTGTGATGCGGAGGTGGAGTGTTTACTGCAGATTTGGTCGATGAAAAGATTCAAAAACAGTCGACAAGACGCACAAAAACTCTGAGGTCTACGGAAAGATCTGGAAACAAAGCCACGCATCGCCATGACGTCATCAATGCGTGTGACGTGTTACGGCGTGATGACGTATAGGCAGCAAGAAGCATTCTCCGAGGCCCAGGTAGTGTGAGTACAAACGGGCCTGGAGGGGGGGACAAGGACCCTAAAGCACGGGGCACGGGACGGAGGCACAGTGGGAGGGCGCCCTAAGAATAAATTTTAGTTTTGATCTGCGAACCTCCGCATCTGAGTCCTTATTCCTGCCCGGGTCTGACAATTGTATGCGATGACAGTGACTTGTGATGACTATAGCTACCACTTAATACATATACATACATATTCATAATGTATTTAGGAGCTATGATAGGTTTCTTATAATACACATTACATAAAATGTGCATGACTAATCCTCATGTCTCCTGTTATATTCTTTATTTTTCAGTGCTGCTGTCTGTCATCCCCCTCGTTCTCTCTCTCTCTCTCTCTCTCTCTCTCTCTCTCTCATCTTTCCCCGTCACTCTCATCTTACCCCTGATGACTCCCTCTCGCTCTCTCTCTCTGTCTCTATATCTGTCCATCCAGCACCTGTTCACTGTGCACATTTCTCCACCTCCCTCCCCGAGGTCCAATGTTTCCATCGTTTCTTTTGCATCTCTCCATTCTGTAATTTCCTCAGTCTGTTGTTTACTTTCTGCTCTTTCTGTTCCCTGCGTTCTCTGTTCTTCAGGCACAATCAGTTCTGTTTTAAATCACGTTTTTATTTATTTTTAATTAATTTTAGCTGCTCTATCATTCTTTTTTTTATCCTGTGTTATTGTTGGGTTTAAATCAAAAGCAACTGGACTTGGTTATTTGTCTGGGAAGACGTTTCACCTCTCATCCAAGAGGCTTCATCAGTTCATGTACGCATCTGACCAGGCTGGGACCAGGACCAGGACCAGGACCAGGCTGGGACTGGACCAGGAACAGGACCAGGCTGGGACTGGTCCAAAGGTCTGGTGTGGGGATCCAGGTATTTAACCTCTCACAAGGCCGATGATGTCACTGGAACCCTTTGTGCACCAAGTGCCAACGACAGACGTTGGTTTCGACTACTGGGTCATAACGGCAGTCGTTCCGTCTAGCTCTTTAAATTCTCTCTTACCTTTTAGGGCGCCCTCCCACTGTGCGTTCGTCCCGCGCCCCGTGCTATAGGGTCCTTGCCCCCCCCCCCCCCCCCCCTCCAGGCCCGTTTGTACTCACACTACCTGGGCCTCGGCGAATGCTTCTTGCTGCCTATACGTCATCACGCCGTAACACGTCACACGCATTGATGACGTCATGGCGATGCGTGGCTTTGTTTCCAGATCTTTCCGTAGACCTCGGAGTTTTTGTGCGTCTTGTCGACTGTTTTTGAATCTTTTCATCGACCAAATCTGCAGTAAACACTCCACCTCCGCATCACACCAACGTGAACCTTTCACCGCCATTGTTTGAAATGTCCGCGCATGGTCCCTCCTTCTTCTTTCTATGTCCCAACAGGCGCACAGGAAATGACCTCAGAACCGCCGTAGGCCTCGTGCTCGTACACGTGCGCACGCTTGTGCTCATACATGTACATGTGAAGACGTGCTTTACAAAAGCCCACCTCTCCCAAACGGTCCGTGGCCGGCAAACGTGCCGCAGCTAGGTGCGGTGCGGTAACACTCACACTGGTCAAAGGAACCAGACTTAAGCCGTAAAACCTGTTTGTGCACGGTACAGATGGACAGTGTGAGTGCGACCGTAGATGCCCCCCCCCTCAGTTTTACTTTGTTCCCTGTGTATTGTTAAGGTAAAGCCAACATTATCTGTCACACTGTTTGTTTATCTGCAACAGCTTTCACTACATTTACATTAGGTATTAAAATGCTTCCTCTTATTTGGTTAAGGTCTAAAAGCTCATGGTGTCCACAGAGATTGAATCTGTCAGGGGGGAAAAAACCTGGAGGTGGATCAAATTTTTGGCCGGTGTCAGCCAGGTGGAAACGCAATTCATGCAGTGTACACAAGTGGGAAAGTTTTCACCCAGGTGGCAAGAAGTTGTGATCCATTATCACAACTGAGCCATAGGCGGAAACGTGTTTTGCGGTAGATGGGTTCTCTGGAACTCTGCCAAAGCTGCTAAAAGGCCGAATAAAGAAAACTGCAGTAATGAGTCCTAAACATGGAAGTGAGTTAGCATTTCAGCAGTCTTCCGGTTCCCTCATTGCAAATTTGATTGGTGTTTATGATGGGTTTTTGCTTAGAAGCCTTGAATGAGGTCTGTGGTTAACACAGGCTGAAGTGCGATAAACGTTTTGTCCTACGAGATTAAATATATCAGTTGTGTTGTACGTGTCTTAGAAAAAGGCGGTTGCTAACCAACGTATTATCGTTAACAGGTTTGTACGAAAAGTTCCGCACATCTCAAACATCCAGCATAGGGATAGTCAAGGGTTCAGTTTGACTACTCCATTTGTGCTACCCCCACACAAATTGTCCTTAAACAGGTTTAATGATGCAAAAACAGCCTGTTTAACATGGGGGTCAATGAGAAACTGCTCTGTTATGAAACCTGCCCCTAGTGGACACTCAGAGAACTGACGCTTTTGGAACTTCCTGTTTGATCCAAACAGGAAGTCGCTGTGGTGGGGGCTTGGTTGTTACAGGAAAGTCTTGCTCTTTTATTAGCTAGTAGGATATCTTGAAGTAAAACAATCAGCCATGAGGCAAAAAGGAAACATTAAAAGTAATTCAGGTGCTGAAACAAGCTTACTTTAAAACAAAATGGCGGTAGCAGCGGTGCCTGTTTGCCAGTAAACATCTCATTTTGGTGCACTCAAACCTTGTGTTGATCTAACTCATTAGCGTCATTATTACCCAGCCTGGGGCAGAGAGCTGGCAGTCCTCCTCATCCTCTCTTTTTCTACACTTCTACTCATCCTGCATTCTCTCCGGTACCCTCCCGTCTTCCCCCCCCCCTCCTCTACTCACCGGTGTCCCTCTTGGACTCTTGGCAGAACCATCGTTCTTGCTCCCTCCATCATTTGCGCTCTGGCAACGCGCACTCTCTCTTGTATCGTCCACTCCCTGGTTTCTAAGTTTCCAGGGAGTGATTGAAAAAGAGAAAAGAGAGATGCAAGGAGGAAATAGGGGAAGGGAGGTGAAGCAGATGTCTCTATTCCATTAAGAGAGTAATGAGCAGAGCTAGAAGTACAGCCTCACCACACACAGACACACTCACTCACAGCGGGATGTGCTGGAGGGTCCAGTTCTACAGAGCAGAGCGGCAGCAACACCTGGCTCCCTCTTCTGTACATCACAAATTATCTCTCCCTCTCCTCTCCTTCAATATCATCTCTACTCCTTTATTCCTCCCTCACTCCTGCTTGTCTGCAGTACTGCCTTTACGTCTCTTTACAGAATGTTTCGTTCTGCGGTTAACGTACAGTACACAGGCTGCTGAGTAACGCAAGAGCGCTGACAACAGGTTTTCGTTTTGGTCTCAGACACATTCATACTAAACCTGGCTCTTACGGCATCTTAGGGCGCACTCCCACTGTCCGTCCGTCCCGTGCCCCGTGCTTTAGGGTCCTTGTCCCCCCCTCCAGGCCCGTTTGTACTCACACTACCTGGGCCTCGGAGAATGCTTCTTGCTGCCTATACGTCATCACGCCGTAACACGTCACACGCATTGATGACGTCATGGCGATGCGTGGCTTTGTTTCCAGATCTTCCCGTAGACCTCGGAGTTTTTGTGCGTCTTGTCGACTGTTTTTGAATCTTTTCATCGACCAAATCTGCAGTAAACACTCCACCTCCGCATCACACCAACGTGAACCTTTCACCGCCATTGTTTTAAATGTCCGTGCATGGTCCCTCCTTCTTTTTTCTATGTCCCAACAGGCGCACAGGAAATGACCTCAGAACCGCCGTAGGCCTCGTGCTCGTACACGTGCGCACGCTCGTGCTCGTACACGTTTGCTATCTCTGACTGCAGAAAGAGCTGCTATATTCCCCACAGTCACAATCAGAAATACTTTAAATTGTTCAAACTGTTTAAAAAAAACAGTCCACTGTTTACTACACGTAGCTACAGGCTAACGGCAATAAGTCACAGAGGTGTGCTTGTTTCCTTTATATGTTGATGAAGACACAATAGTTCATTCATCTTCAGCCTCTTGTCCCTGTCGGGGTTGTGGGGGGCTGGAGCCGATCCCAGCTGACATCGGGCGTGAGGCGGGGTCCACCCTGGACAGGACGCCAGTCTATCACAGGACACATAGAGACGAACAGAGACAGACCATTCACACCTATGGACCCGGAGAAAACCCACGCAGACACGGGGAGAACATGCTAACTCCACACAGAAGGGCCCCAGCGCCCAAGCCCCAGAGTACAACCGTACAAAGAGAGAGAGAGAGAATGAACATGGGAAAGAAAGGAAACTGTGTGAGGTAATGCGTGTGAGGGAAGAGATTTTGTGTTTCATACAAATACAACATAGTGTGAAATAATGTGTGCTTAGGTTCTCTCTTGCTGTGTGTGTGTGTGTGTGTGTGCGTGTGCGTGTGCGTGTGTGTGTGTGTGTGTGTGTGTGTGTGTGTGTGTGTGTGTGTGTGTGTGTGTGTGTGTGTGTGCGTGTTAGTGTGTGAAATATGATCGTGCAATCCCAGGTGATTCACCCTCTTTACAATTATGTATTTCAGCCGCAGCCTCGGTTAGGATCCTCCCAGATGACAGACACTATCCTATCCAGCCAAATAATCCCATTACACACACACACACACACACACACACACACACACACACACACACACACACACACACAAATATCAGACACAACAGGACGCCGTAGGGGGCATCTAAATCCTTCAGAAATGGACTGAGCTGTAAAATGGATTCCCCCAGCCAGCAGATAATACACATTAAAATGCACAAACACTTTTAGGCACACATGCACAAACTGTTAGCATGTAAACACACAGTCCCTCGCACACACACACACATACACACACTTCCTGTAGCCCACACACACACGGCATTCACTACCACTGCCTCCTGTTGCCTCCAAACATTTAACTCATAATGAAGGAAATGCGTTGAACAGCAGTCACGGTGTCACTGAAGCTGTCCCTGTCAAAGGTGAAAGTGTGTTAAACACACAGCCGCATGTTTGTGTGGGCTGCAGGTACACAGGGTACATCCCCCACGCCAGCGCTCGTGTACGCGCTGCCCAGTGACACTTCACGCCACTGTCCTATTTCCAGCCTCCTCTTCTTTACCCCACGCTCTCTGTACGCGCATCCCAGCTTCCCCAGCAGCTCTAACAGTGAAGATGGCAGAGATGTGAACAAAGACAAGGATTCATTCATCTCGTATTGCGTCTAACGTTAGTGGATCATAACATCTGGGTCATGGAATTACTTCAGATGCGCCGGTTCAAATGAGACGATAACAGATTTCAGTTGAATTCAGTTTTTGAGCCACAAAAAAGGGCGAAATGTATCAGAAGACGAGGTTAGGCTTGTTTTTTGCCAGTCGCAGGATCACTTCCTCCAGTCGGTTAAGAGGATTAAGGAGTCAGCGGTCGTTCATGCTATTAAAGTCAATAAAAATAGGTTTTTCAACCACAAGAGGTCCTTGAAATGTGCCCGAAAAAAAATCAAAAAGGCTGACGGGTGCAGTCTAATGCGACACTTGCTGCGAGCCTACACACACACACACACACACACACACACACACACGCGCGCTCACATATCCGAACACATGATCCCTCCAGGCTTAGGCTTAGTGGTGATAATAATCGAACCACTGTTGGTTTTGGTTATGATCTCACATACATCACTGCCCCGTATTGACCGAAGCGTGTTGGTGTTTGACGGACAGCTAGGACTTGAGTGGAGGAACAATTGAAGCATTAAAGGTTGGGGATTTGGTAGAGGAGGGGTATCACACCTGTGCAGCACCACACAAATCTTCAGGTTCCTAATACTGAGTCTTGTTTTTGAAGACCTCATCGGTCCAGGGTGGTATTTTGAGAGTATGACTTGACTTAAAAGATATTAAAGGACATTATTTTTGGACTGCAAAATCGCCCGTAGGTGTGAATGGTTGTCTGTCTCTGTTCGTCTCTATGTGTCCTGTGATAGACTGGCGTCCTGTCCAGGGTAGACCCCGCCTCACGCCCGATGTCAGCTCCAGCCCCCGGTGGTGTGAATGGCCTCGCACCTCAAGTTAATACTGTGTTCAGAGAAAGTGGACTTCTACCAGAGGACAGCGTACAGTAGCCTTGCGTGCGTGACGATGATTTTACGACACGAAGAACGCTGTGCTCAGAAATACTGCATTGCGTGTGGTGGTTAGCACTGTCGCCTCACAGCGAGAGGGTTTCTGGTTCGAATCCTGGCTGGGGTCCTTCTGTGTGGAGTTTGCATGTTCTCCCCGTGTCTGCGTGGGTTTTCTCCGGGTTCTCCGGTTTCCTCCCACAGTCCAAAGACGTGCAGGTGTTCGGTTCATTGATGACTCTAAGAGCGCACTCACACTGTCCTTCTGTCCCGGGCCAAAACCGTTTTTTCAGCTAAAGTCTAGTACGTTTAAGCAGTGTGAGTGCACCCGTTCCGCGCATAACTGCGGACAGCAGGCCGTCCACGGCCTGCTTGAAAGAGGTGGGCTTTTGTAGAGCCGTTTGCACATGTACGAGCACGAGCGTGCGCACGTGTACGAGCACGAGCACGAGCCCTACCGCGGTAGCGGTATGTGCGCCTGTTCGACATAGAAAATAGAAAGACGGACCAAGCGCGGACATTTAACTACAACAACAATGGCGGTGAAAGGTTCACGTTGGTGTGATGCGGAGGTGGAGTGTTTACTGCAGATTTGGTCGATGAAAAGATTCAAAAACAGTCGACAAGACGCACAAAAACTCTGAGGTCTACGGAAAGATCTGGAAACAAAGCCACGCATCGCCATGACGTCATCAATGCGTGTGACGTGTTACGGCGTGATGACGTATGGACAGGAAGAAGTTTTTGTGCAGGCCCAGGCAGTGTGAGTACAAACGGGGATGGGGCGCGGGGGGGAGAGGGAGGGGGGAACAAGTACCCTAAAGCCCGGGGCGCGGTGCGGAAGGACAGTGTGAGTGCGCCCTAAATCACCCGTAGGTGTGAATGGTTGTCTGTCTCTGTTCGTCTCTATGTGTCCTGTGATAGACTGGCGTCCTATCCAGGGTGGACCCCGCCTCACGCCCGATGTCAGCTGGGATCGGCTCCAGCCCCTTGTGACCCCGACAGGGACAAGAGGTTGAAGATGAATGAATGAATGAATGAATGAAATAAGTTAATGCAAGCTCAGGTTAAATCTGAAACTTGGAACCATTTTATTTCCCATCGCTGGGGCCCGTCCATGTGTCTGCACCCACTGACATGTCCAATTCATTCCTGGATGTGTGTGAATATATTATTTCTCTTTTAATATTTCCCTAGATTAAACAAAGCAACTCTCTTCTTCGCTTCTTCATCGCCGCAACACACGCTCAAAGCCTCCTTAATTATTGCAGAGGACGTTGCCTCGGCTCACTCTCCTTTCATATGTATCTTCAAAGTAAACAGCTCTGAAGGAGCTTTGTGAAATAAACAAACAAGGGCATAGCCAAACATCTGAATCTATTTTTAGAACTCACGTCTAAATTACCATGAGTTAGACTTTATATGTGTTTAATTGCAAATGAAGTCACTGTTGGGAATATTGTCATATTGTCCCCAACATTTCTAATAATTCAACTGTTCCCAGGAAGCCTGTGCATGTTCTCATGTGTCCAGGTCGTCGTTACCCTCAAAGCAATTTCAGTCCAAAGCAACTGGACTTGGTTATTTGTCCAGGAAGACGTTTCACCTCTCATCCAAGCAGTGGTGGACCCTCAAGGCCAGCAACTCTTCATTTCATAGCTTTCCTAAGTTGGTTGCTCTGCTTCCATCCCCAGGTCGAGATCTGGGGGGGGGGGGGGGTGGCGTTTATGTTTGAGTTTTTATCCAATCATTATTCAGCTATCACGTGTTGCCAGGGTCCCAAATCTGCCCTTACGCCTTCAGAAGCAAGAGTGCAGGCGCATGGTAGCTTAAAGTCAATGATAACGGACCTGTGGCATTAACCAATCAGCGTCAAGTTGGGTTCACTGGCGCCTGCTAGCGTCATCGCGTGCACGTCTTTTGATTGGATACGCGATAGAGAGCTATGCAGAGCTATGCAAGGCAGACCGGAGCAGACAGTGTGATAAACGGGAAATAAGGACATTTGTAGTTTGTGTAGCGCGACAAGTTGTTTTAGTTTTTGCAACCCACAATGGCTGAAGGAGGCGAAGATAACGAGTTGATCGCAGATTCAATTACAACGCCATTCTCTAGAAAAACTTTTCAAGATAAGCTAGACACTGTAAAGAGAGGCCGTCCGACCCCGACGCTAGCAAGCCTGACTCAGCATTATTTAAACACACTTGATGTGAGTGAGTACAAAGCACTTTATGTTTTATTAGATTTGTATGCCTTTTACCCATTTTATTTAGTAATGTTAAATAAATATTAAAAACCTAAGTTGGCAAATATTCTGTAAATTGTTTATTTTTCAGTGAACTGTGTGTGTGTGTGTGTGTGTGTGTGTGTGTGTGCGTCAAACATGTTTCTATGACACTGCTGGTTTGTGTGTGATGATGCGCTGTTTGGTGAACACACTTTTGCAGCTTTCTTTATTTAGTTAAGTTAATATTATTGTTAAAAAATATATTAACAAGTGTTTCTGTGACGCTGCTTCGGCTGCGACTTGATTGATTGGTTGATTGAATTGATGTGACAGTGCGCTCTGCGCTGTTTTGTGAACAAACGTGTTAAAGTAGAGTAATATAACTGTGTTGTACTTGACTATATGTTAAGGTGATGCAACGCCCAGTTGTACTGTGTTTTGGTCTGGATGCATAATGTGTAGAGCCATGGCATCATAATTATGCTTTTAAGAGGTGGATTAAGTCTGGTAGGGCATCGCTGCAGGCGCAGGTCTGAAATGCAGGCCCGCCACTGCATCCAAGAGGCTTCATCACTTCATGTACGCATCTGACCAGGCTGGGACTGGACCAGGACCAGAACCAGGACCAGGCTGGGACTGGACCAGGACCAGAACCAGGACCAGACTGGGACTGGACCAGGACCAGGACCAGGCTGGGACTGGTCCAACTAACTGGTGTGGAGATCCAGGTATTTAACCTCTCACAAGGCCGATGATGTCACTGGAACCCTTTGTGCTCCAAGTCGTTGGTGGGAAGTTGGTTTGGACTTTGGACCAGGACTAGGACCAGGCTGGGACTGGTAGAGCACTAACAGTTGTTAGGGGGGAGAGGGAGGGGGGGCAAGTTCCCTAAAACCCGGGGCACAGTACGGGCGGAAAGTGTGAGTGCGCCCAAAGTTACACATCTGAGAAAAAGCTCCACTTTGCCTGAAGTGAACACCAGATTAGATTTCAGCCAATGATTATAATTAGATGAGCTGGACAATGGCTGGAGGTGGACAACAGTGTAATAAGATCTCCGAAAAAGTCCAGTCTGCATCCATTAAGTCTGGCTCATAAACAGACGACGCACATCGTGTTTTTTTACACATTAACAGAGTAAAATATGTCGTGAGTGGGCAGTTTTTAAATTGCACTGCCCTAATGTAGCAAAAGACTTTATTGTTTTTTGGATAATGAAGCCCTCTGCTGTGAACTTCACAATACAATCACCAAATGCTATTATTTAGGTAATGGAAACAACTTGCCAGAGGCAGCACGAACACTCGTGTTTGCTTAAAAAGGCTATTTCAGATGTTATACGATGATTCGACAAGTACTTCTGCTTCATGGACGTTCCTGTCTTTAGCTGCTAGTCTGTGCACTGGCCTTTTTTTAACGTGTTGTTCATTCATTCATTCATTCATTCATCTTCAACCGCTTATCCCGGGGTCGGGGTCGCGGGAGGGCTGGAGGCGATCCCAGCTGACATCGGGCGTGAGGCGGGGTCCACCCTGGACAGGACGCCAGTCTATCACAGGACACATAGAGACGAACAGAGACAGACAACCATTCACACCTACGGGTGATTTAGAGTCATCAATGAACTGAACACCTGCACGTCTTTGGACTGTAGGAGGAAACCGGAGAACCCGGAGAAAACCCACGCAGACACCGGGACAACATGCAAACTCCACACAGAAGGGCCCCAGCCGGGATGCGAACCTTGAACCTTCTCTTGCTGTGAGGCAACAGAGCTAACCACCACATCACCGTGTAGCCCCTAATGTGTGGTTGTATTTTCTTATGCATAGTCAGTGTGTTACCCACAGTGGATGATGGTGAGCACACCCCCAGTACGCAGAAGCGGGGAAGAGTACTGACAAAGACAGAAAACCAAAGACAGGACAGACCTCACCGTGGTGTGACAGATACGTTGCTTTGCTTAGCTTTCGTGTGTATTTCCTGTTTTATTTTGAAAAGTAACTCTCCTCTCGTTCCAGGTCACTTGCCTTTCCTGTTGTGTCACCGGTCGGACGTCCTCCCCAGATCCTTGATTGTTCCCACCTGTGTCCCCCCAGTTGCTCCCCGTGCTGCGCATGGGTGTGTGAATGTGGTGTGAATGGTCAGATTAGATGGTCTGTAGACGTCCACTGCCATCGGTGTGAATGTGACAAACACTGTGAAAGCGCTGTGAAGCAGAAAAAAAGGAATCAGTTTAAGGGTTACCGTATTTCCCGCACTATAAGTTGCACCTAAAAACCTTCACATGTCTCAAAAGCCGACAGTGCGCCTTATAATCCGGTGCTCCTTATATATGGACCAATATTGAGCCACAACAGGTCTCCAACTACGGTGAGCAGCCGCCGACTCTATTTTCCCCCGTAGAAGAAGTAACGCGCGGTGCATGTTGAGATATACGACTGCGTGAAGCGTGCCGTTTCATTTCCATGTGTGTGTTTGTGTAAAGAGCCCAAAATGGCTCCTGTTAAGAGACACGCTTACGACGCAGAGTTTACACTCAAGGCCATTAGTCACGCAGTAGAACACGGGAATAGAGCAGCAGCCAGAGAGTTGAACATGAACCAATCAATGGTGCCGAAGTGGAGGAAGCAACAAGACGACCTCTCCTGACTGTTTTGTTGACGTTCCCTTTAGCGCAGCTCCATCTAATGGATGCAGAACGTAACCCCAGCCTCCACTGTAGCGTCTGTTCTATGCACCTTATAATGTGGAAAATACGGTAAACTATATTTAGAATATTTTTACTGCTTTACCGAGGGACGACACAGCCTGTTGCTTTCCGCAGAAGATCCCCCCCCCCCTCTATTTCACTTGTTCAGTCCTCCACTGCAGAAGTTCGTCGTCTTCGGCTCGTAAAGGGATCCTTTTGTCTCCAAAGTGATCGGAATTGAATCGTCATAATTCATTCATTCATTCATTCATCTTCAACCGCTTATCCCGGGGTCGGGGTCGCGGGGGGGCTGGAGCCGATCCCAGCTGACATCGGGCGTGAGGCGGGGTCTACCCTGGATAGGACGCCAGTCTATCGATCGTCATATCTTGTACTTGTTCATTCCACAAACTGTGTAAAGTCTGACCCAGACAACTGGTGGCATAAGTCAATCCGCGGCACTGTTGCGCTTTTGCGTAGGGATACTTTGAGTAGATGTAGTGCCAAAGGAAAGGGCTTTCTGACTGCGATGTAAAGTGTTGTGTAGCGCTGCCAGCATGCTCCAGACACCAAAGGGGTTGTTGCATCAAAAGTGTATTATTGTGGAGTATTGACGTCCCCCTGAACCAATTACAAGGAAGTCCACTTTTACTTGTGCTTCCGGGTTGGGACGAGTATTACGGTGCAGTTTTTGTGAAATGTGCAAGACTTTGTCGGCTTTTGTGACCAAGAACTCAAAAAGGGTCTGATCAATGGAGCTTTAAGATGCTTCAGAAGGCTTTTGTGTGTGTGTGTGACTATGTGCGTGTGTGTGTGTGTGTGTCCAGACGGTGTTATTGAGCCTCCAGCTCGCCTCTGTGACCCCCCCGACGTATTTAATAGGTTCCATACTGAACCAGGTGGACACGCACATCGTTTCTCATACACACACACACACACTAACATACACACACACACACACACACACATATATACTCACACACACACACACACACACACACACACGCACGAAGGTGCATGGTTTAATTTGGTCATTGTTGACAGCAGTGGGCAAGCTTCAGTCCATCTGTCCACTCAGTGACAGACTATATTTATATCTCAGTTTATGTGTGTGTGTGTGTGTGTGTGTGTGTGTGTTTCGGCATGGGTTGGGGGTTTTGATAGATGTTCGTGTGTGTGTGTGTGTGTGTATGTGACGTAGGTGGTGCGTGTGGGCGGCTAGACTGCTGTGCTTTCTGCTCCCTGCGGACAGCTGAGATGAGCCACAGTGCCCTACCTGCCCACACACACACACACACACACACACACACACACACACACTCATACAGGCAGAGAACTTACACAATCACACACCAGTGCACAAACCCATTTCTGATTTGTGTTAACTTTACACACACAGCCGCACCACACCAAATAATACGGCTTCCATTCACAGCATGCAGGATTTTCTTTGCTCCTACACACACACACACACACACACACACACACACACAGATTACTGGGGTCAAAGTGAACTACAGCACAGTCCAGGACACATATCAGTCATTTCACAGGCTGCAGATCCGCAGAATCAGCAGCCAACAGCACGGACTCCCACCAGAAGAGGACCTGAGGGTTGACCCTCCTCTGTAGCTTGTAGAGTCAAATGTATTCAAGCTCGTCCACCAGGATGCTGCCCACGAATTGGCCTTTGGACGTCTGAGCTCCTCACGTTATCACAAAATAGTGACTCCAAACTTTGGCCACTAGGTGAGGGTTGAAACGTATACTGACGTGTAAATCAAGCACCTTCACTTCAAGATTAGCTCCCTTTTTCTCTGTGGGCGACACGGTGGAGTGGCGGTTAGCACTGTCGCCTCACAGAGAGAGGGTTCCAGGTTTGAATCCCAGCTGGGGCCCTTCTATGTGGAGTTTGCATGTTGTCCCCGTGTCTGCGTGGGTTTTCTCCGGGTTCTCCGGTTTCCTCCCACAGTCCAAAGACGTGCAGGTGTTCGGTTCATTGATGACTCTAAATTACCCGTAGGTGTGGATGGTTGTCTGTCAGACTTTGACTCCGCCTCATTCCCTCTTACAAAAAAGGGCATGTATGTGACGCTGGGGGGAGGGGCGTACGTCCATCTGGCTGATGTTTACCTCTGAGAAGTGAGGGCCAGAGGCTAGCTGTCACTCAAGAGGCCACGCCCCTAATTATTCATAAACTTTAACCTCCAATAAAATAAAAACTAGCCCCTCCCCCTCAGTGTTGTCATGGAGATCTGATCTAAACACACAGACTAGAATGTTCTTTTGTCCTTAAACAGGTTTAATGATGCTGTGTCAACGGCCTGTTTAACACGGGGGTCAATGAGAAACTGCTCTGATATGAAACCTGCCCCTAGTGGACACTCAGAGAACTGCAGTTTTTGGCACTTCCTGATTGGATCAAACAGGTGTGGTGGGCGGGGCTTGGGTGGAACATGTATACAGCCACTTCTGGAGCACCTGGGCTCACGACTGCATGATGCCATGTATTTAGTAATGATGATTTCGAGGCTTATAATGCAGCTGTGTGTCAATGGTAGCATACGTATGGATCTTCAAGCTTCTGTCTCCGAGCTGATATTTAAAGACTCAATAAGGATATTTAATAAGCCCATACTGTCTAAAGGGAGATGAATTCAAAGCCCCTGTCAGAAGGAGGAATCCCTTTAGGGTTTTATTGGGGTCCCTAATATTATTAGAAAGTCATAATGATGACAAAAGGCTTACAGGTGTGATAATTATTTCTAACTTCCCCGACTGTCCTGAGATGTCTGAACTCATCACAGCTCAGACAGCTTAAAAGATTTTACACCTTAAGGTTTTAGAAAAGCAATTTGTCTGGTCTTTCTCCTCTAATATCATATTATGTTTTATTACACTCAAAACACACGATACGTGCAACATGTTTCAAACTGCATGTTGGATTTTTTGGTTTTAATTTAATAGTTAAATCTTATAAACACAATTTTAAACGTTTGTTTCTTGAAATATTCATTTTAAATTCAATAAACTGGATTCCCTTTACATGCAGTCCTCACCAATTACTTATTTTTGATCCCACACACTGATGGGAGCTGCAACTTACACCTCAGAGCGACACTGAACTGTCCATCCGTACCGTGCCCGAGCACGTTTCACGGCTTAAGTCTAGTTCGTTTGACCAGTGTGAGTGCAACCGTACCACGTCTAGAAGCGGCACGCTTGCCGTCCACGGCCCGTTTGGGAGAGGTGGGCTTTAGTAAAGCGCGTCTGCACGTGTACGAGCACGAGCGTGCGCACGTGTACGAGCACGAGGCCTACGGCGGTTCTGAGGTCATTTCCTGTGCGCCTGTTGGGACGTAGAAAAAAGGAGGGACCATGCGCGGACATTTAAAACAATGGCGGTGAAAGGTTCACGTTGGTGTGATGCGGAGGTGGAGTGTTTACTGCAGATTTGGTCGATGAAAAGATTCAAAAACAGTCGACAAGACGCACAAAAACTCAGAGGTCTACGGAAAGATTGGGAAACAAAGCCACGCATCGCCACGACGTCATCAATGCGTGTGACGTGTTACGGCGTGATGACGTATAGGCAGCAAGAAGCATTCTCGGAGGCCCAGGTAGTGTGAGTACAAACGGGCCTGGAGGGGGGACAAGGACCCTAAAGCACGGGGCACGGTATATTTGGTTCTGCAGGCATTTTATTCTGGCGACTGAATCAGCTCCAAATGTCTTACTTGCATCCATCCATACACCCACTCACTCACTTCCTCCCTCCATCACTGATCTTTTCTCCGCCTTTCTTCTTCAGTTCTACCGGTTCTCTCCTCTCTTCTCACCCTGTGTCTCTATTTCTCCTCCTCCCTCCCATTTATCCCCTTAAATCACAGTGAAGGGGGGGAGGGGGTGCAGATAGCAGCATCAGTATTCACCACAGTGCTTAGCCCACCCACTCCTCTGGGCTGCCCAACGGAAGTGTGTATACGTGTGTGTGTGTGTGTGTGTGTGTGTGTGTGTGTGTGTGTGTGTGTGTGTGTGTGTGTGTGTGTGTCCATCTACACGGTGGGACATTAGTAGTCGTCTTCCATCTTTCTTTTCTGACCCTCATTTCTTGCTGCTCTGCCTCTCTGTCTTCCAATTTTGTCTCATTCTTTCATTTTTCCTCAGTATACAAAACCTCCCTCTCTCTACATACAGTATACACCCCCCCCCCCCCGTCTCTCTCTCTCTCTCTCTCTCTCTTACACGTCTGCTTCTCACTTTTTGAGTTTCTATTAAAGATACTGCATCGTGCTGTGTCTTTACTTTATCTATATCTATCAAATTCAAACATGGGAATTGAGTAGAGAGGATTGAGAAGGACCTGCCTGTTGCCGTCAAATATGGCACTAGGCGTTCAACAGTCATGCGTTCAACAGTCAACAGTAGATGCTCAGAGCGAGTGCAGGTCCTTGTGTCGGAGGGGTCAAACAATGAAAACAGACTTTTACCCAGGAGTCCGCAGGTTGTGTCCCATTCATGCCCTGTGCATTACGGTACTCATCTCATCTCATCTTCAGCCTCTTATCCGGGGTCGGGTCTCGGGGGCAGCAGCTCCAGCAGGGGACCCCAAACATCCCTTTCCCGGGCCACATTAACCAGCTCTAACTGGGGGATCCTGAGGCGTTCCCAGGCCAGTGTGGAGATCTAATCTCTCCACCTGGTCCTGGGTCTTCCCCGAGGCCTCCTCCCAGCTGGACGTGCCTGGAACACCTCCCTAGGGAGGCGCCCAGGGTTCATCCTTACCAGATGATCCTGAACCACATCAACTGGCTCCTTTCAACACAAAGGAGCAGCGGCTCTACTCCGAGTTCCTCACGGATGCTGAACTTCTCCCCCTCTCTCTAAGGGAGACTCCAGCCCCCCTCCTGAGAAAACCCATTTCGGCCGCTTGGACCTGCGACCTGGTTCTTTGGGTCCTGACCCAGCTTTCATGAACACAGGTGAGGGTAGGAACCAGGACTGACCAGTAGATCCAGAGCTTTGCCTTCCTCAGCTCTCCTTTTTCTGCAGGTTATGGTTTGGCAACTGAACTACTTGGTTCAGTTCAGCGGTGGCCCCAAACTTCCCACATTAACCAGCTCTAACTGGGGGATCCAGAGGCGTTCCCAGGCCAGTGTGGAGATCTAATCTCTCCACCTGGTCCTGGGTCTTCCCCGAGGCCTCCTCCCAGCTGGATGTGCCTGGAACACCTCCCTAGGGAGGCGCCCAGGGTTCATCCTCACCAGATGATCCTGAACCACCTCAACTGGCTCCTTTCAACACAAAGGAGCAGCGGCTCTACTCCGAGTTCCTCACGGATGCTGAACTTCTCCCCCTCTCTCTAAGGGAGACTCCAGACCCCCTCCTGAGGAAACACATTTCACACGCTTGGACCCGCGACCTCGTTCTTTGAGTCATGACCCAGCTTTCATAACCACAGGTTTAGAGATTAAATCACTGTCTTCTAACACCTCTAAAGCTCACTGATTAAAAAGTTTTGTCTCGTTTGTGTAAGAACAAATTGTCATCACAAGATCTGGACGAGCAACTCCCCCTGAGATTCTGGTTACCTGGCAACTGATCTGAGACAAAACAAAACACCGACACAAGAGGGATATGAATCTTTAATCCAACTCTCGGCAAGAAAATGAGTCAGAGAAACGTGATTCACGATGTAGATATACTAATAACATCAGTGTTATGATGAACAACAGAGGTTGAACCCAAGTGCACGACTCGACTCAGGAGATTCAGATAAAGGTGATATTTATTGTGACCCGGTGAAAGGACCATGGTGCAAGTAGAAGTAATGGCGTGCTAGGAGGGGTCCCGGAGTCCCACGAGGAGTGCTGGTGTTGCTGGGTGAAAACGTGGTGATCTACCAGGTAATAGCGGAGCCGCACTTCAACGCGGTCTGCGTCGCGCTAGTCGGAAGCTCCCCCAAGATGGAGGTCGGGTGGCTGCAGTGACCGGCAGTGGCTGGTGGTGCTGGGTGAAAACGTGGTGATCTCCACGGTAATGGCGGAGCCACGCTTCAACGCGGTCTGCGTCGTGCTGGTCGGAAGCTTCCCCAAGATGGAGGTCGGGTGGCTGCAGTGACCGGCAGTGGCAGGAGGAGACGAACAGGCGTGGTAGCAAGTAGGCAGACGAACTGGCAGGCAGGATTAACTGGACAGAGGGATCAACAGGTTAGAAACGCTACACAGGCGATAACTAGAGGCCGGTGTCAAACTAAGTACCGCTCAGGCTGAGAGTATGAACTGGCAACGCGTGGCTGGAAATCCGGAGGTTATACGGAGAGGTTGATTGGTGGGATGAGATGCACCTGGCTCCACCTGCTGGAGAGAGAAGTCCACGCCCATGCACAACACTGACAGGGAAGGGGAGAGACGAGGATCCAACACACACAGAGCAGACTCAAAGGAGAGGAGGGGCTGCCAAGATGTAGATCATAACAATCAGTGCATGAAGAACTATGTAGAAGTGCTCAGTCCTGATGAGGCAGCAGTTTCAGATGGAAATAACATTGTTAGGGGAGATTTATGCTCACCTCCATCACGCCTACGCTGCTGTTAAGGCCACTCAGTGTGTTTATGTGTAATTTAAAGTCATCGTCCCTCCCGCTGCTCATAGGACCCCCGCTAGTCTGAAATTCCACCAAATATCCCGTCAAGACACTTAAGGCGGCCTGACCGCTGCGAGACCGTACAAGAGATTGAGATAAGTGGTGGATGTTTATTGATGCTACAGAAGAAATGCTGCGAAATGAAGTCACAGCGCAGAGAAGAGTAACAGGAGTCACAGTGTATTAGTGGTAGTAGTAGTATTGCTTTCTCCTTTTGACCTATGATCGGAGCAGGTAAGGGTATTATTCTGCAAGACTAGACTTGTTTTTTTCCCAATAAGGGCGCACTCACACTGTCCTTTCGCACCACGCCCCGTGCTTTAGGGTCCTTGTCCCCCCTCCAGGCCCGTTTGTCCTCACCCTACCTGGGCCTCGGCGAATGCTTCTTGCTGCCTATACGTCATCACGCCGTAACACGTCACACGCATTGATGACGTCATGGCAATGCGTGGCTTTGTTTCCAGATCTTTCCGTAGACCTCAGAGTTTTTGTGCGTCTTGTCGACTGTTTTTGAATCTTTTCATCGACCAAATCTGCAGTAAACACTCCACCTCCGCATCACACCAACGTGAACCTTTCACCGCCATTGTTGTTGTTGTTGTTAAATGTCCGCGCATGGTCCCTCCTTCTAGTTTCTATGTCACAACAGGCGCACATAAATGACATCAGAACCGCAGTAGGTGTCGTGTTGTGCTCGTGCTCGTGCTCGTGCTCGTACATGTGCAAACGCGCTTTACAAAGCCCACCTCTCCCAAACGGGCCGTGGACGGCCAGCTGGCTGCAGTTATGCGCGGAGCGGTTGCACTCACACTGGTCAAACGCACTAGGCTTTACCCGTGAAACCTGTTTGGGCCCGGTGCGGAAGGACAGTGTGAGTGCGCCCTAAGATTTGTTGTGTATGTTTTGCCTCTCCCTACAGTGGAGTATATCCTCTTTCCATCTGTTGCAACACTGTAAAAAAACATAAATAATGCAATAATCCGTCTCAAACCCCAGTACTTCACGTCTTCGTCTCTGTGAAATGTGTCAGTGAAACGTCTCTTTTAATTGACGGAGCTGCTCAACATCTGTTTGCCGTCACGTGTGATAACCGCCCGAGCGCAGGAGAATAATTAATGAATATGTTTGCAGCTCAAAATCCTCAATATCAAATCCATCACTGCTGTCACTGCTCACATCCAGCTGATGGAGAGGGTTCAGGTATCCCTTCAGGCTGTTCCTCCGCGTGTGTGTGTGTGTGTGAGAACAGGTGTCAGGTCTTGTTGACGCGGTCACTCCTCATCATCTCCTCTTGGGATTCTGAGCGAGCCGTAATGTTCCCCCTCTAACCCTCTCTCTCTCTTTCTCTTTCTCTCTCTCTCAATCTCTCCGATTAAATATGTTTGTCTCTCATCCTTTCGCTCACTTCAGTGACTGTCTGGCTCTCGCCTACGGTCTCTCCGCAGTCAATCTGTCTTTATTTTTGCTCACTCTCCGTTCTGATGGACTCTTATCAAGACCTATTAGGGTGCTTCGGGCGACGCACACACACACACACACACACACACACACAGGCACACACACACACACACACACACACACAGGCTGACATATTCCAGCCAATCACAGAGCGCCTGGGGGGGCTGTGACTCAGAGTCACTCAGTATACGGGAGTGAATCAACAGCAATTTACTGCTGATGTGTTGGTGCCTTTGTCCATGAGGTGTGTGTGTGTGTGTGTGTGTGTGTGTGTGTGTGTGTGTGTGTGTGTGTGTGTGTGTGTGTGTGTGTGTGTGTGTGTGTGTGTGTGTGTGTGTGGGGAGGCTAATTGCTGATATGGTCAGGACTGCCATTGTGACTTCAGCCCGTTGGTGCAAACAGTGACGTTGATTTTAGCCCTGAAAGTCTTTCCTTGGAGAAAGTAATGGACTGTTCAGGGGACAGTTCTACCAAAGTGCCTCACCCATGCTCTACAGCATCATAAAACATTATCAGCATGCTAGACAAGCCAACAATAACAGTGTCACAGTGTGATTTAGTGTGTTTGAGTTATAGGTTCAAAACTCTGGAGAATACTCAAGAAGAGAGAAAGAGAGACCTCAGAGATATACTGTGTGCCACTGTGGTACTGGCATTGCAGTGTTCTTAGTGTGCAGCACATGAATGGACGTCCCTGAGTAGAGTGTGCAATGAAACGACGCACCAACAACGTAGTTAGAGAACCTGGAGTTTATTAGAAGAGTGTTTTAAAGACTTCTGTGTGGAGTTTGCATGTTGTCCCCGTGTCTGCGTGGGTTTTCTCCGGGTTCTCCGGTTTCCTCCCACAGTCCAAAGACGTGCAGGTGTTCGGTTCATTGATGACTCTAAATCACCCGTAGGTGTGAATGGTTGTCTGTCTCTGTTCGTCTCTATGTGTCCTGTGATAGACTGGCGTCCTGTCCAGGGTGGACCCCGCCTCACGCCCGATGTCAGCTGGGATTTTTTCGTGTGTGTGTGGCCTATTCCACAGCAATACAGGTGTTTTTGAAACTGAACTTTTATGGCCCCTGGTTAAAAGAAAATTCATGTTCACACCACCGGTGTGATAAAGAATATCTCTGTCCACATGAAACCGCAAAATCTGTCAGCTGGTCACGTCCAGAGTGCTCCACAAGTCTCCATGGACACAACATAGTGTTTACATTACAGTGACGTCAAACAATGTTGACAAGAAATTGCGTCATTCCTGTCCAAAAAGTTCACCCTGGACTCCCTGGTTACAAAAGACTCACAGCCCACAGCTGCGGTTACGTGTGGACGAAAGGCCAAAACCGCGCAGAGAAACACACGCTTTCAAAAATAACCGCGCTCCTGTGTCTCCTCCTTCTCCCTCCTCCTAATTTTCTCCAGGATAAAAGAAGGCAGAGGGTCCTGGGTGCCCTCTCTTATCTCTTATCTCACTTTGTCTTGTGTGCCGGCGGGGCAGCTGACTGCTCGGTGTGAAGTACTGTACTGTAAATGTGAATTATGGACACATCATAAAGATATAGTGAAATCTGGTGCCTGTGATCACTGCTAACCTGTTGTAAACACTGAGACCTGCTGCTGGAGTGAACTGACTCACCTGTTGCTCTGTTGTCATGCGGTGACAACAAGGGGTGCTCAAGGAACGTTGGAAAGTTCATCATTCATCTTCAACCGCTTATCGTCGCGGGGGTGCTGGAGTCGATCCCAGCTGACATCGGGCGTGAGGCGGGGTCCACCCTGGACAGGACGCCAGTCTATCACAGGACACATAGAGACGAACAGAGACAGACAACCATTCACACCTACGGGTGATTTAGAGTCATCAATGAACCGAACACCTGCACGTCTTTGGACTGTGGGAGGAACCCGGAGAACCCGGAGAAAACCCACATCCGAACCTGTAGCCTTCTTGCTGTGAGGCGACAGTGCTAACCACTACACCACCGTGTAGTTGATAGATGATATTCGCCTAGTGACGCCACTACATGAAGAGAAACCCTACAGCTTCAAACTGAGCTCTCAAGACATTTCTTGCTTGAAGCGACGTCTTCTTTCTGGCCCTTTTCTTTACCTGTGATTGCACAGTTTTAATATATGTGCTGTGTGCTCAGTCTAAAAGCACTTTGAAGGAGCGTTCGGAGGCTCAGGCTGAGTTTTCGGAGGCACTCAGCCAGCCGCTTGAACTGAACCGTGCAGCCTTCGTTTACCCCCTTGGTACCCTGGTGCAAGGGACCAAAAAACTGCTCTCTGGTCCGGACCGCTGTCAGGTGAACTCTGGAGTGGTTAATTTCTATTGTGAATGGTATTTCAATCACAGGAATCATATTATTTTGGTTCATTTCATTGGTTAAAAAAACATAACTTAAAAAAAGACTATTTACACCTTTGCTGCCAAATGTCAAGTGGCAGGGGAGCGGTTGATAAGTGTGTCTTCTTCAAAATGATTGTATTATTAAAATGTTCCATCTTTCTCACGCGACGTTCATGGGAAACTGCTCAGAGATGCACTGCAAGCTGGCACATCGACTTAATGTCACTACCGCTGACATCAAACCCTCCAGAGGAGAAAGCACGAGCTGTATTTCACTCTCACGGTGTGTTTTTTTGCTCCTTTCATGACCCCAGAGTTCGACTGCATCCTCTCATCAAAGCTGTAAACATTGCAGGCTGTTCTCATACATTTAACAACGGAAAGTCGTGTGCAGTAATTCGTGCATTATCCACATATTTATTTAGTGTGAATTTCACATATTGAAAGCAGGAGACGGAGCATAAGACAGGGAATCTCCACATCAGGAGGCAGGTTGAGGTGGTGGATTGGTCCCTAAATACAGGACTTTCACCCGGGAGAGTGGGGTTCTTGTTCTGGTTCATGCCCCAGACGTACAAAACTGAACCATGTTATGTAAAAAAAAAAATTCCCAATGCAGTAGTTTTCATGCCTAACCCTAAACGTCCCCTTTTGTAGGCTAAAACTGTCAAGAGTTGGTTCTGTCAGTCCCTCCTCTCTCCCTTTTGTGTGAGTTTGTCTCCCTCTGTCTGTTTTTCCCTGCATGTGTCTCCACTTGGTGTTTTGTTTGTTCAGGTCCGGTAGGCGTGTCCTTACCCAGCTGCAGCCTGTTACGCTGATCACCTGTAGGACTATAAAGACCCTGAGCTGACAGGCATGCAGCGCCGGACCGTTGTTATCCTTCCCCTGGTAAACTCTTTGTCGGATTGGTTCCCGTTGCTCGTTCGTTGGTTTTGCGCTCCTCGTTGTTTGTTATATTAATCGTTGTTGTCTTTGTTTTCTCCGTAGTTTCCCACATTCCTGTTTCCTCGCCCTGTTCCCTAATCCCGTTCATGACAAAAAACGGTCAAGTAACGGTAGTTTTGGTGCCTAAACCTTACCGACAGCAAAAGCAAACTGTGCAGTCCTCTTCCGGTCCATCACCATCTCACCATCGGATTTCGTTCATCTATCATACGAATTTTTTTGCAAAACTCTTCGTATGAATCTCATCTCATCTTCATCCTCTTATCCTGGGTCAGGTCTCGGGGGCAGCAGCTTTAGCAGGGGACCCCAAACTTCCCTTTCCCGGGCCACATTAACCAGCTCTAACTGGGGGATCCTGAGGCGTTCCCAGGCCAGTGTGGAGATCTAATCTCTCCACCTGGTCCTGGGTCTTCCCCGAGGACTCCTCCTCCCAGCTGGACGTGCCAGGAAAAAGTTGAACATTGACACAACAGGTATATATTATATTTAGTATCTATATATATATATATTTTATATTTGTTTGGACTGTTTTAGGAAACGGGACACTATGTCCAAGCCAGGAACGGGATGACCGACCAAGAATGATTAGGCAAGAGTAGGAGAACATTGGTTGAAAAACAGGATGTTGAATTCATCATGGGACAGACCACAAAGTGCCTTATATTCAAAAGTTTTCTCCGGGTTCTCCGGTTTCCTCCCACAGTCCAAAGACGTGCAGGTGTTGGGTCTTTTGATGACTCTAAAATCACCCGTAGGTGTGAATGGTTGTCTGTCTCTGTTCGTCTCTATGTGTCCTGTGATAGACTGCCGTCCTGTCCAGGGTGGACTCCGCCTCACGCCCGATGTCAGCTGGGATCAGCTCCAGCCCCCCCGCAACCCCGACAGGGACAAGAGGTTCGAAGATGAATGAATGAAGAGTCGATGTCCAGTCCGATGAGTTTCAGAGATCTGCTCCCCTTCCTTATGTAAGCTACGACGCACAGCAAACAGAACTGAAAGTTTGCGAGTCGTAAACCTCACACAGGACACAAAGAACCATCTGGAGTGGTGAAACTTTAAAGTGAGTGAGAAAATAACACAAAGAACAGCAGGCACAGAGAGTGCAGATGACAGCGCGACAGCAGTGCAGCCGCCCATCTCTGTCTCTGAGTAGTAATCGTCTTTCTTCCAGAAAAATGTATCTCGCCGCTTGAGCACTTAAGGCTGTCATCAGTCCGACTCTACAGCGAGAGAGAAGGTTCTGCAGCCATCATCGCAGTGGTGGTTGTCCTGTCAGAGGCTGATCGTCATCTTCAAATGACTGCTGTGGTTGAAAATACAGCACGGATCCTGGTTGACTCACGTCCATAAGAACAGTGATTAAGAAACCCCCTTCGTAATGTGGTTCCACACCTGTTATAACACAATAAGCAGATCCTTTAGCTTCTACCTTTAACCTTTATGCTGTTTTCCTTGATGTAACTCATAGGACCTCCTTCCGCACCGTGCCCCGTGCTTTAGGGTACTTGTCCCCCCTCCCTCTTCCCCCGCGCCCCAGGCCCGTTTGTACTCACACTACCTGGGCCTCGAGCAAATGCTTCTTGCTGTCCATACGTCATCACGCCGTAACACGTCACACGCATTGATCGCGTGTGTGTGGCTTTGGTCCAGATCTTTCCATAGACCTCGGAGGTTTTGTGCGTCTTGACGACTGTTTTTGAATATTTTCATCGACCAAATCTGCAGTAAACACTCCACCTCCGCATCACACCAACGTGAACCTTTCACCGCCATTGTTGTTGTTGTTAAATGTCCGCGCATGGTCCACGTCCTTTTATTTTCTATGTCCGAGCAGGCGCACATACCGCTACCGCCGCAGGGCTCGTGCTCGTGCTTGTACACGTGCAAACACGCTCTACAAAAGCCCACCTCTCTCAGTTATGCGCTGTCCGCAGTTATGCGCGGAGCGGGTGCACTCACACTGCTTAAACCCTCTAGGCTTTAGCTGAAAAACGGTTTTGGCCCGGTACAGAAGGACAGTGTGAGTGCGCCCATATAGACAGCTCTGGTCCTGTTTGCTAAACTATAAAAATGAAAACAGCTCTTTTACTTTACAGACCCAACAGCCTTTTTCTCAATAAGACTGTACACGCCCAATTTATAATGGGCCGTCGACTTTAAATGGGAACCAGGGAGGAGTTAAAGGAAAGCAAGCGTGTGGGCTCAATTGCCCCGTCTGTCCTTGATTGCACTTTGCTGCTTTAATTGCCTTTTTGTGGATTTATGTCCCGAGCTGCTCTAAGTACCTTTTGCTAGTAAGTGTCCTGCTGCTTTAAGTGCTCTGAGGAGTAAAACGGACTTCTGTTCATCTCTGAGTAATATTGAAAAATAGTAGGAATAGCTGTGTGTGTGTGTGTGTGTGTTGCAGATTTGAACAGGGCTTGCAGGGGTTTGACAGTCTGAAGTTTGACCATGTTTGATTTTTGTAATACAGATGTGCTCTTGATTGAGGCATAGCTCCTGAATTCTCATTCAGTGGTCTGTTCTTGAACCTTGTTTCCAACCTAAACTCTTCTTATATTTTGTTTTTCTGTCAGTTAATTGATTGTCGTGTTACTTGTCCCTGATTCCAACAGGGGTACGTTACAATCCTTCCTATTCTTCCGTATTAGTATCAGTTGAGTGACAGACATTCCAGCTAACACTGTTCATCATATTTGTCCCCGAAGAGAGTACTTTACATTTGATTTAAAGTCCAGCTTCACGCTGTTTGCGCCGTACCTGAGTGGAGGGGAAGCCTCTATAATGGTTCTGCTGGCCCGTCAGCCATCTAACGATGCGGGAGGCGTAACCCAGGTCTTCAGCAGTCGGAGAGGCACCGAGTTCGGCCAGCAGCACGTAGGAGCTGATCTCCACGAACAGAGAGGTTGATGATTCTGCGTTTGACTGAGCCCATCAGAGGAAACCTCCTAAAAACATCCATCCACAAATAGACAAACAGAGTAAGATACATACATACACGTCTTTGGACTGTGGGAGGAAACCGGAGAACCCGGAGAAAACCCACGCAGACACGGGGACAACATGCAAACTCCACACAGAAGGGCCCCAGCCGGGATTCAAACCAGGAACCCTCTCGCTGTGAGGCGACAGTGCTAAGCCTTGTAATTTAAACGGGTGGATAGTCAAAGTCAATAACCGGACCACAGTAAGTCCAGTGAATATGAATGGGTTTGACTTGATATTAGAAGAAGAGCATGGTCACATGATTTGTCTCAGACCCGGCATGTCCGGCTGGTAAGACGCCCAGGGATAGACCCACAACATGATGGAGGGATTAGATTAGATCTTGTGTGATTTGAGGACACCTCAGGGTCCCCGGGGACAGCTGGTCCATGTTTCTGGGGAGAGTAATATCTGGGATAGATGGAGGGATGGATGCTCGCAGAACGTGGACTGTGGTTTACCTGATAACAGACAAAGCTATTGATGAACTCATTCCCAAACTCCACAAATCATCTGAATGTTTCTTTTGAGTATGCATAATTCAGACATGTTTGACTAAGAAGTCTATTTCCTCTAATTTAAAAAGCACCATATGTCGTCAACAGGCAATTTCGTAAGAGCAGGTGTGTGTTGTTGTTTTTTTTAAATGAGTGAAATCTCACTTTTAACCCAAACACTTATATTCCTCTGTGATTTGAAGCCGTAGTGCAGCACTAGTTCAGAAAGCCTGCGGTAAAACGTAGTGCGTCCACATCTGTGCAGCCCATTGAACAGCTTGCGTCGGGCTTTTTTAGACAAACACATTGCTTTCCTGTTGACTTCCCCCAGCACTGCTAACAAGCACAGTTTGCTGCCAGTTCTGTCAAAATCCACAACTGCTGGCAAGCAAACGATCTGTTTTGGATGTACTGTAAAATGGAGTGGCACTATAAGTTAAGCGTCTTAGCATTAAAGCGAGAGCGTACAGAGGAAGCAGAACTGGATAAAAACAAGGAGAAGAAACAAGTCTGGCAGCAGAGGCGTCACTGTTCATGTTCAGATATGTGAGTTTGTTCTGTCTGCATGAAGCTGAAAGTCATGATTATGATAAAACACAAGCAGGGCGACACAGTGGGGTAGTGGTTAGCACTGTCGCCTCACAGCAAGAAGGTTACAGGTGGAGTTTGCATGTTGTCCCCGTGTCTGCGTGGGTTTTCTCCGGGTTCTCCGGTTTCCTCCCACAGTCCAAAGACGTGCAGGTGTTCGGTTCATTGATGACTCTAAATCACCCGTAGGTGTGAATGGTTGTCCGTCTCTGTTCGTCTCTAAGTGTCCTGTGATAGACTGGCGTCCTGTCCAGGGTGGACGCCGCCTCACGCCCGATGGCAGCTGGGATCGGCTGCCATGGTACCAGCTGATGGATGGACTCACCCTGAAGCTGGGTGTTTGGACAGGGCTTTCTATGTTTGACTAGAAAGAGTCAGAGGTGTTAACTCCTCCAATATATTTCCTGTAGTCTCCGACAGGTGTTGTCCTGGGAACAGGGACCCTCTCACGCGTGCCTCTCTGAGTCTGAGAAGTGATTTGCTGGTGTAATTGCCTTTGTGGAAGTGACTCCAACTCTTCCTTCCTTCCCTTTGTGTGCCAGCTGAATGAGTCATCTCGAGTGGACAGGACTGCCACAACACTGTCAGTCCAAAGCCCAGGATGTCCTGGTTGACGAGGGGTGTGACGGCATCAAACGAAAGGCCGGTTGCCGGTCGGGAGCTGTGACTCGCCTGTGTAGATTTTGAAGTCACATAAATAATGTTTCATGTCTGTTTGACCCTAAATTAGTGACTTGACCCTTGCACACTGCTTAATCACAACTCTAGCCTTCTCTCGTCGACCAAGGTGTGTTTTCAGGGATGGGCAGATAACAGGCATCAGTTCCTTAGCTTTTCATTTAGAGGTTCAACCTGCCCTCATCCCAGCTCATCGGGACTCTTGAGAATCACTTCTCAATGCTCAGGGTGGCCCTCTACGCTCCACGCGGCCACTGTTTTATACACAGGGTGTCAGACCCGGGCAGGAATGAGAACTCAGATGCGGAGGTTCGCAGAACAAAACTGAATTTATTTCTTGAAGTCAAGAACGTGGCACAGAGCCAAGAAGGCCACAAACAAAAAGTCGCCCCGTCCAGGAGGAAAAAACAACTGAGAGAAGAGCAATCAAAAAGGTTAAACTTACTACGAGCAAACAGGGAATACCAACACCTGAGCGTGGATACAAAGATCTCTATGGCATGAACAAGACTGTGGAAAAGTGCTGGAAACATTGGACATGAAGTACGAAATAATCTGGCAGCGGGACAGGGGGGAAGACACGGACTATATACACATGAAGGGGGAAACCACAGGTGGAAACAATCAAGGATCAGGGGAGGAGGTCTTGTTGACTGTTTCTGAATATTTTCATCGACCAAATCTGCAGTAAACACTCCACCTCCGCATCACACCAACGTGAACCTTTCACCGCCATTGTTGTTGTTGTTAAATGTCCGCGCATGGTCCCTCCTTCTATTTACATGTCCGAACAGGCGGACATAACGCTACTGCCGTAGGGCTCGTGCTCGTGCTCGTACACGTGCGCACGCTCGTGCTCGTACATGTGCAAACGGCTCCGCTAAAGCCCACCTCTTTCAAAGTGGGCTTTAGCGGCGCAGTTGTGCGCGGAGCGGTTGCACTCACACTGCTTAAAGGTACTAGGCTTTAGCTGAAAAAACGGTTTTGGCCCGGTACAGAAGGACAGTGTGAGTACGACCTTATACACTTGGTTGAACAGGGACGACTGAGCGGGATCAGAGCCGGAGCAGGATGATCCACAGTTTTGCACCGTTGGCGTTCGATCATAGTGGCTAGTTTCCCCTGGCGATGTATGCGGTCAAAGGTATCTCCACTGCAGCATTATGTTAACCTGACTCCGCCAGGTGGATTGATTCTCATTTGCTCTGCATATCAATGTGGGAACTCTGGTTTAAAGATCTTTTGGGAAGGGGCGAAAATCCTGGTTTCTGATTGGATAAACCACCTGTGTATCACCGACATAATGGCCAAATGAACCAATCAGATTAAGGAAGCGATGGCGTACTAACAGCGTCGGGGCAAAGCTCAGAAAGTCCTGGCACTGGAAACCGCCATGATCAAATGCTTTCTCCTCCACACACACATCTTCCCTCTGAATTGGTTAATGTAACACACACTCTCTCTGTTGTCTCAGCCTTGTGGCGCCACTTCCTGCTTCTCAGTCTGTCTTGCTGCTGCAGTTGCTCTCTCTCTCTCTCGCTCTCTCTCTCTCCTTCTTGGGCCTCTTTCTTTCCTTCCCGGACAAAAGTCACCTTTCCTGTCAGGAAGCTGTTAGTGCGTATGCATGAGTGTGTGTGTGTGTGTGTATGTGTAATAAGCACACTTCCTCACCTTAACATTGTTATCGAACTACTGACAGCTTTAATTCTCTCTCCTCTCTCACTTACACACACACACACACACACACACACACACACACACACACACACACACACACACACACACACACACACACACACACACACAAACCTACTAACCACAGTGAGAGTTGAGAACAATCCATTGCTGTCTCTTCCAATCAAGTCCTCTATCTGTGACAGGGTGGGCTCCAGGGTGTGTGTGTATGTATAGATGAATAGTGTGTGTGTGTGTGTGTGTGTGTGTGTGTGTGTGTGTGTGCTCTTTAGTGCAAAGCCGTTAAATTGGCATCTTAAAGGTGACCTCCCCTGCAGACAGGAGATATAACACTCAACTCTAAACTACTACAAACTGGACACTGGAGGATGTGTGTGTGTGTGTGTGTGTGTGTGTGTGTGTGTGTGTGTGTGTGTGTGTGTGTGTGTGTGTGTGTGTGTGTGTGTGTGTGTGTGTGTGTGTGTGTGTGTGTGTGTGTGTGTGTAGTAATCACTGTGTAACCTAACATATAGGACCATATCATCTGCATAGAGTCAAACTAATGAATGTGTAGGTTTGAAATATCATTGTTGGCATCGCTTCTCGTTCTACTGGAGTTTCTAGAACATCAGACGATGCTTCGCGGTAATATCACAGTATATGATGTACAAGCTTCCTCCAGTTCGGACCCTGCAGTCGTCTCTGTCGTCTCAGACGTCAGCACTGTCACAATGATTTGTTCAAATTCTATGATTCAACTGAAAAGAAACAATAAAATGTGGTTGTGACCCGCTGGTGCGAACAAGCCCAAAGGTTATTGGAGGTTTGGGGATTTGATTTATTTGACATTTCCAAACAACGTTTATAACAGGTCGTAGACTTCAACAAAAATATATTTATTGGAAATGTCAAGGATAAGACACGTAAGTTAAAGGGTAACTTAGTTACAAAATACTGATGTACAGTAGTTGAGTCTATGACATTTATTATAATAACATTTATGTTTATTATTTCATCACTACTCACAGTATGGCGACACGGTGGTACGGTGGTTAGCACTGTCGCAGTCGCACAGTCTGCATGTTCTCCCCGTGTCTGCGTGGGTTTTCTCCGGGTTCTCCGGTTTCCTCCCACAGTCCAAAGACGTGCAGGTGTTCGGTTCATTGATGACTCTAAATCACCCGTAGGTGTGAATGGTTGTCTGTCTCTGTTCGTCTCTATGTGTCCTGTGATAGACTGGCGTCCTGTCCAGGGTGGACCCCGCCTCACACCCGATGTCAGCTGGGATCGGCTCCAGACTCCCGCGACCCCAACAGGGACAAGAGGTTGAAGATGATACTTACAGTAAATCAACAGCACAAAAAAGCTTCGTGTATGTGCCGAACCACAATCAATATTAAATAATTTCAGTTGCAATGAACTTACAACTAATACCAATGCAAATACTGTACAAAGCTAGGTACAGTAGATACTAAAATAGGTTAAAAAATATAAAATAGGTTTGGAAGAATAGTTTCTTTTTTTGCACTGCCCTAAGTCAAGTTTTCTGACACTTCTTAATTCATATGTGTCTGTCAGGCAGAGGCCTCAGGGTCAGAGGTCAGGCTAAATCCCACCTACCAAACAGCTGTGTCGTGTCAAAACACTGAAGCCATACCTGCTCAGCCACTGCGGCAATTAATAATGGATGATGAACTTTAGAAAGTTACCAGCCAATAGCTTGGTCACAGTAGTATATCTCTGAGAGTCTCTTTCTACTCTGAAAAAAAAGAAAGGTTGTCACAGACAAGGCCTCTCTGTTGGACTCCGTTACGTCGCAGGAAGGCTACACTTCTGACTCTGGTGCGGTCAGGAGAGGAAGACTGACATGAACATCGTTGACCTTTTTTCCCCCTACTGTAAACATCCAGGGCTTGAGCCCAAGAAGACATACCCTAACCCCGCCCCTCTGTCATGTCTGTGCCCCATTGTCTCATCATCTGTACATCTCATCTCATCTCATCTTCATCCGCTTATCCGCGGTATGGTCACGGGGGCAGCAGCTCCAGCAGGGGACCCCAAACTTCCCTTTCCCGGGCCACATTAACCAGCTCTAACTGGGGGATCCTGAGGCGTTCCCAGACCAGTGTGGAGATCTAATCTCTCCACCTGGTCCTGGGTCTTCCCCGAGGCCTCCTCCCAGCTGGACGTGCCTGGAACACCTCCCTAGGGAGGCGCCCAGGGTTCATCCTTACCAGATGATCCTGAACCACCTCTACTGGCTCCTTTCAACGGATGGCTGAACTTCTCCCCCTCTCTCTAAGGGAGACTCCATGTACCTGGTTAATGTGGTGAAATTACTAGGTAGATTTAGAAAAAGATGGTGGGATAAATATGTTTGCAAAGTAAATGACGTGAAGTATTTACGTACAGTATGTGACGTAAAGTATGTTACTTTGCTAAGTCAACAGTGAATTTTTGTTCCATACAAGACACAGACAGTGGTTTCCTGGTTAAAGTCCTGTGTTTGTTTGACCTCCTCCCTACGTAGTTTGGTTTGATGGGAGTGTAGTTTTTAGGAGACAGGGCTGGTCAGGAATCAGTTTAGCAGAAGACTTGATCCGTTGGCCTGAACAAGCTTGCATACGTCTTTACGTTATATCCCATGTTGTGTTCTTTCCCTGTGTATTCTGTGTATATATATATGATAATCAATTGTTTAAGTAATGACACCAAGAATAAAAGACGGGAGAGTGGCTGAAGAACAAAACCGTGAGCCATAATGAATCTGCTGAAACACTTTAATCAGTCAGAGGAGCGGACGTCCTCCTCTTAACGTCCCACAATCCAGTTTTTGATTTTGCAATTAGTTCCCAATTCCATTACATTCATTCCATTTCAGTGGCTTTTGCCGACTGATCTACTGGACTGGAAATTAAATTATACTCATTACCCTGTAATGTGCCCAGTGGGATTACATTTGAAGCACTGCGTCCCCCTTCTGACCTTCAGTGTCCCCGACAAAGAAGTCTGCGTTGTATTTATGTGCATTTATAAAACTTTAGTTGGAAACTGCTGTGGTAGAAGTTTACACCATCCCTGCATTTAACCTTTTAAACAGTGATTGTTCTTTATACGTATTTATGTGAATGTCATGTCCTGGTTCTCTCAGAGAGAGTCACACTTTTAATAAAAGACTTGGGAATTCACATCGTTGTGTCTCACACACGCTCGGCCGACACAGTTACACTTACATTTGCACATTTATCAGTTTCATAGCCTTTAGTTTAGATGGTTTATTTCCAATATGTGAAAAAACAAATAATAATAACCAATGTTTACAACTCTCAGCCCCACCCCCTCTACCACCAAGCTCCTCTGTTCTCTCCAATCAAGTGCTCGTCAGTGCGCGTGCACCAGATTCCTTTGAACGCGCCTGTGTCTTCTCTGATCGATAAACAGCATGGAGCGTGAACTGTGACCTGAGCGGACAGGTTAACTCGGGCACTTTGGATTTTTGCAAAACAAACAACATGCTCTCGGTGCACGTAGACGATTTATGTTGTTCTATCGGAGCAGAGGGTCGACTTCAGTGAATAGGATCAAACAAATGATGCCGACTGGGACTCGCTTTCCCGTTTCGGCTTCCTGACTGTGTTATTACAGAAGGAGACCTTTTATCTTGTCTCCCGGCCGGTCTCTCGCTCTTTCTGAACCGGCTGCAGTCGATGAGCTGCTGTGAATATTCAAACCTTCTTTGTCACATTTGCGTGACATTTATTCATCACAAATCCGGGTGCGTAAAGGCCTCAAGGCTGTTATCGGACCAAGTCTAGTCACGTTTATTTATACAGCACAATTCAACAGCAAGCCTGCGATAGACTGGCGTCCTGTCCAGGGTGGACACCGCCTCACGCCCGATGTCAGCTGGGATCGGCTCTAGCCCCCCCGCGACCCCGACCCTGGGATAAGGGGTTGAAGATGATGATGAATTCAACAGCAAGGCAGTTTTTTTAAGCAAATGAACAGTAAACAGGAAAGCACATGGGATATTCAAGGGGATAGGAAGAAGTTACAAAACATTTCTGGTCCTAACCTTTCATTCATTCATTCGTCTTTAACCCTTTGTCCTTGTCGGGGTCGTGGGAGCCGATCCCAGCTGACATCAGGCGTGAGGCGGGGTCCACCCTGGACAGGACGCCAGTCTATCACAGGACACATAGAGACGAACAGAGACAGACAACCATTCACACCTACGGGTGATTTAGTCTTTGGACTGTGGGAGGAAACCGGAGAACCCGGAGAAAACCCACGCAGACACGGGGACAACATGCAAACTCCACACAGAAGGGCCCCAGCCCTGGGATTCAAACCAAGTACCCTCTCGCTGTGAGGCGACAGTGCTAACCACCACTCCACCGTGTCGCCCTCCTACCCTTACTCTGACAAATCACAGCAAGACAGTAAGAGAAGCTCGAGATAAAGACAAAAAACAGAAATGTGCTTCACGCAGAACATTTAAAAACACTGAATAGAAACATATATAAGTGACGTTGTTCACCTGGGTGCAGCGGCCCATCGGTCTTTATCATGTTCAGTGTTTTATAAACTGTAAAACCGATCCTCCAGCATGAAAGCAGGACATGTTTTTCTACTTTCCTGACAGAAATATTCTGTTTATCCGTCTTAATGTCTCCTTTAGGGCCGCCTACCTACACTGACAGAGGCTGAAGCACTCACTTGAGCTTAAATCTGGATTTAACACTGACATAACCACGGTTGTGAGGCAATGTGCTTCAGGTAGCTACACCAAGGTATCGCCTCACCATTAATTAAAAGATAAAGTGGTAATTGATGTTTAAGGGCGACACGCGTTAGCCTTCAATCAAAGGTTCACTGCGGAGTCTGATTCTTCTTCTTATCTCCTCGACAACAAGAACAAAGCGAACAAAGACAGCGATAGACGAGTCAAAGGAAGCTAAGTGACGAATGAACAGTGCGTGTGTGTGTGTATGTGTGTGTGTGTGTGTGTGTGTGTGTGTGTGTGTGTGTGTGTGTGTGTGTGTGTGTGTGTGTGTGTGTGTGTGTGTGTGTGAAAGGGAAAGAGAGTGATTGCAGTGGCTGCCGTTGTCAGGTGTGTCACGTGAAGGCGAGGTGATTCCTCTTCTCTGTTACCTTGTGGTTGTTCTCTTGTCTCCGTCAGACAGCCGTCTGCTGCAGAGATGCTCCGACACAAACACAGGACGCACACACACACACACACACACACACACACACTATCTCATCCTATCATCATGGATACCATCATGTCTGGGCTCGGTTAGCAGGGGGTTTAGCATTGTATGGTTGTTTTATCAAATCTAAATCATTGCAAACCCCTTTCAAATATTGAAGTTATGAATAAGACAGTCTGGATCTGACATCTTTAACAGCTGTAGCTTACTTTACCTTCTTTTTGACAAGTTACGACTCCAGACCCAGGACCAGGTGGAGAGATTAGATCTCCACACTGGCCTGGGAACGCCTCAGGATCCCCCAGTTAGAGCTGGTTAATGTGGCGGGAAAGGGAAGTTTGGGGTCCCCTGCTGGAGCTGCTGCGCCCACGACCCGACCCCGGATAAGAGGCTGAAGATGAGATGAGATGAGAAGTGAGACTGGTTAAGATTAGAGCAAGACTATCAGGGTAAGCCAATCGAATGACTTCAATCTACATAATGTGCTTCGGTTGGAGAACTGGCCTTTCGTAGCTTTAACGTGTTGGACGTGGATGTCTCAGCCTGTCAGCCACACCCACCTCATCACTCACCTGTGCACACAGCTGCCTCTCATCACATGCAATCAGCCCAGCACATAATCACCAGCTCCACACTCACTCCTTTGCCAGATTGTTCTGCGCCATGCGAGACTTTGCAGCGTTCCTCTGCGTGTCTTCCCCGTACCGACCTCGTCTGTCCCTGATTCCCTGCTTCGTCTGCATCCTGGTGAATGGACCCAGCCTTCTGTCCCTGACCAAGAGTTTAGCCTCTCCGCTCCTGATTCCTGTTTGACGTTTCTGAACTGTTTGTCTGCCTAAGTCTGAGTAAACCGTTGAACTTTACCATCGTTTCTGAGTCCTTTGTCCTGCAATTGGGTCCATACACCACCCGTTTCAACACCCTTTCAGTCCAATGGGACATTTTTCAGACTATTGGGGCTTTGGATTTACGAGCCACTGGAATAACGGCTCGGCGACAAGGACATTTGACCAATCAGACTGATTTAACCAACTCTCATTCGACCCCCAGTGTCCAGTGAATTTAAACCTCCTCTGGCGATGATCTTTGATCCTTTTCAGGGACAAGAGTGAATAGACATATTAATGCAAGGAATGAACAAAGTCCCATTAGCCTGCAGCTGCAGTGTAGGCTACAAGCAACACAACAGTGATGGCAGAACACTGCTGGTCATAATTGCTGGGTGGAAGCACTTCGCAGAACAGTGGTTATGATGATTGCTAAAGGGGGAACTGTGGCTTTAACTGCGGAGCTTCGTTCTACAAATGAGACAAAAAATATAACTTGGCGGTGTGTTGCAGCACGAGTGCCTGCCATCTCTTTGTGTAATATCAGGGGGAGTAATGATGTGACTAAAAGAGAAAACACAAAGGCTTCTGCGTGTACACGTGTAAATATACATGTGTATGTGAGCCCCCCACAGCACACAGGCACCTCTCACGTAAGATGACAGCTCCACAAAACAATAAATAACGAGCCCTCAGAGTCCTCCAATCAAATCCAAATTAGCCTGAAACACGATTACCAGCTAAAAACTACAGATAAGGCACAGATGCGGTCGAACGGCCGTCAGAGCAGCTCTGGGAGGCTGTGGATCTTTTTTTACCCCTGGAATTAAAACTGGAGAAACTGAAAATGTAAAAAAATTCATGCGAAAATGTAAAAAGAAAAATGTTATGGCAACTCCAATCAGCAGAAAGCCTGTTATCATGGTTCCAAATATGTAGATATCCTCAATATCTTCCATGGAAAGAACGGCCAGGCACGTGACCCTCCACTGCTCCCACAAGTCGATCGTGTAACCAGCTGCAAACAGTCCGTCAGGGAAGCAGGTTCCCCCGAACCTGAGCTTCTCGTCAAGAAGATTCTGTCAATTGCACTGAGAGACCAGTTGACCATTTCCATGATTTAAGGGCGCACTCACACTGTCCTCTTGCACCGTGCCCCGTGCTTTAGGGTCCTTGTCCCCCCCCTCCAGGCCCGTTTGTACTCACACTACCTGGGCCTCGGAGAATGCTTCTTGCTGCCTATATGTCATCACGCCGTAACACGTCACACGCATTGATGACGTCATGGTGATGCGTGGCTTTGTTTCCAGATCTTTCCGTAGACCTCGGAGGTTTTTGTGCGTCTTGTCGACTGTTTTTGAATCTTTTCATCGACCAAATCTGCAGTAAACAATCCACCTCCGCATCACACCAACGTGAACCTTTCACCGCCATTGTTTTAAATGTCCGTGCATGGTCCCTCCTTTTTTCTATGTCCCAACAGGCGCACATACCGCTACCGCCGTAGGCCTCGTGCTCGTGCTCGTACATGTGCAAACGGCTCTACAAAAGCCCACCTCTTTCAAGCGGGCCGTGGACGGCCCGCTGTCCATAGTTATGCGCGGAACGGGTGCACTCACACTACCTAAACGTACTAGGCTTTAGCTGAAAAAACGGTTTTGGCCCGGTACAGAAGGACAGTGTGAGTACGCCCTAAGTTGGATTTAACTTGGAGAGAAATGCGGACAGAGGCTCCAAAGTACGAGACAAGACAAAGAAGCAAAGCAGGGAGGATAAGGGAAGGAGAGTGAGAAAGATGCGACCGCCTTCACCGAGAAAAATATTATATATTTTATATAATGCTCACGTAGTTTAATCAGATATGAAACAATGTAAACCTCGAGAATACGAAATAGTTACCTTCGATCAAACATGAAGATCGGGTTTACATTGAAAATGAAATACAGCTTCATAAAGAATTACCATTCGTATCACACACTTATCTTTCTCACTCGTCACACTCGCGTCATACACACCTTTAATTGTCTTGCTCTGCCACTCTGACTCACACACTCATACATGCATCTATTCACACCAGTGTATGTCTCACACTCACACACACACACACACACACACACACACACACACACACACACACACACACACACACACGCATGCATGCACTCACTAACTATTTTAAGATCTGTTATAAGTGACTTCTTACCCGGGATTGAATCTAAATTCTACATCTCAGTCAAAAAGGATAATAAACATTGTGTTTGTCATTTAACACATAAATTCATGTAACACCCAGAAAATGAGGGCATTCACAACTTCTAGATGTAAGTGCCTTCGTCGCTTTGACATCATTTGCTTTGTATACGCTTCACAAAGCAAATGATGTTGTTTGTACCTTTAGACTCCTGCAAAGTGCACCTTCCAATCCCTGAATATTTGACTTGTTGTGCATTCAAATCACTCGCTCTATTGTTAGTTAATGTATTCTTTTGTCACTCAAAATCAGCCAGCACCTTGCTAATCATGTTTTTTATATATGTTTTATAATTTTGTCAAGTGGTGTGAGGAGAACCACCTGCAGCTGAACGTGGCAAAGACGAAAGAGATGGTGGTGGACTTAAGGAGGAACAAGCCTCCGCCCTCTCAAGTCTGCATTGGTGGGACGAACATCAACATCGTTGACTCCTACAAGTACCTGGGTGTGGTGCTGGACAACAAACTGGAGTGGACCACAAACACACAGGCGGTCTACAAGAAGGACCTGAGCCGGCTTTACTTCCTGAGCAAGCTCAGGTCCTTCAACGTCTGCAACCGGATGCTTCAGATGTTCTATCAGTCTTTTGTCGCGAGCACCATCTTCTTCTTCTTCTTCTGTGGTGTCCTGGGGTGTGGGCATCAAAGCAAAAGACGCGAACACACTGGACAAACTCATAAAGAAGGCAGGGTCTGTTGTTGGCTCTAAGCTCGTCACCCTGGAGGAGGTGCTGGAGCACAGGGTGAAGAACTGCTGGTGATCGTGGACGATGTCTCCCATCCCCTCCACGAAACCCTGGACGAGCTTCAGAGCAGCTTCAGCAGCAGACTCATTCAACCTCGCTGCTTAAAGAACGTCACAGGAGACAGTTCCTACCTGCTGCCACCAGACTCTACGACGCTTCATAGCAACGTTCAGGGAATAAACTCACACTACTCAAAGTGCAACGTGGTCTCATGGGAGGGCGTATAAATAGCACGCCACTTTTCATGACTTGCATGACTTTTCGCGTGCATGTCTACGCATATGAAGCTTTTCGCGTGTCCTTTAACGCCCGTTGTTCCCCAGGGTTAGGGTTAGGGTTAGGGTTGGGGTTAGGGTTAGGGTTAGGGTCAGGGTTAGGGGTTAGGGGTTGGGGTCAGGGTTAGGGTTAGAGGGTTAGGGTAAGGGTTAGGGTCAGGGTTAGGGTTAGGGCATTTCACGCCCATTATTTCAGCCATCCTTCACATGAAATATTGATTTAAAAACAACCCTCTGACAGAAAGCTCCACCACTTCGTATTTCTCCGGAAAGTAGCGGAGAAATACAAACACGTGGGTTTTCCCTCAATGACATTTGTGCGTGAAATGACAACGCCATCTCTGCACTATACAAGTCAATTGAGACTAAATGGCGTGAAATGACACGCAAAAAACAGGACATGCGTTGTAATTATACGCGAGGTGGCTTAAGAGAAATAGCGTGTCATTCACACGCCTTTTGGTGAGACCAGGCTGCAAAGTGACCTATCACTGAAATGCACCTTTCTCTCTCTTGCACATTAAAATCCACATAGCACATTATAATTTAGTGTTTATCTGCGATACTGTACTTTTATTTCATTGTTGTTCATATTTTGTATTTTATCTTATTTATAGTACTTCTGATTGCTCTGTACCGCTGCTACGATGACGATCTATCCATCTGACACCATTAGCAAATTGTAGCTTCCATTGACATTTTATATTTGTGTGTTTCATGATTTTTATATGCATTGGTAAAGATTTCTGCATTCAATACATGTGTATGTCTGTGGGATATACTGCAGGTGGTAGAGAACAAATAAATGAACTTTTGACTTTGGAAGATAGTGTTTAAATCCTCAGGCCAGCTGGAAATCTGAGGCGGACGTAAAAGGAAAAATATGATTCGCTATCCAAAGGTAACTGTGCAGCATGTTCAATCTCAGATCAATACAGAGCACGGCTGTGAACGCAGTTAGAGGTGAAGGTTTAAAGGTTTGAAATCAGGTGGCGTATCCAAAGTGGAGTCATAGTCAAACTTTCTGTGTTGAGTGTTGAGTCAGTCCTAGTGTAATGGCTGCACACGGCAAAGAGACGTGTCAGGGGACCTCAATGTGTATGAAAACAGCACAGTACCGTCATTAACTGTAGGCGAGAGATCCAACCCTGCTGTTTATTTAGTGTTCTGCATGTTTGTTAATGGTCATCATGTACATTTCTCACTTATCGGCCTACTATCACCTCAAAAATGTAACAAGACTTAGAGGGCTCATGTCAGCTCAAGACTTAAGGCGCACTCACACTGTCCTTCCGCACCGGGCCCAAACAGGTTTAACGGGTAAAGTCTAGTTCGTTTGACCAGTGTGAGTGCAACCGCCCTGCGCCTACCTGCGGCCAGCTGGCCGTCCACGGCCCATTTGAGAGAGGTGGGCTTTTGTAAAGTGCGTTTGCACGTGTACGAGCACGAGTGTGCGCACGTGTACGAGCACGAGGCCTACGGCGGTTCTGAGGTCATTTCCTGTGCGCCTGTTGGGACATAGAAAAAAGAAGGAGGGACCATGCGCGGACATTTAAAACAATGGCGGTGAAAGGTTCACGTTGGTGTGATGCGGAGGTGGAGTGTTTACTGCAGATTTGGTCGATGAAAAGATTCAAAAACAGTCGACAAGACGCACAAAAACTCTGACGTCTACGGAAAGATCTGGAAACAAAGCCACGCATTGCCATGACGTCATCAATGCGTGTGACGTGTTACGGCGTGATGACGTATAGGCAGCAAGAAGCATTCTCCGAGGCCCAGGTAGTGTGAGTACAAACGGGCCTGGAGGGGGGGACAAGGACCCTAAAGCACGGGGCACGGGACGGACGGTGTGTTAGAAAAACGTGTCCATGCCTTCATTACCAGTAGGCTAGACTACTGTAATGGAGTCTGGAGACTTTCACCCACTCTGACCACTGAACACTTTTATGTTCACCTCAGCTTTCTGCTAAACCTTTGCACTTTTAACGTCTGCACTGTTTTTATTATTGTCTATGTTTTTATCCTCTTTGTGTTTCTGTAATGCATTTGAATTCATGACATGTTGTGCTGTGAAGCACTTTGAGTCCGCCTTGTGTATGAAAAGTGCATTACAAATAAAGCTGCCTTGCGTTAAGTTGAACGGTTTTCTAATGGCGTGATGGTGCCTCTTAATATAAATCCATCTGTTCTCCTCCATTCGAAGTCTGTGCAGTTGCTTCTCTCTAAAATTAGCTTTGCATTGTATCAGAACACACCTTTACCCTTCAGCCCAAGACACGTCACCATACGATGTGTGCAATTGCACGCCTCTGGCACGCACAGGACGTGCTGTGGCTCAACATGTCAGCAGGTGTTGAATGTAAAGTGAGGCGCTGCCCTAGATTCCAGAGCCTTTTGTGATTTATTTCACTTGATTCCTCGCCCCGAAGACTCAACCTCTCCAGCTACGTCTCCTCAGTTGGTGTCACATCTAATATTATCTGAATGAAGCAGGACCGGGGGTCGCCGGGGTCCGGATATTGTTAAACCTCAACAATACATTTTCACTCAGCTGTTGTGACAGTGACGTGACCGAATGAGGAATTTAGTTCAAGGTTCGAGGTTCAAGATGTCAAATATGGTCCTGTTCAACCCTCTTGACTGTTTGAGGATGTTGGTGTCGTCAGTCGCCATTTTTTCAGAGGTTGTACCTCAAGTGGTGGCTAGAGTGGGGGAATCGGTATCATATGAAACTAGCGTAGGGACTCCATTGATGCCAGCCATGACATCTTGGTCCACACGAGTCTCCTCTTTACAGACACACCCACTTTATTATAATCCAGACAGTTTGAGGATATAAACAGTTTTTCTCCTGCAGAACAAATCTCATCTCATCTCATCTTCAGCCTCTTATCCGGGGTCGGATCGCGGGGGCAGCAGCTTTAGCAGTGGACCCCAAACTTCCCTTTCCCGGGCCACATTAACCAGCTCTAACTGGGGGATCCTGAGGCGTTCCCAGGCCAGTGTGGAGATCTAATCTCTCCACCTGGTCCTGGGTCTCCCCCAGGCCCTCCTCCCAGCCGGACGTGCCTGGAACACCTCCCTAGGGAGGCGCCCAGGGTTCATCCTTACCAGATGATCCTGAACCACCTCAACTGGCTCCTTTCAACGCAAAGGAGCAGCGGCTCAACAAATCTGTTATTTTTTATTCTAAACTATTGTAATATTTCTGCATACTGGGGTCCATACACAGTGCTGAAGGTCATAAACGGGGTCGGACTGTAAAGATGAGACTCTCGTGGATCCAATCTGTGATGATGTCTGTGCCCATAGGAAGCATTTCGCAAACTAGAGACATAGGGCATTCAGAGGATGGATGGCTTTCCTAGGTATATTGACAATTAGGATGTTTGCATGTGAGCAGTTTACACAACACAAGCGCTCGCTATCCAATTGCCAAAAAGTGCAATGCTTGCAGAAATCTCCAGATGTTTGGTGATTGATCATATGACCACTAATGAAATCACTTGTTGCCTTAGTATTACAATATCCATGTCTGTGGAGACATTCTCGGGCTAGATGTAAATAAGCCTCCATGTTAGTGACTCTACTGACAGCTGTCGGCCCAGATCGTCACCAACAGTTATGCCGCGTTCACTTGTAATCGGAAATCGGAAACCTTAACTTCTGAGTAAGGACAGAAGTGTAATAGGAACGTCTGTGTGTGGGTGTATTTAGGAGGGAAACATATAGGGGAGGGACTGTAAATAGTGAGGGGAATGTGTTTCAATAAACCCCAAAGCAATTTCAGTCCAAAGCAACTGGACTTGGTTATTTGTCTAGGAAGACGTTTCACCTCTCATCCAAGAGGCTTCATCAGTTCATGTACGCATCTGACCAGGCTGGGACTGGACCAGGACCAGGACCAGGCTGGGACTGGACCAGGACCAGGACCAGGACCAGGCTGGGACTGGTGCAACTAGCTGGTGTGAGATCCAGGTATTTAACCTCTCACAAGGCCGATGATGTCACTGGAACCCTTTGTGCTCCGAGTGCCAACGACCGTCGTTAGAGGTCAATTCTTATGGAGTACAACTTAAAATGTTCAAATTTAGCACTGAATCTGTGTAACAAATGGTTTTAACAACAAAACTACTGCTACTAGAGCATGTGAATGACCTTCATTGTGTGCAGACATCATGTAAAAATGTATCCTTCAAATTAAAGCTATGGGACGGGAAAAGAGTCAAAAATGTCACAACTATACTCAAACCTGACCACACACACACACACACACACATCTATATATATAACTATATCCCTCAGAGGGAGACAGAGAGAGGCAGGATGGAGTGAAAGACAGGAGAGAGAGAGAGAGAGAGAGAGAGAGAGAGAGAGAGAGAGAGAGAGAGAGAGAGAGAGAGATTTGGGGGAGGGACAGCAAGGGCGAGATAAAGAGGACCGAAGGAGACCAAGTGAAAGGAAGTGAAAGGGACAGGCATGAAGGGAAGAGGCAGTGAAGGAGAGGCAGAGAAGAGAGTCTTGTCTTGTTAAGCGCATCACGCTGTTATCACAGGGTTTGACCACAACTGTTCCACCATCTGCACACTCGATTCTCTCTCTGTTCCCCTTAGCTTTATTCCGCCTCCATACCTCCGCCGTGCCTTCACTCCACCTCCCCTTTACCGGTTATCATGCAAAATAAAACCCCTCCCCACCTCCCTAAACAGCCCTTACAACCTCCAGCCTGTCAGTCAGTCACCAGGGCATAGATAACACACTGCTGTGCTCAAAGCAATTTCAGTCAAAAGCAACTGGACTTGGTTATTTGTCTAGGAAGACGTTTCACCTCTCATCCAAGAGGCTTCATCAGTTCATGTACGCATCTGACCAGGACCAGGACCAGGACCAGGCTGGGACTGGACCAGGACCAGGACCAGGCTGGGACTGGTCCAACTAACTGGTGTGGAGATCCAGGTATTTAACCTCTCACAAGGTCGATGATGTCACTGGGACCCTTTGTGCTCCAAGTGCCAACGACCGTCGTTAGAGTGGCAGTCGTTGGTGGGAAGTTGGACCAGTCCCAGCCTGGTCCAGGTCCTAGTCCTGGTCCTGGTCCAGTCCCAGCCTGGCCCTGGACCTGGTCCTGGTCCTGGTCTAGTCCCAGCCTGGTCAGATGCGTACATGAACTGATGAAGCCTCTTGGATGAGAGGTGAAACGTCTTCCTAGACAAATAACCAAGTCCAGTTGCTTCTGACTGAAATTGCTTTGAGGAGAACGACGACCTGGACACATGAGAACATTCACAGGCCTAAACACTGCTGTGTTTTCTCCGAGCGTCATCAACTTTTGAAACCGTTCTCTGCGCGGTTCGTCCTTTCATCCAAACGTAACTGCAGTCGTTGCTCCTGAAACTGGAGTTTTTTGTAACTGGAGTCCTGGGTGAACTTTTAGGAAAAGTCCGATTTCAGCAGTCAGGTGTGGACGGGAAAACGGGGAAAACTGCAATTTCTTGTCGACATTGTTTGACACACTGTGCGTAGACGGTCAGTTGTATCCATAGAGACATGTGGAGCGCTCTAGACGTGACCAGCTGACGGGGGCGCTGTTACTGAAGACCGAGCCAAAATCCTGCTGCTGTTTAGCGACTTCTCAGCAATTTGTGTGTCTCAGTGTTGAATCTGACCGGGCTGGGTTCGCCACTGTTGCTTTTCCAGCCTTGTGATTGGCTGAAATGGCCTTCCTGTTAGGAGCGCTATCGCCACCTACTGCTTTGGCATGTGCACAACATTGTTTGAGGGGGATTTTGCGGTTTCATGTGGATGATATGAGGTTTTTTTGATCACTCTGTCGGTGTGTTCGTGTGGACTAGGCCTTTATTTGGTCAGTACCCTTAAGTGCATGAGTTCGGTACCCAACCTTATCTTCATTGCTATGAAGTACTCACTTCCTGTCTTTTTTCCCAGTCTCTTATTGAAATCACTAGCAGTGTAGAGACTGTTTAATAGTATGCAGAGGTGATGAAACGGAAAGACGGATGAAGCCACCTGTTCAGTGTGCGGAAACCCTAAAAAGACCCTGAGAGCCCACACGCTGTTATGTTTTGTTTTATTACCAGCCCAAACTTCAGCAGTCAGGACTTCAGTATTTACGGCAGAGACGTTTGGTATTCACACGGTGCTGTTGGTAATATAACCAGCAGTGCAGGTTATTAAACTTTTCTCAGTCACGGAGCCCATACTGTGTGCATCTATCCTGGTCTTCCTCTGGGATTTAAAGCTCATTAAAACACTCTTCTTTAGCCAAGAACAGAAATGAGGAAGGGGCCGAGATCCATTTCAGCCCTCGACCCAGGAGGGCAAAGGCCTCAGGTGAACTGGAGATAAGGATACAATAGTTTGTACCAAGTTTTGTCTGATTTGCACAACTCCACAGGCGAGCGAGGAGACCTGTGCAAATAAATAGATGTCATACTTGAAAGACAAAACAAGCGCTTTTCAAAAACAAATCAACACATGCTTTTCACAAGTCTGCTACAAGTACAGAATGTGCTGTTATAATAGGGCGCACTCACACTGTCCTGCCCCGTGCTTTAGGGTCCTTGTCCCCCCCTCCAGGCCCGTTTGTACTCACACTACCTGGGCCTCGCGCAAATGCTTCTTGCTGCCTATACGTCATCACGCCGTAACACGTCACACGCATTGATGACGTCATGGTGATGCGTGGCTTTGTTACGAGATCTTTCCGTAGACCTCGGAGTTTTTGTGCGTCTTGTCGACTGTTTTTTAATCTTTTCATCGACCAAATCTGCAGTAAACACTCCACCTCCGCATCACACCAACGTGAACCTTTCACCGCCATTGTTTGAAATGTCCGCGCATGGTCCCTCCTTCTTTTTTCTACGTCCCAACAGGCGCACAGGAAATGACCTCAGAACCGGCGTAGGCCTCGCGCTCGTGCTAGTACACGTGAGCGTGCTCGTGCTCGTAGATGTGCAAACAGGCTTTACAAAAGCCCACCTCTCTCAGATGCGCCGTGGACGGCCAGCTGTCCGCAGTTATGCACGGAGCGGTTGCACTCACACTGCTCAAAAGCACTAGGCTTTAGCTGAAAAAACGGTTTTGGCCCCGTGCGGAAGGACAGTGTGAGTGCGCCCATAAACTAAAGTTACTTTGTCATAGCTGGGCGAAGAAATAACAGTTGTATTACCGTCCAGCCTTACATCCCCTGTACTTTCGCCTCAGTTCTGTAGGGATTTCAGGCCTCTCCCGCATTAGCACCGTTGGTGTTAGCGACAACAGCTGTTCGCGGGTGTAAACAATGGAGCCGCCGCATTGTTGCGTCCAGACGGAGACGCGGCCGGCAAAAATAGTCCAAAGAATGAGACAAACGGACAAAAAACATGTAAGAAAGTTCACGAACATAGTTGGTTAAGGTTAGCACGACGACTTACAGGAAAAAGCACTAATAAAAAAAGACAGTAAATAAGGTAAAATAGCTAAAAAAGTGCGGAAAGGAGAGAGCGCAACTGTTGCTGGCTGCGGCTCGACACAGCGCCGGAAACCGGAACCGGTGCTTTTCAAACACAAATCAACACGTGCTTCTCAAAAAGTCTTGTTGTTATAATAAACTAAAGTTACTTTGTTAAAGCTGCGCGAAGAAATAAAGATTGTATCAACAATGAATCAGGTAACTATGTAAAGTACAAGCGGGCAGTATTCAACATCCTCACTCCCTCAGGACCCCTTGGGATCATGCAGGGTAGGCTGACGTTTAGGCGACGACATTACTTGGTTCAGGCTGTTCTCATGCATTTACATATAACAACGAAAAGTAATGCACGCTAATTTTGTCATGAACGGTACAGAGATAACACAAAGGGACTGGACCCAAATGCGGACACGGGATAAAAGTACCAACAAAAACGTAAGACACTACAGGGTAACAGTGAACTAGGGACAAGACGGTCAAGGAAAACAGGAACAAGGAGACGAAGGACGATCAGGGAAACGGAAAAGGAACAGGAACCTGGGAAACTACGGAGAAAACAAAAGACAACAACGATTAATGTTGTGAAAACCACAAACGAGTAAGGAATGCCAATCCGGGGGAATAGTTTACCAAGGGAAGGATAACAACGGTCCGACGCAGCCGTGTCTGCGTGGGTTTTCTCCGGGTTCTCCGGTTTCCTCCCACAGTCCAAAGACGTGCAGGTGTTCGGTTCATTGATGACTCTAAATCACCCGTAGGTGTGAATGGTTGTCTGTCTCTGTGCGTCTCTATGTGTCCTGCGATAGACTGGCGTCCTGTCCAGGGTGGACCCCGCCTCACGCCCGATGTCAGCTGGGATCGGCTCCAGCCCCCCGCGACCCCGACAGGGACAAGAGGTTGAAGATGAATGAATGTTAATGGTTGTAATCTCAACGTTCATCTTGACACTTTTTGCAACAGTACTGAAAGAAATATAGTTATTATTAACATGTCCCTAAGACAATGCTTTATAAAATAACATTCACAGAATATTTAAAGCCTTTAAAAATTGAAGTAATAAACATAAACACCGTCCAATTTAAAAAGCAGTATTATTATTTAGAGGGAACTTACTTTATTATAAGACCCATAAAGACCTAGTTCGACTCCACTCCAACAATATAAGTCAGCTGTCATATTAAAAGGAGATGACCTCCTCGGGAATCGATCAAAAGAAGCAAATTATTATTGGGAATACTGATGAGAAGCATCTCTGCTACACACTAAAAGCTCTGAAAAACCAAATACCATGCCATCTCTTCAAAGCCAGAGGAAGGAAGTCAGGTGTTAGGGTGGTTGGTTGGTCCCTGCGGGGGGGTCAGCTGATCAAAGTCTGTCCCGTCAGGTGGCTGCATGCTGGAGGGGAGGCCGGATACTTGTGTCCCGGCGCCTGCTCTCATCAAGAGGACGCAGCAGGACAACCTGGCTTAGAGGACGCTGCACATTCCCACTTACATGCAGCTGGTCAGCACTGTGGGTGGTCTTTGTGTTCGGGATCACTGGTTCGATGACGCACCTGATCGCCTGCTGAGTTACAACGTGAGGAACAATGAAAAATTACATTTCATGTTCTGATGTTGAGAAAGACTTGAACTGACTGTACTTTGATTTTTATTGACACAGGGCTTGGTGGGGTTCAAATGAGTGCATTTGTAACATGGTGTTGTGGTGGTTAGCACTGTTGCCTCACAGCGAGAGGGTTCCTGGTTCGCATCCCGAACTGGGGCCCTTCTGTGTGGAGTTTGCATGTTGTCCCTGTGTCTGCGTGGGTTTTCTCCGGGTTCTCCGGTTTCCTCCCACAGTCCAAAGACGTGCAGGTGTTCGGTTCATTGATGACTCTAAATCACCCGTAGGTGTGAATGGTTGTCTGTCTCTGTTCGTCTCTATGTGTCCTGTGATAGACTGGCGTCCTGTCCAGGGTGGACCCCGCCTCACGCCCGATGTCAGCTGGGATCGGCTCCACGACAGGGACAAGCGGCTGAAGATGAATGAATGAAACATGCTAAAGACATTGAACCCATCGCCACCAACTGCAGTGGATTGTGGATCGGGGAATGCACACACACGTGGAGCACCAGGACTCTCAGTGATAGTATGAATGTGTGTGTGACAAGTACAGTATGTCCAAGCAATCACCCTTATAGTCATTTAACATCCAATGTGCTTGAGCTTAGAGACAAAACAATGGGCAATTGCACATGTTAGCATAATGTGTCCATATTATAAGCCTGTGACTGTCTCATGTGTCCAGGTCCTCGTTATCCCCAAAGACTAGGTTGTGTGTTTGATCTCCACACCAGACAGTGTCCAGTGGCTTTAAATATCTTAAATATCTTATAAATATCTTTGGGGATGTCCGTATTATCTTTACAATGCTTCATTTCTGTGAGGTATGAACGCCTCAGCAGGCTCTGCAGGCAAGTGAGTTGAGTTCTGCAGCTCCTGCAAAGCCAATTTGTTACTTTCCTCCCTTTAAAACACACACACACACACACACACACACACACACACACACACACACACACACACACACACACACACACACACACACACACTTTGACTCACACACACTCACGACTACACACTCCCTACAGCTTTAATTTGTTCTTATTTGTGCTCGGTGATGAGAAGGCGTGCAGAGCGATACGGATGGATGGACAGCGGCGTGGACAGGGAGCGAAGGAGAGAATGAAGGGAGGGAAGAAATGGGTTGACAGTTAAGTGTATACATTATTCATGCGGGAATAAATGCTTCGTCCGTAACTGGGGTGACATCACCATCCATCAGCCCGCCTGCCCTCCTCCAACCCTCGCTATGCACTGGCAAAGCTATGCATCAGTGTGTGTGTGTGTGTGTGTGTGTGTGTGTGTGGTTGTGAGCATATGTGTTTGTTCTTCTCTCTCAATCGCTGTCTTCCTTTCTTCCCTCCATCACGGTAACCCTTCGACCTCTACGGTTACGCAGTAGCACGTGACCCCTCCTTAATCCACTTGCGCTCCATCCATCCGTCCGTTCATCCCTTGTTCATTTTTTAACCTTACTTTTTTATTTGTCTATCGTTTTTGGTTCTTTTCCCAGTTTTTACACCGTGGCTAAATCACCCGTGACATCCCCTTCATCACGCCATCTGTCCATCCCTCCGAAAACTTTTTCATTTTTGAGTTTTGTCTTTCCTCACTGCCTTCATCCCTTCTTTCTCATCTCCATCACGGTAACCGTCTTGGTTTTATTCATTATAGTGTGACCAAGTCATCCATGACATCCCGTTCAACCCTCCTGTTCTCCTAAGGGTCAATTTGACCCCATTTAACGTTTAAAATCTCTAAATAATGTGATTTTTTGTGTGTTTTTTTGCTTTATATTTATGACTTTTCCTCATTTTATGGGGACGACTCATAAAAAACCTAAAATTATCCTGATTATATATATTTTTTTATTGTTCTTATCGTACATGTACTTGTGGCATCGGTGTTCCTTTGGGTCAGTTTGATCATCTGGATGATTTAATCATTATTATTATTATTATTTTACAATTCAAATGTTATATGAGGTCAAATTCATGCTGCTGTCCTTGATAACGGACGTTACTTTCATTCCAGATGTTACAAATAACACAAAATAGCACTTAAAATAACAGACTTACTTTAAAACACACACACAGAAATCCCTCCATGCAGTTTAACATCAGTAATATATTTAATTCTGTTAAATAAAAACATAAAGTACCCGACTTCACTTGAGTCACACATTGATTATGATCATTTTACAGATGTTAAACGGTCAAGTTGACCCCAAGAATAAATGGTGTTAGTGAAATTTGAGGGCAACAGGAGGGTTAATCATCTGTCCCTGTGTGAGTCGTCCAAGTCGTTTCTATTCTTTTTTATTTTTCCATCTGCAACTCACACATTTCCTTTCTTAACTCCGTCATCGTCATTTCAGTCTCTCTGTTGACACAATTTATACACTTTTTAGGATATTTCCCCCTCTCGTTCTTCCAGTTTCCTGATTTCTACACTTTGCGTTTTGCAATTGTGCAATTTTATAATACAGTCACAGGTTCAGTAACTGTATTCTGATCAAACTCCAGTCATCACTCCAACAGTCCATCTGCCTTATGCTGGACTCACACCGCACACGATAGACGCGATGAAACCGCTAGCCGGCTAGCTAGCTAGCTGCCTGCTGTTGTGCTAAATGGGAAGTGATGCTAGTGCTAACCAGGGATCTGAATGCTTAATACATGGGTGTCAAACTGATCCAGTAAAGGGCCGTGTGGCTGCAGGTTTTCATTCCAACCAAGCAAGAACACACCTGACTCGACTCACTCAATCATCTGAACTGTCTTCACACAGTTGATTTGTTGGACCAGGTGTGTTTTTGATTGGTTGGAATGAAAACCTGCAGCCACAGCGACTCTTTACTGGATCAGTTTGACACCCATGGCTTAAAAGAACAGAAATGAGCTCTCAGAAGTGTGTGGCTGTCAAAAAAGCTGTTGTGTTGCAGTGAGATCGGTGATTTCACCTCCGTAGCTGTAGAGGGGGCTGACCTGCCTCCGCGGAACTCCTGTAGATCAGACCGGGATACGCTTCACTCTGCAGTGACAACTTCCTTCTTCTTCTTCTTGATTTCCAGCAAACTAGACGCCTAAAGGCACGTTGCTGCCATCCACAGGTCAGAGTTATATCCATCATATTGCATCTACAGGAAAGGGACGGTTTTCTCAAGAACTTCAACAATGGCGGCCATGGTGGTCCCCGGATGTTATGACGCTTACCGCAATCTCAACGCTGATTGGCTGATACGCCACAGCTGAAAACTCGCTTCTCAACTCGCATATTGGACGTGAATATCTATCGAGCTTTGCGTCTATCGTAAATCGAGGAACGTGCCGCCCACATTCAAATCGCATCAGTAGATTGACTCTGTATGTATTCACGCTGCTTCTAAAGTGGGCGCGGTGACCGCAGCATACAATTTTCCATGTTTGGTTACCTGCATCCATTTTTCTCTCCATCATGGAAAGAAATCATATTTTTATGCAGTGACCATGTCATATCTAACGCCCCCTCCATCCATCTTTCCAGTTATCATGTTGTGCCAAGTCATCCATAACCCCCCTCCTCCCTCCATCCCTGCATCTCTCCATCCATTCCTCCACAGAGCTAGCCCATCTGTTCTCGAACCAGGCGCTTGTTTTTCTGATTAAAGCTATTCCATCTTGAAACATATAGGGTTTTTCCAAGTCCCACATCCTCCCTCCTTCCTTCCATAAGGCTCTCTCTCATCCATCAGTTATTCTCTCCATTCCTCCATCCTCCCTATTATCCCTCCGTTGCCCCAACCCTTCCATTCGACTCTGATTATCTAGATCACTCCTGTCTAAATCTACTCCATCGCAGCGCTCCTCGTTGTAGAATTGATCATCCCTCAACAATGCTCGCCACCTTGTTTATTTCCCTCCATCATTTTCTCCCACACTCACACTCAACCTGTATTGCTCCATGTAGGATAAATGGTGACAGCAGCAACCCGGCGTCTCGCTGTGAAAGGGCCGGTCTTTAATGAAGGTTTCATGGCCGTGACATCGTCCGGCTCCACTTTATGGCTCTATTTTTTTCTCCTCAGGCTATTTCACAGTGTAATGTTGCCCCGGCGTCATATTGGCAGCAATATGTTCTCTGTATAGATCTTGCAGTCGGGGGTGCAGTATGTTGGAAGCATTGATTTTCCTTCCTGAGCCTTCCTACACGTCCCTTTGTAGAGGATGTAATGTAGCCTTGGGTTTCGTGGCTGCCGATGGATCGGTTTTAAGAAGCACCTGGCTATTTCCCTAAATATCTGTTCTCCGAGTGGATTACCTCGCTCCTTTAAGTACTACGGTTTGTAATGTGCCTCATCCAGTCAACAGGCAAACACTGATCACGGAGGAGAACTCCTGCTGCAGGTACAGAGGGTTTCACGCCTGCAGGCCGCGGTTCTTTCTGTCCTTGAAAAATCCACGCATCCTCTCATCTTGCACTCCTTTACTGTAGAGACGAGTCAAGTGACAGATGCGAGGATGAAACGGTAAAACGGAGAACAGAGACCGACTCCATCGCTGACATTCTGACCACAGCCGGAGCCAAGCCTTTGCAGACGATCCTCAGATGTGTCCTCAGTAGTCACAGTGGACGTACCAAGTTCTAAAGGCTTTTTTGAGCATATTGAGCATATGTTTGGTTGATCTTTGAGTCCTAAACCAGGTGATGTATTGAGAGATTTGACAGCCTGGAGTAGTTTTGGAGTACACAACTGCTTATGAATCAAAATCCAGGTTTCTATGAAAGATTCTTTGAGTCAGAGTTTGATCCGATGATAATAATGTGATTAATAACCCTCTGCTTACTCTGTTTTACAATGCTGCATTAACGTATCCTTCACACCCTGCTGTGCCTCATCACCAGCTGTCTCCACTTAAACAAATCACCTGGCCACTCACCCGTCCGCACACCTGCTCCCCATCAATCATCAGCTCCAGCATATACACTCCCCAGCCAGCATTCACCCAGTTGCTTGTCTGTCTCTGCTGCATCAGCCTTACAATTCTGTTTTTGTCTGACCTCTTGTCAGCTCTTTGGGACCCACATGCCTTTATTTGCTTTTCCTCTGCCTCACCTTAAACATGTATATGTTTGGCTTTGAGCCAATAAGCACACAACCACAGCCTCCTGTGTGTCCACAACCCTAGCCAGTTTCCCAAATGCTCAGTGCCCCAATAACAGTACAACCATACTATCATTATGCAGATAAAGATTTAGGTTTTGCCATAACTAATACATAAGCTCTGTGCTTAGCTTATGAAGCTAATCTCCTTGTGTTTTTGCTACCTTGCTTCAAATTACTGTGCTTTGCTGTGCAGTCCTGAGCGTTGCTTCCTCCCTGCCTGCCTGCTGCACCTGCCTGCCTGCTGCCAGCTCCCCGGAGCTCTCTCACTGCATCCCCATTCCCCTACAGCGGACCTCACATCACGCCACCTGCTTCCTCGCACTCCTCGGTGACTTCACCTACCACATCAGGATCCTGGGACCTCGCACTACCCCTCCACCTCGCACCTATGCTCGCACCTTTGTGAACATTAAAGATCGTTTGTTGAACTTTGAACCAGAGTTGAGTCGTGCATTTGGGTCCTGATCAAACACAAACCCTAACAGCAGCCCTAGTTCCAGTACATTGTATGTGAAAATATCAGGATTTGCAGTATGCAAGCCCTACTACTTGAAGAGGTATGTCCCAATTGTATGCCTACTGCATGCAACAGTAAATATTTAATGCCATTTGGGACGCTGCCCTAGTCTCAGATGGAGGACTGAAAAGACCAAATACAAAAGAGTGGAAGAAAAACCTCTCAGATGTACACCTCCACAACACGATCCAGTCCTACACATGCTGCTTACATTTCATGCCACTGCTCAGTATCCTCCAAACAACCTGACTTTCCTCCACAAGTAGATTCTTTTCTCTCAGCTCTCATGAGGTAAAAATGACCTTTTTTCTGTCAGGCTACACCTCGTCTTCCATCAGAGGCTGAAAACTAATCTACGGAAGCAAGACCTTCACCTTCACCCTGCCGAGCCGTAGCACACCTCCCCTTAACTTCCACTAATTGCTCTTGTCTTTTGTCAGCAGCCATTTCTACCCTGACACTTTTCTCTCTTTATATAATCACTCTATAATCGCAGGGACTCTGTGAAGCCATTGTTGCTCCAATGTTTCCTCTCCTGATTATGACTTAGAGTATGTTCTGTAAGCCCACATGCATACCTAATTCCCTTCCCACTCACCTATTGTATCGCTGCCCGTGGATAAGTAGATTACTACAATAAATGTGCTGCACAGACATCTTCTTACACATGTGATGTAAAGCACGGGGCTATTCATGCTGAAAATCTCCCATCATACATCTGTCGTACACGGGGGCTACACGATGAGCGGTGCGTCAGAATTAAATTGAAAACGTAATTCACTTTTCAGCTGCACTGACAGCATCTCTTAACACAGTAGACCCCCTCTGTTGAGCATATTTCATGTTGAGTGCTGATTTAAAGTGAATGTGCTCGTGTTAAAGACTCAGCTCATGTCACATTTACAGGGTTAAAATACATCCGGAGGGAAACGACTGCATCATTTTTGCAAATTGCAGTAATAAGAAGAATAACTAATATCTACACATCACTTTGAACAAGGAGTTCAAGTACCTCGGGATCATGTTCACGAGTGAGGGGACGATGGAGCGTGAGTTTGGCCGGAGAATCGGAGCAGCGGGGGCGGAGCTGCAGTCGCTCTACCGCACCGTTGTGACCAAAAGAGAGCTGAGGAAGGCAAAGCTCTCGATCTACCCTCAGTCCTGGTTCCTACCCTCACCTGTGGTCATGAAAGCTGGGTCAGGACCGAAAGAACCAGGTCGCGGGTTCAAGCGGCCGAAATGTGTTTTCTCAAGAGGGGGGCTGGAGTCTCCCTTAGAGAGAGGGGGAGAAGTTCAGCATCCGTGAGGAACTCGGAGTAGAGCCGCTGCTCCTTTGCGTTGAAAGGAGCCAGTTGAGGTGGTTCAGGATCATCTGGTAAGGATGAACCCTGGGCGCCTCCCTAGGGAGGTGTTCCAGGCACGTCCAGCTGGGAGGAGGCCTCGGGGAAGACCCAGGACCAGGTGGAGAGATTAAATCTCCACACTGGCCTGGGAACGCCTCAGGATCCCACAGTTAGAGCTGGTTAATGTGGCCCGGGAAAGGGAAGTTTGGGGTCCCCTGCTGGAGCTGCTGCCCCCGAGACCCGACCCCGGATAAGAGGCTGAAGATGAGATGAGATCTTCTGACACGAACAATGAGCAATAATTAAAGTCAGTGCATCACATTCAGCTTGAGAACAACAACATCAAATGCCAAATCATCACACTGGCACATGTACTATCATTTCATTTGAGGAAGTGCAGAAGAGTAATCTTGAGAACTCATATGGTGCCTGCCTTCTGTTCACCGCAGCAGGGAACATTACAGCCTTTCTCACGGCTCCCACAGGCTTTCATCACAGTGGAAACAGACGTCTCACCAAATACAAATAACATATACGGAGCGCAGACACAGGGACGGAGAGGACATTGAAATTATGGTAAAAGAGCTTCCATGTGTCCACACTCAACACAGTTATTCATCCGGAGGTGCAGCTTCTTCTTACTGTACAGAAGAGAGAGTGTGTGTGTGTGTGTGTGTGTGGAGGAGGATGAAGGGCAGCCCTGTGGGACGCTTTTTTGCTGTTCGGTTTAACACGGTGGCACTGGAGCCGAAAATCTCATGCATCCTAAAAAGCATTTCCCCTGCAGACGGTCGTTAGAGAAACGCAGTCCTCTGAAAGTGTTCAGTGCAACAACACAAAGGTCCAGAATACCTTTTTTATACTTGCTGTTCTGTTGTCATTTATTTCTTCAAGCTCCTTTTCAGTTATTCGAATAAATGATTTACAATAACTTACTATCTGTGCTAATTTCCAGAATGCCAGAGTGGCTATAGAGCATTGATATGGTACCATGTGTCAACTTGCGTAGTGCGTAGTTGTGCCCCTTTCAACATCACAAATGCCGACACGGACACGGGGTAAAAGTACAAACAAAACGTTTAATATAAGCGAAAAACAAATGTGAAATAACGACAAGGGAAACAGAAACACTGAAGACTAGACAGTCGAGGAAACATGAACGAGGAAACGACGGACGATCAGGGAACAGGACGAGGAAGAGGACACTTTAACGCACATTTAGGCTCCTAGAGGGCACTTTAACGCACGTTTAGGCTCCTAGAGGACACTTTAGCACATGTTTTAGCTGCTAGAGGGCACTTTAGCACACGTTTATGCTCCTACACTTTAGCACATGTTTAGGCTCCTAGAGGACACTTTAGCACATGTTTTAGCTCCTAGAGGGCACTTTAGCACACGTTTATGCTCCTAGAGGACACTTTAGCACACGTTTAGGCACCTAGAGGACACTTTAACACACATTTAGGCTCCTAGAGGACACTTTTGCACACGTTTAGGCTTCTAGGCGGCACTATAACACACGGTTAGGCTCCTAGAGGACACTTTAGCACATGTTTATGCTCCTAGAGGATACTTTAGCACACGTTTATGCTCCTAGGACACTTTAGCACATGTTTAGTCTCCTAGAGGACACTTTAGCACATGTTCAGTCTCCTAGAGGACACTTTAGCACACATTTTAGCTCATAGAGGACACTTTAACACAGTTTGGCTCCTAGAGGACACTTTAGCACACGTTCAGGCTCCTAGAGGGCATTTTAGCACACGTTTATGCTCCTAGAGGACACTTTAGCACACGTTTAGGCTCCTAGAGGGCACTTTAGCACAGGTTTTGGCTCCTAGAGGACACTTTAGCACACGTTTATGCTCCTAGAGGACACTTTAGCACACGTTTATGCTCCTAGAGGACACTTTAGCACACGTTTAGGCTCATAGAGGACACTTTAGCACATGTTTATGCTCCTAGAGGACACTTTTGCACACGTTTAGGCTTCTAGGCGGCACTATAACACACGGTTAGGCTCCTAGAGGGCACTTTAGCACACGTTTAGGCTCCTAGAGAACACTTTAACACACGTTTAGGCTCCTAGAGTATACTTTAACACACGTTTAGGCTCCTAGAGGACACTTTTAACACACGTTTGGGCTCCTAGAGGACACTTTAGCACACGTTTATGCTCCTAGAGGACACTTTAGCACATGTTCAGGCTCCTAGAGGACACTTTGGGTGGACAGTTAACTTAATGCTGCTAATGTCAACAAAATAACAAATATTATAATCATATATATTATATTAGAATCATTATCATCATATAAAATGATATTTAGGTCGTCAACAAACACACACAGAAAACCTGACACTAAACCTGGAGTAACAGCACAGGATAGAGGATAGGGAGGAGTGACGTGGGACGAATTTGGACGGAAAGAGACAGGGAGGAAGGGACGAGAGAGGACAGACAATAAAAGGAAGGTGAGATGAGAGGAGGAGAAGAGAGGTGGAGAGTGAGGGTGATCAAAGCAGGAGGCTGTTTTCACATGCATTACATCTTTTTTTCATCAGTTTGAAAAAGGTGTAGGGTGTGAGAAGAGGTGCAGTAGGGTGTGTATGAAGTGCTGTGTGTGTGTGTGTGTGTGTGTGTGTGTGTGTGTGTGTGTGTGTGTGTGTGTGTGTGTGTGTGTGTGTGTGTGTGTGTGTGTGTGTGTGTGTGTGTGTGTGTGTGTGTGTGTGTGTGTGTGTGTGTGTGTGTGTGTGTGTGTGTGTGTGTGTGTGTGTGTGTGTGTTGTTTAGCTTAGGAATAAAAGCAGTGAAGTGGACGTGTGTTGTTTTCAGAAGGATGAGATGATGTGGAGTGTGAATAGAGGTGTGTGTGTGTGTTTGTGTGTGTGTGTGTGTGTGTGTGTGTGTGTGTGTGTGTGTGTGTGTGTGTGTGTGTGTGTGTGTGTGTGTGTGTGTGTGTGTGTGTGTGTGTGTGTGTGTGTGTGTGTGTGTGTGTGTGTGTGTGTGTGTGTGTGTGTGTGTGTGTGTGTGTGTTTTGTGCAGCTGGGAGAAAGTTGAACATGAAGATGTGATGTGTTCTTGTTTGGCAGTGGCGCGTGAAAGGCTGGCATGCTGATGGAGAGGCTGTTATATATAGGGAAATGTGACCCCACCAGTGTGTGTGTGTGTGTGTGTGTGTGTGTGTGTGTGTGTGTGTGTGTGTGTGTGTGTGTGTGTGTTGCAGGTTTTCACCTCTTTACAAATATTTCCATTATTTCTGATGATATTTAATGTAGTTGTGTCCATTACAGGCAGCCCTTAGTTACCATTCACTGTGGTAAAGTATAAAACTCCATTAACATACTCTTGAAACTTCTCTGCGGTTGTGTTATTGAAATGCTTTCTCGTCCACTCATGTTCACACTCTAATGGCGGCAGAGCCGCCATTTGATATCCTTGCTCAAGGATACTTCAATACGGTCAGGCTTTTGTCAGTCTGTTGGAGGCGGTGTTATGGGGCATTCACACCAAACGCGATAGAAGCGAATTGAGCGACATCTCTACATTCAAAATCAATGTAAATGGCGCAAGGACACGCGATTCAGCCAGTGAGGCGGCCTCTGGCGCGACAAGACGGCCGCAAATTAAGTATCTGGAGCGTCTAGTGCAGGGGTCTGCAACCCGCGGCTCTCGGGCCTCGAGCGGCTCTTCGGTCCCTTTTCAGTGGCTCCTGAAAAATGACATGGAAATAAATTATGTGTTTTTTTGCACAGTGGACGATCTTTCAAAGTGAGCACCTGTTCTCCATGCTACGGCTAACGCTCAGCACCTTTCCCTGCTAACCTGGAGTTTCTGACCTGTGTTGTCACTATGCTAACCGTGCTAACCGTGGCTAACTGTGAATTAAAAACGCATCGGAGGAGAATAGAGAGTTGCGTGGAGAGATCAATTTGCTTTCACCGCCAACATTGATGACTCATCCGTATGCTTGATATGTGGTGAGACATTAGCAACAATAATACAGGTAATAATCATCATAATAGGAATGAAATGTCAACAGTTTTCATTTCATAAATGCAACAAACTGTAGTTTTTTGTATGTATCATATAACTATATATACAACTTTATAAGCTGTGAGATCAAATATGTCTCAGCTGTTTCAAGTGCAGTCAAAGCCCCCACCACAGCGACTTCCTGGTCCAACATGGGGAAGTGCCAAAAACTACAGTTCTCCGAGTGTCCAGTAGGAGTAGTTTGCATAACAGAGCAGTTTCTCATTGACTTTGTATTTGCATAGTAGCGGAACTTTGGCGTATTGTTTCTTGTCAGACCGTGCAGACTGGTTTGTCCAAGTAGTGTAGCCGTAGATAGCTTTCAAAGATGGCCGACCTTCTGCGCATGCTCACCTCAGGTTGTGCATTGCCAAGGGCGGTTTCTGTGGGGGAAACCCTCGAGGATAGTCTACCTGACAGGTGTCTGTACCCCACCTTTACTTGTTTACTTTTGAAATGCCGTTATTATCAAGCCCCACCCACAGCTTCCTTCCTGTTTGATCCAATCAGGAAGCTCCAAAAGCGCCAGTGTCCACTAGGGGCAGGTTTCATAACAGAGCAGTTTCTCATTGAGCCCCATGTTAAACAGGCCGTTTACACAGCATCATTAAACCTGTTTAAGGACAAAAGAACATTCTAGTCTGTGTGTTTAGATCATATCTCCATGACAACACTGAGGGGGAGGGGCTAGTTTTTATTTTATCGGAGGTAAACGTTTATGAATAATTAGGGGCGTGGCCTCTTGAGTGACAGCTAGCCTCTGGCCCTCACTTCTCCTCATTAGGTATACATCGCAAGATGGACGTACGCCCCTCCCCCCAACGTCACATACATGCCCTTCTTTGGTCAGAGGAAATGAGGCGGAGTCAAAGACAAGATGGAGACTCCCGTAGGGGAGGACGATTGGATCAAGTTGAGAGAACGGACCCTGACGGAGACGCTACGTCCATTTTTTTACAATCTATGGTGCGGTCGGACATGTCGACATCGTAACAACGACGTGACAGAAAACAATAATAACTGAAATATAAATATACATTAATAAGGGCGTTAAAGAACACGACAGGGAGTCACTACTTGGATCCACCTGATCCACCCCTATACATGTTACACACACACACACACACACACACCCTATACATGCAATTAAGGAGAGATGTTAGAGCGAGGGGGGCTGCCAGTGACCGGCGCCCTGAGCAGTTGGGGGTTCAGTGCCTTGCTCAACAGCACCTTGGCAGTGCCCAGGAGATGAACTGGCACCTCTCCAGCCACCAGTCCACGCTCCATTCATGATCCACACAGGGACTTGAGCCAGCGACCCTGCGGTTCCCAGCCAAGTCACCTATTGACTGCTATGGCGGCAGTAGCGCCCCGAAGCTTATTATTCTCTCTCTCTCTCTCTCTCTCTCTCTCTCTCTCTCTCTCTCTCTCCATATTTGCTTGGCTTCATTGTGAAGTGCTGTTTGAAAATGTGCTGCTTCAACGTTTAAGTTTATTATATTTAAAGTTTATTACTGGGTTAACCCGACGCGCTTTGCTACAGCTAAAACAATATATTGCTTTTTTAAACTACTTACTCTGTGTCACTGCGCCTTAAAAATTAAACTCCTGTACTTTATTCTACTTTAAGAGTTCATTTGTCTCCCGCTTCGGCGCCTCGCATTTCTAATACTCGAACACACGGAGGTGGTGCAGCGACAAATAGGAGCGTTTGGATTCTCGGCACACGTCCTCGGCTTCTGGTGTGGAGTGTGATTTGCTATAATCATCATTACAGTAGGGACGGCAGGATACTCTTTTTAGTCCTGTAGTGCATTTTCATTAAGTCCCTTTTTAAGCACAGTCCCAACCCATGTGATCAGTCCACGTTAGCTGGTTCAGCTAGTCTAATGGAGTCAGTCAATGATTAGCATACGGGATCACAGCGAGATGCCACTAATTTAAGCAATCACTGATTAGGCGGTTATTTCCTCACACTGCCTCTGCACTGGTACAGTTAATTTCCAAAGCACTGTGTCGTTTTTCTTAATTAAGTCCTCCCAATAGCTTGTCAAACACACAAACTGCTGTGGGCAGCACCAGCAGGTTTCTTGTTACTGTGTAATTCAGTTTGAGTCGGAGGAATCTGCAGTGTTTAGGTCTGTACGGAAGCCCTAAATGGTCATACATTACGTACATTTAACTTCCTCTGTTTTATCGTGATTACGAGATAATTCTGATACGTCTTGATGTTATAATGAGGTAATGAATGAAACCGCGATAACGAGGTAATGAAGGGAACGTGATAGGCCTGAGATTTCCATCACACCTGACGTCTCGTAACTCCGAAAGACTCTCAATTCTCATATCTTGAAGAACACTATAGACAAGACTGACAGATTACTTCTGTTGGTTAGTTACTATTATGAAATTAAAGTCTACATGTATGGTGACACGGTGGTGTGGTGGTTAGCACTGTTGCCTCAAAGAACCCCGTGTCAAAAGCACTGATATGCTTGATGGGTACGGAAACAACAGCTGGTTCTGCTGTCTGCGTCTTCCTGGATATTCCCTTGAGGCGTCTTGTCTCAGGACAGCATGAAACATGGTTAATACTGAAACTGAATCTAATTCCTGGACACCTCTCTCCATTTTTCTCTTACAGATGTCCAAACCAACTTGTTTTGCTTTCAGTTACCAAACTGTACTTCTTCTACTCACTGTTTATTGATGAATGACATAATGGGGTGCACGAATCCAGGGGCGACACGGTGCAGTAGTGGTTCTCACAGCAAGGAGGTTCCAGGTTTGCGTCCCGGGGCTGGGACCCTTATGTGTGGAGTTTGCATGTTCTCCCCGTGTCTGCGTGGGTTTTCTCCGGGTTCTCCGGTTTCCTCCCACAGTCCAAAGACGTGCAGGTGTTCGGTTCATTGATGACTCTAAATCACCCGTAGGTGTGAATGGTTGTCTGTCTCTGTTCGTCTCTATGTGTCCTGTGATAGACTGGCGTCCTGTCCAGGGTGGACCCCGCCCACGACCCCGACAGGGACAAGAGGACATTGTAAAACTCCTCCCTGTACTGGTGTTTATGTCGTTGACAACAAAATCTGTTAAAATAGAACAAAAAAAACCCTTTGTGTAGTTAATGAGGACATCAGACTCACGCCTCCGATAAAGCTGAAGCCTCGCTACCGTCTTCTTAGACGCACACTGACGTGAACATTATCTGTAACAGGATAAAGCTGTTTCAGTGTCAGGCCTCGACTGAAGAGATCTGTGATGCTGATCCATATCCTCCTGCTCCTCTGACGCTGATACACTGACGGATGTTTCCTGCAATGATGTAATAGACCACACTATAGTTTTGTTTTCTCCAGATCTTAAATTAATGACCTCGTTATCACAGGAAAACAGAGGAAAGAAGGTGTATGTAATGTGTGATCGTTTAGAGCTTGTGTACATATGTTTGTATCATTCATTCATTCATCTTCATCCTCTTGTTCTGTCGGGGTTGCGGGGGGGCTGGAGACGATCCCAGCTGACATCGGGCGTGAGGCGGGGTCCACCCTGGACAGGACGCCAGTCTATCACAGGACACATAGAGACGAACAGAGACGGACAACCATTCACACCTACGGGTGATTTAGAGTCATCAATGAACCGAACACCTGCACGTCTTTGGACTGTGGGAGGAAACCGGAGAACCCGGAGAAAACCCACGCAGACACGGGGACAACATGCAAACTCCACACAGAAGGGCCCCAGCCGGGATTCAAACCAGGAACCCTCTCGCTGTGAGGCGACAGTGCTAACCACCACATCACAGATGTCTTAAAATACATTTTTGGCTGTTATCTATTTGTGAGTATAAAAAATGAAATAAAAGCATTCAGTCAAGTTGTGTGCATGTGATGGAAGGATGCACAGTGCACGGTTAAATACAGTTAATATAATTTACCACAAAATGTCAATTTTTCCCCATTTTTTCCTATTTATTCCCATTTATTCCCATTTATTCTGTCATGAACGGTACAGGGATAACACAAAGGTGGACTCAAATGCAGACACGGACAAAAGAAAGTTACAAATAAAACGTTTAATAATACAAACGGAAAAACACTACGGATAATCAAACACAAAACTAACTAAACAAACACGGAAATACAAGAACGGGGGAGACGACGGGAGATCGGGAGACGGACGGGAACACGGGAAACTACGGAGAGAAAACAGAAAACAAAACACCATTAGTAAGCCTACAACGGGGAGCGTGAAAATCACTACGAGACGACGGTCCGGCGGTGCATGCCTGCCAGCTTCAGGCTTTTAAGGTGTTGAGTAATCAGCTAAACTGGCTGCAGCTTTGGGGAACGCCTACCGGACCTACAGACAGACAGGGGGAAGCACATGCAGGGAAACGCAGACCGAGGGAGAGAAACACACACAAGACAAAGGAGAGGAGGGCACTGACAGAGCCAGATCTTGACATATTCCAACTGTTTTGCAAGAAAAAAAGGTAAAAATCCCCCCAAATGTTTGTAAAATCACATCATTTCCTGAGTCAGGGGCCTGCGCTCACATCGGCATATATATGTAACGTGAGTTAACACTTCAGCAGAAGACCAGCTGCCTTTAAATCAGCATATGAGACACAAACGTCTCTTTGGCGTGATCACAGCAGGGACAGCGTTCTGAGAACATGAGCAAACAGAGAGACTGTATGATGCCATGACATTGAAATGTTCACATTCAAGTGCGCGACATTATTGATTTAACCAACAAAGACCCATTGCACAAAGGCAGCGAGAGAGGGCCGGAGTTAAAGGATGATAACAGAGAGTGTCAGATAGAGAGAGAGACTGTTTTTCATTTGTGTTATTGATGAACTAATGATGCTGCCCGGCCCAATCAGAGCATCAGAGCATCGTCTCAAAGCCTGTTTGTTCGTGCCGGTTGGAAATCAATAGCTCACGCTCTGATTTTCTGTTTCTCTCTCTCTCTCCTCTGTAAAAGTGATAATCTAATAATGAGCGAGATAGACCCAGTTAATTATTATCTGTGTTAAACTCTCCTTCCTGTTCTTCCCTTGCAGAGTATTTGTCTCTCTCTCTCTCCTTAAGGGCGCACTCACACTGTGCGTCCGTCCCGTGCCCCGTGCTTTAGGGTCCTTGTCCCCCCCTCCAGGCCCGTTTGTACTCACACTACCTGGGCCTCGGCGAATGCTTCTTGCTGCCTATACGTCATCACGCCGTAACACGTCACACGCATTGAAGACGTAATGGCGATGCGTGGCTTTGTTTCCAGATCTTTCCGTAGACCTCAGAGTTTTTGTGCGTCTTGTCGACTGTTTTCAAATCTTTTCATCGACCAAATCTTGGGCTTCTGTAAAGCACGTCTGCACATGTACGAGTACGAGCGTGCGCACGTGTATGAGTATGAGGCATATGGCGCTTCTGAGGTCATTTCCTGTGCGCCTGTTGGGACTTAGAAAAAAGAAGGAGGGACCATGCGCGGACATTTAACAACAATGGCGGTGAAAGGTTCACGTTGGTGTGATGCGGAGGTGGAGTGTTTACTGCAGATTTGGTCGATGAAAAGATTCAAAAACAGTCGACAAGACGCACAAAAACTCCGAGGTCTACGGAAAGATCTGGAAACAAAGCCACGCATCGCCATGACGTCATCAATGCGTGTGACGTGTTACGGCGTGATGACGTATAGGCAGCAAGAAGCATTCTCCGAGGCCCAGGTAGTGTGAGTACAAACGGGCCTGGAGTACAGACAAGGACCCTAAAGCACGGGGCACGGGACGTGTGAGTGCGCCCTCAAGAACAAAACAATCCGTCCTCATTAGCGAGCAGCCGGTTCTAATTCTAACTCCTTTAAGTTCCTTTGCACGCACATCAGCAATAAACTGATTAAGCATCAAATGAAAAAAGTCCAACAGACTTTACTGCCTGATAAAAAACTCATAAACAGTCAGGCAGGCTTTAGTGGTCCAACTCTACACTGATATAATCCTGTCACTATTGATTATTGTGTGGTATGGAAACACTAACCTGACTCGTCAGATGGTTTGTTACACAGACCCATCTGTTAAGGCCTTATGTGGGCCAGTTTGGGAAAGTGCAGGCGCTTTCCCGACATACCTGGCAGGTGATTGGATGAACCATCCGTCCATCAAACTCTTGCCAAAGTCAATCGGTGGACAAGGGAAGTACTCCCAATCTGGGCACCTTGACCAACACACAGGTGTTGCCATTGGACCTGTGTGGAGGCAATGGACAAAGAGACTCTGGGCCAATTTGGCCCTCAGCCCCAGACCCCTGACTACCTCCCTGACTTTTCCCGGGGTTTAGGGGGGTCCGAGGGCGGCTGGGGGGAATTTAGTGTGTAGCTCAAAATCTTACTTTTCGGCCTATGAAAGGGTGCCTGAAGTGGACACCCAAGGTCACCAGTTCCCTAAGGTAGAAGAGAGAAAACATATTGTCCATCGGGAAGAGCCTCTTTAAATCCTCTGATTGGCTGAAAGTATAGTCCCGTATTAGCATCTGTCACTTAAGTCAGCCTGGGCTAATAGTCTCTACTGCACACACACACACACACACGTACACACACACACACACACACACACACACACACACACACACACACACAGTACTTTGTTTTAATGAGCAGTTCTTTAATAAATCAAATTATTCAATAAACACTGAGGGTCTTGTTTGCGCTCGGAGAGAGAAAAAGAGGTGCTGCCTTAAAACAAGAGCCCCATTTATCATTACGGGCGTGCCGCCTTAAAACTGCGAGGCATCCATCAGCGTATCAGCAGCCGTCTAATGAGCATCAGGCCACTTCATCAGCTTCAACACAATCTGCCCTCTCATTCATCTCAGAGCAGGAGGCCTGTCTGTTAACGTCAGCTTTGATATATACAACACTCCTAAACACACACACGCTGACGCACACGCACTTGAATGTTGGTGGTCTTCACTCGTACCTGCACACGCACAAACACGATCTGAGACAGGTTGAGTTGACCATGACCACACATCTCACGTAGTATGACTACTGGAACACCTGCACGTCTTTGGACTGTGGGAGGAAACCGTCGCTCATCCTTGTACCCGTTGATGTTTCACTGCAGTAAAAGTGTGGAGTCCTGCGTCTCCTGAAGTTTATTCCAAACACAACGCGGAGAAAACGCAGACCGGTTACATTTACATCAGCTAGTCGCAGCTAATCCCCCGAAACAGTCCTGCAACCAGACAGAAGATCCAGGCCGTGCCAACCCTGTCCCGCGTTTTTAAGAAGATTTAAAACGACCCCCATGTTATCATCCGTTGATTTTTCTCTCCCTAAGCTGCCGAAGCCCCGTCGAGTCTCTGCAGCGGTTCTTAAATAAAATACTGGATTCAAGTCTGATGTCTAACTGAATCTCCCCGAGAGCGGCACTTATCAAACATCCTTCAGCGGCTCTTCTGGGTCTTCCCAAATGTCGGACCCACAGCGATGAAGCCCATGTACTTGGACTTGATTGGATGACGATGTGTCCTTGGGGATGCTGGGAAAAGCAAGAGGGTACCTGGTTTGAATCCCGACTGGGGCCCTTCTGTGTGGAGTTTGCATGTTGTCCCCGTGTCTGCGTGGGTTTTCTCCGGGTTCTCCGGTTTCCTCCCACAGTCCAAAGACGTGCAGGTGTTCGGTTCATTGATGACTCTAAATCACCCGTAGGTGTGAATGGTTGTCTGTCTCTGTTCGTCTCTATGTGTCCTGTGATAGACTGGCGTCCTGTCCAGGGTGGACCCCGCCTCACGTCCGATGTCAGCTGGGATCGGCGCCATAAAACCCCAGAGTTACCAGTGTGTGTGTGTGTGTGTGTGTGTGTGTGTGTGCGTGTGTGTGATGGACAGCAGAGCAGTGCAGATGCCAGATGACATTTAGCAGGCAACTTGGCAACAAGGGTAATTCCTCATCTGTAGAATCCAAAGATCCTCAGAGACGACTAATGGATAACAAGCAGGGAAGGAGGAAGGGAGGGAGAGAGAGAGAGTGTGTGTGTGTGTGAGAGAGAGAGAGAGAGAGAGAGAGTGAGTTAACAACAAACAATGGCATGAGTGTAAAAAAGAGAGAAGCTGAGGCAGAGACGGTAAAGGGTTGAAATATTGGAGCAAGGGGACAGAAGGGAGATTAATCTCTTTGTTGGTTTGAAAGACTTCTCTCTTCCCATCTCACCTCCCCTGTGACGACACACACACACACACACACACACACACACACACACACACACACACACACACACACACACGGAGGAAGTATCAGGGTTGTTAATGGGCCGGAACCAGAACCCTTCTAGGAGTAGAGCCAGATTTATACTTGTGTTAACTGCTTACATGCTACAGGTTAGCAACAGAGTACACATACAGTACGTTTACTGTAGCGATGACAGAGTCGACGTATACCTCTACGCAGACGTAACAGCGGGTACTGAAAGCGAGTTCATCACAGCAGAGTTAAATACAATTATAACTTCCCCCCCAAGGGAAACACACCGCCAAAGCTTACAGGTGGTTGTGGGTAATTTTGGAACAACAACAACAATTACTGTGTTTTCATTCACATGCTTTTACGCACATGTTGAAGTATTGCACCGCAAATGGCAAAAGCGCCGATATGCTTGATGGGTACGGAAACTTTTGCAGACAGTTTTGGTGTAGGGGACATTTAACCCAACAGCTGGTTCTGCTGTCTGCGTCTTCCTGGATATTCCCGTGAGGCGTCTCGTCTCAGGACAGCATGAAACATGGTTAATACTGAAACTGAATCCAATTCCTGGACACCTCTCTCCACCTTACTCTTACAGATGTCTAAACCAACTTGTGTTGCTTCCGGTTAGGGAACTGTACTTCTTCTACTCACTGATTATTGATGAATTGCATAAGGGGGTGCACACATCCAGGGGTTCACACATCCAAGGGTGACCCAGCGAGAAGGTTCCAGGTTTGCGTCCCGGCTGGGGCCCTTCTGTGTGGAGTTTGCATGTTGTCCCCGTGTCTGCGTGGGTTTTCTCCGGGTTCTCCGGTTTCCTCCCACAGTCCAAAGACGTGCAGGTGTTCGGTTCATTGATGACTCTAAATCACCCGTAGGTGTGAATGGTTGTCTGTCTCTGTTCGTCTCTATGTGTCCTGTGATAGACTGGCGTCCTGTCCAGGGTGGACCCCGCGCCTCACGCCCGATGTCAGCTGGGATCGGCTCCAGCCCCCCACGACCCCGATAGGAACAAGCGGTTGAGGATGAATGAATGATATTAATAATAATCTGCTAAATAACCCAAAACACTTAAACATAATAAAATGATTTTCATACCTGCAGTGAAACATCAAAGAATACAAGGATGAGCGATGTGTATCGGGTTCTCAACGCTCTGATTCAATAGAAGCAAGATGGACGACGTGAATAACAGGGCAGGTCATGCTAGCACATTTAGCGCCACATCTCATCTTCAGCCTCTTATCCGGGGTCGGGTCGTGGGGGCAGCAGCTCCAGCAGGGGACCCCAAACTTCCCTTTCCCGGGCAAAATTAACCAGCTCTAACTGGGGGATCCTGAGGCGTTCCCAGGCCAGTGTGGAGATCTAATCTCTCCACCTGGTCCTGGATCTTCCCCCGAGGCCTCCTCCCAGCTGGACGTGCCTGGAACACCTCCCTAGGGAGGCGCCCAGGGTTCATCAGTACTAAATGCACATGTTTAGTCAAAAAACTGGACAAAACCTGTGTAGACTGTGACAAAACTGTGGCAAAACTAACAGGTGACAGCGTCTTCGACAGCGGAGAGCGGCAGTTTGGCGCTTACGGAGACGGCTTTGACTGGTACGCCCGTCCGGACCTGAACCTGCTACGTAAAGCCTGGACACGGTCCTTTTGATTCATCTGATCTTGACACCGAACAGGGACGATGAAGAAATTTGTTCTCTCTTCAGATGTTTGGGGTAACTTATCGGTCTCGACCTTGGACCTGTGTCAGGTTTAGATATGACTCGTAAAACAGTGACGGCGTCCCCTCTCTGCGGGTTTCTGCTACTTGCGTTGAGGTAAAGACGCAGCATGAACAGAAAGCATTAACGGCGTACTGCTTTGAATGTGTTCGGTTCATTGAAGACTCTAAATCACCCGTAGGTGTGAATGGTTGTCTGTCTCTGTTCGTCTCTATGTGTCCTGTGATAGACTGGCGTCCTTCCAGGGTGGACCCCGCCTCACGCCTGATGTCAGCTGGGATCAGCTCCAGCACCCCCCCGCGACCCCGACCCCGGGATAAGCGGTTGAAGACGAATGAATGAATGAATGAATGCTTTGAATGTTGCTCTGACGACCTGAGAGTCCTGATCCACTGTGACGGGAGTAACGAGTTCACAAAGCCCTTGAATCATCATTTGTTTTGTTATTCCCTGAAATAATCTCAAATAAATTTTTTCCGTTTAAAACACAGTATTGTGGAGCCGCCGCTCCTTCACGTCCCCGTTGTGACTAATGTTGTTCTGCCTTCAAACGAGCAATTAATGCGACGAGAAGCTGATAACGGCGGAGACAGAGGGAGTGTGAGGGGATGAGAGACTTCTAATGAGCCACGACACACCGCAGTGACGTGTGTGTGTGTGTGTGTGTGTGTGTGTGTGTGTGTGTGTGTGTGTGTGTGTGTGTGTGTGTGTGTGTGTGTGTGTGTGAGAGAGAGTGTGAGTGTGTGTGTGTGTGTGTGTGGTCTGCAGTCCTCTCTGGAGTACTTTAAATGGGGACAGGTCAGCTATGCAACATGTAAACACACACACACACACACACACACACACACACACACACACACACACACACACACAGATAAACACACAGTATGGCAGGTTGGCAGCAGTACACAGGGTTGAGGATCAGTGTTTGATCCCCACTGACCTTTAGTTTGGATCCAAGTCCCTCTCCCCTCCTGCTAATCCCTCCACGGCCCCTCTTCTCTTCTTCTCTTCTTCTCTTCTCTAATCCTCTGCTTCTTTCTCTTTCATTTCAATCATTTGATGTATTATGTGTGTAAGAAAAACACTGAAACACTAATTGTTGGATCGTCTCATCCGTCATTTGGGTTCAACTAACTAAAAATAAGCCCACGCCACTTTTCAGACTGTCGTCCTGTTGAGGAAACCTGGACTCAGGCGTGAAAACGGGTCAGGTATGAAAAAGATGATGGATAAAAAGCATCAATCTGATCCATTTTGAGAGAAGAATGAAAATGATTGTATAACAGAGTAACGTACATGTTCAAATTACGCTGTGTAAGAAATGAGACTGATGACTTCTCTCATGAAATGCACAACTTCAATCTTCAATCTTCAATCTGCAGCAGGATGAAAAAAGAGCCAGTTGTTAAGATGAATGTGGGTTTTGAAAAAGTGTTTTGACAACACAGTGGCGTGGTGGTTAGCACTGTCGCTTCACAGCGAGAGGGTTCCCGGCTGGGGCCCTTCTGTGTGGAGTTTGCATGTTGTCCCCGTGTCTGCGTGGGTGTTCTCCGGGTTCTCCGGTTTCCTCCCACAGTCCAAAGACGTGCAGGTGTTCGGTTCATTGATGACTCTAAATCACCCGTAGGTGTGAATGGTTGTCTGTCTCTGTTCGTCTCTATGTGTCCTGTGATAGACTGGCGTCCTGTCCAGGGTGGACCCCGCCTCACGCCCCATGTCAGCTGGGATCGGCTCAAGCCCCCCACAACCCCGACAGGGACAAGCGGCTGAAGATGAATGAATGAAAGCTGGCCGCAGTTATGCGCGGAGCGGTTGCACTCATACTGGTCAAACGCACTAGGCTTGACCCGTAAAACCTGTTTTGCCCCGGTGCGGAAGGACAGTGTGAGTGCTCCCTAAGAAGCGCAGCGTGTGTACTAACCCTACTAGCACTCGCATCATCGTCAACATCTTAGCAAACATGTTCTGGTTTGGGTTTGCTGACGGTACCAGTGAGTGTTGCCCTTTACTTAGGCTGTAAAAATATAAATCAGATTGCATGTATTAGCAAAAGTAGGATATATTAATGCATATGTACAGTTCTTTTACTTTTTATGTCCATTGCTTGTTGCTATTTGTATCCTATTTGTTATTCTATCTTTGGTGCAATCCTTACAACCCCCCCCCCCCCCCCCCCCCCCCCCCCACACCCCCACACACACACACACACCTTAAAATGTAATAAAGCCTCTGCTTCTCTCAGGGGGCTTGGTCTAAATCCAGGGATCAGTCATCAGACCCGTCTGTCATGCCCCCGGCTCCATCTAATCACTGGAACTCTACTGAGGCAGTGTCGCCCCGGGCCAGACCATGTTCCACTGCTCCACTGTCACTTACTGTGTTTGTGTGTGTGTGTGTGTGTGTCTGAGGATACACACCTGCTCTGTGTATGAATTCAGACATCTGTGTGAGTGTGTCAAATGTGTGTATGTCAAAAGTTTTTAAATGAATTAATGCGTCTGTTTTTGAGTGAGGGAGAGGATGTTCTCTGTGTACTGCTTTGTGTGTGTGCGTGCATGCGTGTGTGTGTGTGTGTGTATGTGTGTGTGTGTGTGCACTAATGTTAATCTGAGCGTAGGTGACGAGATGAGGCATCTATTGATTCAGATATTGAATCATAACAGGCTCCGTGTAGTGTGCCAATGAATGCATGTTTTCTCAGTGCAAACACTCGTCATGAGCCGGAGCAGGAAGCTGAGAAAAACAGAAGAACACGATTGTTGGACCAAAACGCATCTAATCTGTCTCTCACTGTAATCCGGGTTGTCAGGGTTGTCTGTTGTTTGGCGCAACTACTGTAGGCTTAACCTGACTCCGCCAGATGGATTGATTCACATTTGCCCAGCAGATACATCTCTGGTTTGGAGATCTGTTGGGAAGGGGTGAAAATCCTGGTTTCTGATTGGATAAACCATCTGTCTGTCACCAACATACGGGCCAAACCAACCAATCAGATGACTGAAGCGTGTGACGTGCTAACAGTGTGGAGGCAAAGCTCAGAAAGGAAACAACATGTGGGTAAAGGAGATTTTCCCTTTGTGTTTAACGTGAATTTACGGATCAAAGGCCCAATTTCAGCAGCCCGGTCCATATTCAACAGAAGGATCCAGAGAACAAAGAGTTAGTGAGCGGCTTGCTCCATAGCTGCTCATCTCATCCGTGGAAGCCTCCATGTTGTTTACACTCAACAGTCTCTTCTGTTTCACTTCAATCCACCAAAGAAACCAACACTGATTGGTTCGGTCGCTTGGAAAACTTTCTCTGCTACACGTTACCAGACTGATCTGAGTGTAAAATACAACGGAGCTCAGAGATCAGGATGGTCTGCGTGAAATGGAGTTTGCCAATCCTGCAGCTGCTTCGGAGCCTCAGTGAAGGGGGCGTTCTTTGTCCCAGCAGCTGAGTGAGCGGAGACGGGCAACAACCAGAGTCACTATAGGCCGAGCATTCACTCCATGGACTGAGAGAAAGGAGAGGAACGCCATTCAAACGCACGCCCACATGGCTACGCTGCTCCTTGATGCTAACGTCACTTTCATCTGCACTTAGCTGGAACGGCTAATGCTAACGGCTAACCATAATGGCCTTCAGCCTCAGTGTCGCTGCTGTGGAAGCGACCCGACCCCGGATAAGCGGTTGAACGAGGTTGCGGGTAAAAGCAGCCGAAAACAGTTTTCTCAGGCATCCGTGAGGAACTCGGAGTAGAGCCGCTGCTCCTTTGCGTTGAAAGGAGCCAGTTGAGGTGGTTCAGGATCATCTGGTAAGGATGAACCCTGGGCGCCTCCCTAGGGAGGTGTTCCAGGCACGTCCAGCTGGGAGGAGGCCTCGGGGAAGACCCAGGACCAGGTGGAGAGATTAGATCTCCACACTGGCCTGGGAACGCCTCAGGATCCCCCAGTTAGAGCTGGTTAATGTGGCCCGGGAAAGGGAAGTTTGGGCTTACTGGAGCTGCTTCCCCCGCGACCCGACCGGATAAGTGGATGAAGATGAGATGAGATGAGATGAACACGTAGTCAGTGTTTAGCTGGGTGACGTACAGGGTAAAGCCGCTTCATTAGTCACACTCATATCATAAACTTTGTCATACTTGTATCACAGGATAAAGGGAAAGGATGGAGCAGTATTGTTTAGTATCTCACAAGATAGACACAAGATAAAATCATGCTGATGCAGATATGTAAACATGTCTGTGTGTTCCTAGAGCTGGACATTGGTGCCCAGATAAAGATCTTCTGCATTACAATGAGACAGAGAATGTGTTTTGTCCTGTGTCCTTGTCACACTACATAAAACATAACCAGCGTACGGCTAAATGAAGCTCCTCGCGGAAAAATAAAGTGATTTCTCTGCATGACCTTGTTGATTTAAAGCAATTCCTTTCCAGTCGCGTAGCTTTATTTTGACTTTTTGCTGAGGACCCTTGCAGACCTCTTATGAACACCCCAGCTACAGAGAGATGATAGAGATTAAAGACAGCAAAGGAGAAAGGAGGAATAACCGCTACAAGTAACAGAGAAGAACAAATAGACTTGAAGAGACACCCCCGCCAACAACAGCTAACCCCTTTTAGCTCAGCTTCAAGTGGACCAGAGAAGGCATGCGCATACATCATCTGGCCTCCGTCGCTGCCCCTTGCTTTATTCTATAGCACGGCATAGAGAAGTACTTTAAGACACACTCAGCAGAACCCCACACCTGCTCTCTCAGTCTCTTGATTCATTGCAAATGTGTTAAGGAATCTGCACCAAACAGTACAATAGCATAAGTGGGTCATTATGAGCTCATTCTGTGTAGTGGAGCTCTGTGTCTACATCAAGTTACGGACAAAAAACCTGCTGAGGAGTAGAGGTTGGTGTTTTGGTGTCTGGGCAGATAATGGGACTGTTATACTCTGCCGCCTGCTGTGTGCACTGGACTAATGGGGACTTGGAGACCACCGTGTACATACACAATGCAAAGTGAGCAGCAGTGGGGTCTGGGCAGTCGGGGGGGGGATAACAACACTATTTTGCCCAGGGGCCCAATATCTAACCCGCTGTGAGTCTGGAGAGTGTGTGTTATAACATGTCGGGGTGATGCTCTGGTCCAGTCCATGCTCACACTAACGTCTTACAAAGAACCAAGAGTAAGCATGAAATCATACAGACTCAATGGGCCTCATGCAAGAACCATGTATTTTGAATTTTCTCTGAAGTACAAACTAAATTTTCGAGTAATCCAGACCTGTCGTAGGAGGAGTGGAGTTTGACCACTCTTGGATTTGTCGTGAAGCCAAGCGGTTTAACCGCAAAATGATTTATACAGCAGTAAAGTTCATTGAGTTGTTGTTGTGATGAGTTCAGAATGATGCTTTAGAAAGTCAATTACTCCCAGACTGGCTCTGATTCGTTCACAAGTTGAATCCTCCGACCCCCTGGTCACACGTTTTGTAATGAACCTTTTGATATACTACAAGAACAGTGTCGGCGGACTTTTCTACATGCATCTCCATATCATCATCTTTACCAGATACCAAGTGGTTCAACGGTGACGGCCTTAGGATGCTATGTGTTGTTAAGTTGGTGACAGGTTAAAAAAGCGTTTACGTTCTTATTTTTGTGTATGTCAGTCGTGTCCTTATAGAAAAAGACTTCATCTCATCAAAATAAAACAGGAACTTCACAAGACAGAAACCCAAATAGAGGATAGACCTCACCGCGGCGTGACAGTCACGGCCCTTGGCATCTGGCATTGGAGTCGAACGCACCGGACGCTCCACTGTAAACCTGCCCCCGGTGACATTAGACACTCCGAACGTGTGCTCCAGTATTAAAGTGAAATTCCGGTGAAAAATCATCCCATGGTCTTTTTCGACAATTCTCTCATCTCATCTTCAGCCTCTTGTCGTGGGGGCAGCAGCTTTAGCAGGGGACCCCAAACTTCCCTTTCCCGGGCCACATTAACCAGCTCTAACTGGGGGATCCTGAGGTGTTCCCAGGCCAGTGTGGAGATCTAATCTCTCCACCTGGTCCTGGGTCTTCCCCGAGGCCTCCTCCCAGCTGGACGTGCCTGGAACACCTCCCTAGGGAGGCGCCCAGGGTTCATCCTTACCAGATGATCCTGAACCACCTCAACTGGCTCCTTTCAACGCAAAGGAGCAGCGGCTCTACTCCGAGTTCCTCACGGATGCTGAACTTCTCCCCCCCTCTCTAAGGGAGACTCCAGCCCCCCTCCTGAGGAAACACATTTTGTACCCGCGACCTCGTTCTTTCGGTCATGAACCAGCTTTCATGAGAAAAAGACTTGAGACCTTAAATAAATGACTGTGTATCATGAGCCAATAATTGACATTAATACAACACCTTTAGATATTTGTGCTGTGGTGACCAAAGTGAGAAAACACATTTATGAATCAGTTGAGGACTCAAGTCTCAAGGGCAGGGACGGGAGACAAGAGAACAAATCAATATAAAGAGAAACACAAGGACTTTCCACCTGACTTCCTCTCCGTCCTCGCTCAACACAGACACGCGCTCCCTCTGTGACACATGGACAACCACGTCTGTCTCCTGCTGGGGGAGGAGCCTCACCAGAAGGTCATAACGGCGTGTTTCAGCGTGGGCCGAGTCCCATCACTGAGGTGCAATGCAGAAGAAGTAGAAAAGAAGGGTTTATCTGCATTTAGAGAGTATTTCAGCGCCAAAGGGACGAAGCTTAACAAGTCCAATTTCAAACAGCACGGATGAGTCAGACATGTCGGCATGAACGGTCAATGCACGGCCAAAAAACCTGTTTTAACCAAGGGCGCCCTCCCACTGTGCGTCCGTCCCGTGCCCCGTGCTTTAGGGTCCTTGTCCCCCCCTCCAGGCCCGTTTGTACTCACTCTACCTGGGCCTCGGAGAATGCTTCTTGCTGCCTATACGTCATCACGCCGTAACACGTCACACGCATTGATGACGTCATGGCGATGCGTGGCTTTGTTTCCAGATCTTTCCGTAGACCTCAGAGTTTTTGTGCGTCTTGTCGACTGTTTTTGAATCTTTTCATCGACCAAATCTGCAGTAAACACTCCACCTCCGCATCACACCAACGTGAACCTTTCACCGCCATTGTTTTAAATGTCCGCGCATGGTCCCTATTTCTTTTCTCTACGTCCCAACAGGCGCACAGGAAATGACCTCAGAACCACCGTAGGCCTCGTGCTCGTATACATGCGCACGCTAGTGCTCGTACATGTGCAGACGTGCTTTACTAAAGCCCACCTCTCCCAAAAGGGCCGTGGACGGCAAGCTGGTCGCAGCTCGGCGCGGTACGGTTGCACTCACACTGGTCAAACGAACTAGACTTTACCCGTAAAACCTGTTTGGGCACGGTACAGATGGACAGTGTGAGTGCGCCCCAAAACGCATATTGATACGCTGACACATTTGTTTATTTGTTTGATTGATTGATTTAAATGTGTGTGTTGAATATGTAAATACAATCAAACAGAAAACAAAAATACTACTAATAATAATAACAAAGCAGCAAAATGACCACTACATTGTAGGCAGACAAAAAAAAACACACATACAAAATTAATAACAGGAGTGGAAGAGATGTAACCTATTCAATCCACCTCGTCTCCATAATTAGTATTATTTCTAATAATAGTTTCTTTTAATATATGAATCACCACTTGTCTTTACTTCATAACAAGATGAATTAATTAAAATTAATAAATAAACAGATAACATTACCTTCAACAGTGAGTGGTTGGGGACACCTGGGAACGCCACAGGGCCACAGGGTGAGTCCCAAGAGTCTGAAGCAGTGAGACGGATACAAAGAAAGAGTTTAGAAGAAATGCCCTTTTAATCAGTGCTGAGGGAAAGCTGTAAATAGTGAACATCTATAATACAGTGCAGCCTGTGGCGAGGGCAGATAGATACAGAGAGACAGAGAGAGCAAGTGAGACAGAGAGGAAGAATAACCTCTGCCTTTTCTGTCTCATCCACTTTACCCTCCTACATTAATCAGGCCTGGTTGGGGGGGTTAGGGGTCACTCTGAGCCAGGGGGGGCTTGAGAAGGGGGCTTCTGATTGGAGGGTCAACGGGCCTAAGCCCTGCTATGGCGGGGGAAATCAACCAAAGCTGCTCCGTCTCAGTAAATAGTTTTGAGGTGCCCCTGAGCGAGGTGCTTAACCCCTGTCGAGCCAGTGGATGTGCCCGGCTAGGAGCTGGGAACTGGGGTTCGGTGAGGCAGTGTTACCCTTACCTCCTTCTTCCAGCTGCTGCATTACACCGGGCAGGTATTGACTCTCATCAAGAGTGATTTACACTGAGTGCACGGTAGAAAACGTGCATTTTTAAAAGGACGCTGTTCGAAAACCAAAGGGCTTCTGTTACTCAGCAGCACCTGACAGAACAAACTAAGGGCGCCCTCCCACTGTGCGTCCGTACCGTTCCCTGTGCTTTAAGGTACTTGTCCCCCCCTCCAGGCCCGTTTGTACTCACACTACCTGGGCCTCGGAGAATGCTTCTTGCTGCCTATACGTCATCACGCCGTAACACATCACACGCATTGATGACGTCATGGCGATGCGTGGCTTTGTTTCCAGATCTTTCCATAGACCTCGGAGTCATCAATGAACCGAACACCTGCACGTCTTTGGACTGTGGGAAGAAACCGGAGAACCCGGGGAAAACCCACGCAGACACGGGGACAACATGCAAACTCCACACAGAAGGGCCCCAGCTCGGATTCGAACCAGAAACCCTCTCGCTCAGGGGTGACAGTGCTAACCATCACATCACCGTGTTGCCCACAGTGAAACGTCAAACATAAAATAAATAATGGTCAGAATTTCTTTTTGTAAGGAAAATAAAATCACTGTATTCCTGTGTCTTTAGCGTAGCGGCCATGGTTGCCGGCAGCGTCCATCACTCCAGTGTTATATACATGTGTGTGTATATATATATATATATGTATATATATATATGTTATACACAAATACACACTCACTCAAAGACGGATTCACATGTAGTGTCAGTAGCAGGAAATGTATTTGTCTTTGAGATTGACTTATCTGCTTCCCTCTAAAAAAATCTTGTTCCTGTCACAGCGAGAGGGTTCCTGGTTCAAATCCCGGCTGGGGCCCTTTCTATGTGGAGTTTGCAAGTTCTCCCCGTGTCTGTCTGGATTTTTTTGCTGGTTGGTTGCTGGCAGGGTCCGCCACTGTGTTATGTACATGTGTATATAGATATATGTTATACACAAATACACACTCACTCAAAGAGGGATTCACATGTAGTGTCAGTAGCAGGAAATGCATTTGTCTTTGAGATTGGCGCCACTGATGACTAAAAAGACATCCACTAAACCTGTAACTGTTACCTTTAATGGTCATGTTCTGTGTTTTTAGTCGGCCAGTCAGTTAAATATTGCTGAGACTAATGGGACAAGAAGAAGCCGCCACACTGAGCTGTTGGATGACGCGCTGCAGGGAGCAGTTTTTAATAACCTGCACACTTCCAACTTGTCGTGATGGTAAAGCGCTCCCTTTTCTGTGACACACTGTTTTGTGGGTAAATTACTTTGTTCCGTGTGCACGGCGTGAGATCGGATCCCAGTCTCTCCCAGCGTGATGGAAAATACTTTCTCCTTTATTAAAACAACTTGACCCGACCGATCGTCTCAGTCCTGGGTTGGATCGGCTTCACTGGAAGAACACACTCAGGTGCTCGTTCTCTGTTGAGAAGCTCATCTCATCTTCAGCCTCTTATCCTGGGTCGGGTCGCGGGGGCAGCAGCTTTAGCAGGGGACCCCAAACTTCCCTTTCCCGGGCCACATTAACCAGCTCTAACTGGGGGATCCTGAGGCGTTCCCAGGCCAGTGTGGAGATCTAATCTCTCCACCTGGTCCTGGGTCGTCCCCGAGGCCTCCTCCCAGCTGGACGTGCCTGGAACACCTCCCTAGGGAGGCGCCCAGGGTTCATCCTTACTAGATGCACTTGTTTAGACAAAAAACTGGACAAGACCTCGGCAAAACTAGGTGACATCATCATCCACTCAACATGTTTGGTATTCATTGAACCATAAATAATGTTTATCTGAGCTTTTAACAACTGACCCCTGACTCGTAAAATGTTGCTGCAAAATGATCACAAAGATACTAAATGACCACAAGACACACAAAACACAAAAAATGACTTTAGGGAATGCAAAACGACCCCGAAGAGAGGCTGAAAGACTGACAATAGTCCCAAACGACCACATGGAGACAGAAAATGAAACCCCATAGAGAATTCAGGTCGTCTTATCATATTATCTTCATAAAAGCAGCTTAAAAAAGATCCGTACTGGGACTGGGGTTGAGTCATAATTTCATCATCCATGTTTAAAATTCAGAGAGCTTTGTGAAATGATGAACGCCTTGTAAATCATATTCAGCTTTCTACAAGACAGCATCTTGCCGTATTGAGTCTGTTAAGCTTTGTGTCCAACAGTGACTTCACAGCTGCGGCTGCCTTTTCATATTATTGTGAAGGAAAGTGCCAGCGTGTCATATTTGGCCAACGGGGGAAAGACTAATATAAAACAACATCCAAAGACAAACCCGGAGTGAGGAGCTCAAGCACAGATCCAGTGAACACACTTCCCTGTAAGTCTTTCAGTTTAGAGGGAAGTGTGCGGCTGAATGTGTCTCTGATGAAGCGCGGGTCGTGGCTCTTTCCACAAACAGACTGGTTCAGACATCTCACAGTGTTTGTGTTGTGTACCCGTCTACGTTTGTGGGTAAAACAGTTCCTTTGGTTCCATGGCAATACATTCATTCATTCATCTTCATCCTCTTGTCCCTGTCAGGGTCGCGGGGGGCTGGACCGTGAGGCGGGGTCCAGGTTTCCACCCTGGACAGGTCGCCAGTCTATCACAGGACACATAGAGACGAACAGAGACAGACAACCATTCACACCTACGGGTGATTTAGAGTCATCAATGAACCCAACACCTGCACGTCTTTGGACTGTGGGAGGAAACCGGAGAACCCGGAGAAAACCCACGCAGACACGGGGACAACATGCAAACGCCACACAGAAGGGCCAACACAAAGGTGACCACAGTGGAACTTCAACCAAGCAGCGTTTGGTTTGTGCTCAAATTGATGGTGTAGCGGCATGGATGCGTTGCTTGTCACTAGGAGGTAATGTGTGTGTCTGGAGGTGTGTCTATGTGTGGGCGGAGTCAAGGGGGTGTGTGTGTGTGTGTGTGTGTGTCACTGGAGCTGACTGATTGCTTGATGAATGCCATCTGCCACTGACTAGGAATTTGTTTGCTTGATGCAGAGAGTGGAGAGGCAGGGGGCTCATGTTTCTGTTGACCGCTAAAGCTTGTTACCATCATATAGTCAAAGTCCTTTCCTTTTTGGATATAGCGCGTCGGACAGAACCCGTGTTCCCCTCGCAGGAACTTGGTTTTTGATCGTCCTGATACAGATGGACTGTGGCAAGAACAATGACACAGGTACTGGACCGCAGGAGGGTATCCACATCACTTAAAGGGGATAAGCAAGGCAAGTTTATTTGTATAGAACATTTCAACAACAAGGTCATAAAGTGACATATGAATAAAAATAGGCGACATGGTGGTGTGGTTGTTTGCACTGTCGCCGCACAGCGAGAGGGTTCCTGGTTTGAATCCCTGCTGGGGCCCTTCTGTGTGGAGTGTGCATGTTGTCCCCGTGTCTGCGTGGGTTTTCTCCGGGTTCTCCGGTTTCCTCCCACAGTCCAAAGACGTGCAGGTGTTCGGTTCATTGATGACTCTAAATCACCCGTAGGTGTGAATGGTTGTCTGTCTCTGTTCGTCTCTATGTGTCCTGTGATAGACTGGCGTCCTGTCCAGGGTGGACCCCGCCTCACGCCCGATGTCAGCTGGGATCGGCTCCAGCCCCCCACGACCCCGACAGGGACAAGAGGATGAAGATGAATGACATTGTGCCCATGCCTTTGAGCTGCTCATGTGCATCTCTTCTGTCTCTTTGTGATTTGAGCTTCCTGCTCTGGTCTGAGCAGCACTTCGGTCGGTGTGGGTTGTTTTTGAATGTGCTTTAGAAATCAATTTGACTCAACTTGAAGTAAAACAAAACAACCACTTGGACGTTTCCAGGAGGGACAGTGACAGTGAAACACACAATATTGCACAGTATTGCAAATGTGCACATTTAGAAGTAGAACTCTAACATTATAGAGTTGCAGAATTCACAGTGACTGCTATTGTGAAACTCCATCTGAAACACAACCATTAAACTGCTGTTATAGACTGGTTGGTTGGTTGGTCGCCGTGGTAACAACCAAAGCTTCACTCCCTCCTCCCTGCCCTTGATTTAAAGAAACTGGAAAACAAGAAAAATGTCCATTAGCACACAGGTTCCCATTCATCTAGCACCTTAGCTGTGCTTGTTCCTACTATTCTGCTGTATTAACCGCCATAACACAAGAGTCATATTCACATTACTATAGATGTATAGTTACTGTTACGCTTTGGTTGCTTGCATCTCTGGAGGTGTCCATCTGTGCATCTTTCCTCTCTCTCTCTCTCCTTCTCTTCCTCTCTCCGGTGCAAACAGATGTCCGTCCTCCACAGAGCTGGGTCAGTCTGACGTTCCTGTCTGTTATAGTGAAGGTTTTCAACGCCACCGTACTCTACGGGGGAATTGTTGGGTCTGAGTCATAGAGTGTGGTCTTTACCTACTCTGTAAAGTGTCCCGAGATAACTTTGGTTATGATTTGACACTGCAAATACAATTGAATTGCATTGAATTCACTCCACCACCTTATCCACTACCCACCACACACACCGTTCACCTGTTATATCCACACATCCATCACAGACACCGTATAAACACACGCACCCTCCTGGCCCATCTATCCCAGCACCACCTGCACCCGCCCCTCCACCCTCCTCCCTCCTCACCTAACGTCCTCACCACCCTCTCCACCGCTGATAGCATCTCTGTCTCCTGCAGAGGGAAACGTCTCCCTCCGCTGCTTCCTTATCACAGGAACAATACAGCGCAGTGCAACGACACGGCCGCCTTATCAGCAGCACAATACACAAAATCCGACACAACGCCACACATCAGCGCACAAACTCGTAATGCGGCTCAGTCGGCTGCGAGGAATCAAACTTCCTGCACAATGCCGCCTCACCTCACAGGCATGTATTGATGATTGTATCCTGCTTGGGATTTTATTTGTGTCTACCGTCCGTCAGAATGAAGCACTTAACCCTCTGCAGTAAACAAATAAACAAAACCTTTACGCGGGAGGATTCATTCCTCAGTCCTACAGAATGTGACGCTTAGTCGTAATGTGTCGAACAAGGGGTTTCTCCACGCTCTGTCAACGGGCCTGTCAGTAAAGTACTTTGAGTCCCTTTTAAAGAGCTCTCTAAAGCCTTGTCTCAATGTTCAACAGCTGTAAAGGCAGAAATCTGCGTTCAATACCCAGGATTTGTAGACAGCAGCGGAGCGGATATGTGCCAACCAAAGAATAGGTTGTATTTGATTACAGCTGGTGTTAAATATCCAGCCTGCTCTCACCAAAAGGCGTGTGAATGACGCTATTTCTCTCAAGCCATCTCGCGTATAATTACAACGCATGTCATGATTTTTGCGTGTCATTTCACGCCATGTAGTCTCAATTGACTTGTATAGTGCAGAGATGGCGTTGTCATTTCACGCACAAATGTCATTGAGGGAAAACCCACGTGTTTGTATTTCTCCGCCACCTTACGGAGAAATACGAAGTGGTGGAGCTTTCTGTCAGAGGGTTTTTTTAAATCAATATTTCATGTGAAGGATGGCTGAAATAACGGGCGTGAAATGCCCTAACCCTAACCCTAACCCCTAACCCTCTAACCCTAACCCTGACCCCAACCCCTAACCCTAACCCTAACCCCTAACCCTAACCCCTAACCCTAACCCCAACCCTAACCCTAACCCTAACCCTGACCCTAACCCCAACCCTAACCCTAAGCCCAACCCTAACCCTGACCCTAACCCCAACCCTAACCCCAACCCTAACCCTGACCCTAACCCCAACCCTAACCCTAACCTCTACCCCTAACCCTAACCCCTAACCCTAACCCTAACCCTAACCCTGGGGAACTACGGGCGTTAAATGACACGCGAAAAGCTTAATATGCGTAGACATGCACGCGAAAAGTCATGAAAGTCATGAAAGTCATGATTATACGCCCTCCCATGAGACCACGTAGAAATATCATATAACAGGATTTCTCTGTCATGAACGGCACAGAGATAGCAAAAAAGACTGGACCCAATGCAGACGCAGACACAAAACGTACACCACTACAGGGAAACAGGTTAACTAAGAACGAGACGGGCGAGGAAACAGGAACAGGGAAACTACGGAGAAACAAGATACAAAATACAAACAACGATTAAATATATTTAACGACGGGAAGCGTGAAAACCACGAGTAAGGAATGCCAATGAAGGAATACAACGGTCCGGCGCTGCATGCCTGTCGGCTCAGGGTTTAAGTAGTCCTCAGGTGATCAGCGTAACAGGCTGCAGCTGGGTAAGGACACGCCTACAGGACCTGGACAACAAAACACAAAGGGGAGACACATGCAGGGAAAAACAGACAGAGGGAGACAAACTCACACAAAAGGGAAGAGAGGAGGGGACTGACAGAACCAACTCATGACATTCTCGTGCATGAATTCAGGGTGAATCAATACCCAGGGTGTGTTACGGGATGTTTTACGTAAGGGTGAGATGCATGCGGGGACAGTCACGCAAACGATCATTGGACCATTCAAGCCAGAACACAAATGGTTTTACAGCACACAGCACAAGAGGTAAAACAAATCACACACGGTATAAACGTTAGCTCTGTTATGCTAATTAATTAGCCGCTCTTGCACCATGACTTGAATACAGCCTGCTATCGATGGCATAGACACTAGATGCTAATCTGGAGCAGCGGGAGGATTTGGGCCGTGAGGGTCGGTGTTTTACAGTCTATGTCATGACACTGTGTTGAATATCACTTTAAATCAGAGATCATAAACGCTGCCTGCACTTCACTACAGTCTATGTTGGCTTACTGTTGGCTATTGTGAAAGAAATTCTCTGGAGTCCTCAGTGTTTCTCAAATCTCAAAAAATGTCTTTACTATATACTGTATGCATACAGGAGAGACGCTACCACGACCGGGTCTCCAACCATCTCTGCCTGTCTCCAAGTCACTTCAACATTTATACAGTTACATCAAAGCTCCTTACAGACACAAGGACACCAAAGTAACCAAAACACACTACCCAATGTTTATGACCCCATTGGATGTTATCAGTGTTTTACGACCCCCCAAATGTCACCATTTGCAAACCCCATGTGACGCCTTCTCCACCATCCGCCAGCACTCATTCACAGCTTGACTGTTATGTTAATCAAGGATTTACATTATAAACTAAATAAAGAGTTACAAAGAATGTAGGAAATCTCTGGTTATTTCTCACACTATGGAGGGCTTTTAGTTTGAAGGGCCAGATACAGGAAGTCGTGACACTCACTTACTGTCAGTGCAGGCAGGTCCCTTAGACACCGCGGTTAGACAGTTAATAATTAATAGCCAATCATGTCGGGAAAACATGGGACCACTTTGAAAAGAACAAAGAAGGGGAGAAACACTTCGCCCATCGCTCATCCACGACGAACACGACCTACCACCTTAAAACCCTGTAAGTAACGTTAGCCTAGCCTAGCTACCCGCCGGCGTTCCCACAGACTCCTCGCAGATTTTTTCGCACACATTCAGAATTAGAATCTGAATTAATTTGCAGGTGTCATCAACAAGAGGCAGACGTAGAGAGGCGGCTGTGCGCACTAAAATAAAATAATGTAAAATAATGGTTATTAATTCTCTTTAATCATGTTTTTCAGTTGCTGAGGCTAAACTTGGGTGTACTGCTTTAACATTTACAGCCATTAATAACCTGGATCCAGCACCGTGACTTTCTCTCAAACTGCACCAGAATGATGCTTTTTAACTAACTAACAATTTACAGCCGGTAACAAACACTGTTGGTTGGTGAACTTACCACATTGCTTGTGTTTAATGTTGATGCAGATGTTAGCACACCTGAAAAACTCATGAAATCTTTCCTATTTCTGCAGAATGTGTGTGTGTGTGTGTGTGTGTGTGTGTGTGTGTGTGTGTGTGTGTGTGTGTGTGTGTGTGTGTGTGTGTGTGTGTGTGTGTGTGTGTGTGTACACTTGTATAGTTGTCTTTTCGGGGACCACTCTTCTAATTTGCCCAAGTGAGGACATTTTGGCAAGTCCTAACTTTTTCCAATCCCTGTTATGGGGGTTAAGGTTGACGACTGAATAAGTGTGTGTGTGTGTGGTATGTGTGTGTGTGTGTGTGTGTGTGTGTGTGTGTGTGTGTGTGTGTGTGTGTGTGGACGCATGCGTGTGTGTGTGTGTGTGTACATTTGTATAGTTGTCTTTTCGGGGACCACTCTTCTAAATTTCCCAAGTGAGGACATTTTGGCCAGTCCTACCTTTTTCCGATCCCTGTTATGGGGGTTAAGGTTGAGGACTGAATAGGTGTGTGTGTGTGTGTGTGTGTGTGTGTGTGTGTGTGTGTGTGTGTGTGTGTGTGTGTGTGTGTGTGTGTGTGTGTGTGTGTGTGTGTGTGTGTGTGTGTGTGTGTGTGTGTGTGTGTGTGCGTGCGTGTGTGTGTACATTTGCATAGTTGTCTTTTCGGGGACCACTCTTCTAATTTTCCCAGGTGAGGACATTTTGGCCAGTCCTAACTTTATCCGATCCCTGTTATGGGGGTTAAGGTTGAGGACTGAAGAAGTGTGTGTGTGTGTGTGTGTGTGTGTGTGTGTGTGTGTGTGTGTGTGTGTGTGTGTGTGTGTCTGTGTGTGTGTGTGTCTTGGGAGGAAGCTCACAAAAAGACCAATTTCCTCTCTTCTTGAAGGGGCGTGCGAGGTGAGTCTTGCTCGCTGCTCGTGTTTTCCCCAGAGGAAGCAGTTAGAGATGAGCCGCTGAAATCCCGGTCCAGGCCCCAGCGCTGAAACGTCAGGGGGAAGATGAGACGCTGTGAGTACAGCTCAGCGTCCATCGCTTTAGAAAATGTAAACCAACAGACACAGAAATGCGCAGGGCAATAGAGAAGCAATTTAGCAGCAGAAGCAGCAGCTCCAGTCTGTGGCCTCTCAGCGAGCGTCCTGTGGGAGGCTGCCGTCCATTTATGAAGCAATAAAAACAAGGCTGCCCGGCGGTCAATTTATGCAGACGCCACTGTATCGACAGAAATAAACACAAGCAGATGAAACTGCTGAGCACTAACTAAACACTTCAAATATGTGTGTGTGTGTGGGTGTGTGTGTGGGTGTGTGTGTGTGTTGAACCCAGCCTGCTGTTGCAGCAGTTTCAATGTTCAATCGCAGGCAAAGATGCATCTCTGACCCGTTCTGCAAAATCCTTTCTGATGGTGAAGCTCTCTCCAACTCCAACCATGTGAAGCTGTGTGTGTGTGTGTGTGTGTGTGTGTGTGTGTGTGTGTGTGTGTGTGTGTGTGTGTGTGTTTGGGGGGGGGGTAACCGAAAAAATGGATGTTTCTCGAGGGAATAGAAAATCTCTTCTCTTCCAGCTGTGATTGGTTTTTCCTCCACATTCCTTCATCATAATAACAACTGGATTCTGGTGTCTCACACACACACGCACACACACACACACACACACACACACACACACACACACACACACACACACACACACACACACACACACGTTCTCTCTTCCTCCATCCCACGGATCATTACTGTTTTATCACTCTTTAAGGACACACACACCGACCCACTGCTTCAATGTTTATTTTGTCTTATAGCTTTTTTTCTTTATCTAATTGAGTTGTTTCACTTCTCTCACCTTTCCTTTGTCTTCATCATTCCTTTCTTTTTGTTGCCTACTCAGCTTTTTACCAGTTTCATCTTCTCTCCTTCTTTCATCCCCTTGATCTTTTAACCCACACTCTTGCTCTGTTTAGCTTTCTCACACAGGCCCAGGGGCACAAAGTGTCAGGGGCAAAACTACAACAACAAATGCAAAATGTCTAAAAATAGATGCAAAACCACCTCAGATGACTAAGAATGGATGCAAAACCGACACAAAAGATGCAAAATGTCTTCAAACAGATACAAAATGACCAGAAAAAGAGGCAAAACCACCACAAAAAGATGCAAAAACACTAAAAACAGATGCAAAACCACCAGAAAAAGATGAAAAATGACTAAAAACAGATGCAAAACCACCAGAAAAAGATGCAAAATGACTAAAAATAAATGCAAAACCACCACAAAAAGATGCAAAATGTCTTCAAACAGATTCAAAATGACCAGAAAAAGAGGCAAAATAACAACAGATAAATGCAAAACCACCACAAAAAGATGCAAAAACACTAAAAAAAGATGCTAAACTACCACAAAAAGATGCAAAATGACTAAAAATAGATGCAAAACCACCACAAAAAGATGCAAAGTGACCAAAAATAGATGCAAAACCACCACAAAAAGATGCAAAATGACTAAAAATAGATGCAAAACCAGCACAAAAAGATGCAAAATGACTAAAAATAGATGCAAAACCAGCACAAAAAGATGCAAAAACACTAAAAACAGATGCAAAACCACCACAAAAAGATGCAAAATGACCAAGAATAGATGCAAAACCACCACAAAAAGATGCAAAATGACTAAAAATAGATGCAAAACCACCATTAAAAGATGCAAAATGACTAAAAATAGATGCAAAACCAGCACAAAAAGATGCAAAATGACTAAAAATAGATGCAAAACCAGCACAAAAAGATGCAAAATGACCAAGAATAGATGCAAAACCACCACATAGGATGCAAAATGACTAAAAATAGATGCAAAACCACCATTAAAAGATGCAAAAACACAAAAAATAGATGCAAAACCACCACAAATGACTAAAAATAGATGCAAAACCACCACAAAAAGATGCAAAATGACTAAAAATAGATGCAAAACCACCTTAAAAGATGCAAAACCACCACAAAAAGACGCAAAACCACTGCATAACCATGCAAAATGTCCAGACTCTTTGAATTTGGGTGTGTGGGGGGTTCTTACATGTCTGTGTCCAGGGGCCCATTGTCTCCTAATCTGTCCATGCTCTGATGAAAATAAGTAGCAGTGGCTTCACCAAAGGGATTGTAAAAAGCCTTTCCTATGGTTCCTCTCTCCTCTTTGCTTCCTCTTGTGTCCCTCCTGTCCCGAGGCCGCCTACCTTCTGCTGATCCGTTCAATTAAAATGCAAGTTATTAAGATATTGGTTCATGAGAGGTTTTAGTGTTTTCGGCTTCTCTTGTGATGCTTTTATTTGAGTTACCGTATTTTCCGCACTATAAGGCGCATAGAACAGACGCTACAGTCGAGGCTGGGGTCACGTTCTGCATCCGTTAGATGGAGCTGCGCTAAAGGGAACATCAACACAACAGGGGGGGTCGTCTTGTTGCTTCCTCCACTTCGGCACCATTGATTGGTTCATGTTCAACTCTCTGGCTGCTGCTCTATTCCCGTGTTCTACTGCGTGACTAATGGCCTTGAGTGTAAACTCTGCGTCGTAAGCGTGTCTCTTAACAGGAGCCATTTTGGGCTCTTTACACAAACACACACATGGAAATGAAACGGCACGCTTCACGCAGTTGTATATCTCAACATGCACCGCGCGTTACTTCTTCTACGGGGGAAAATAGAGTCGGCGGCTGCTCACCGTAGTTGGAGACCTGCTGTGGCTCAATATTGGTCCATATATAAGGCGCACTGGATTATAAGGCGCACTGAGACATGTGAAGGTTTTTAGGTGCAACTTATAGTGCGGAAAATACGGTACTCGCTTTTCCTCCAAGTGCATTTAACCCGTTACCTCGTCTGCTCCCTCGTTTCCACTCGTTTTAGTCTGTTCATCTTCACCCTTCCTTCTCTTTTAGCCTTTCTTCCTTCTCTGTTTTCCTCTCACTCCTCTCTCCTTTCACCTGATATGCATCGCTACCTGTGGGCCAAGCCTCCCGCTGCAGCTCAGAGCGTTGATTTGTAGAAAAGTTATTCATTAAAGAGCTGATTGTGCTATTAAAGATTGATTGTGCTATTAAAGTGTTGTTTACAGGCCAGACAGCCCCCGAGAGCGTCCCCCTCCGTCTGGCTATTTATTTATCCATCGACAGCAGCAGCACGACTGGGGGACAAATAGGTTTTTTTTTACTTCGGTCATCAGCGTCACTGATCAAAGCTGCAGCCACATGCTCAGCAGGTGGGGAGTTAGCTAATGCTGTTATCACTGAATATGCAACGAGTAAGCAATCACGGTCTTCTGTCTGGTTTCAAATACAATCTGAGGGGTTGGACGGCTCGTGTTGGTGCTGATGGAGATACGGCGTGCACGTAGAGGATGATTACAGTGTATTATTTTGCTGCGATGGCTTTTAGACAAGCAGAAAAAATAAAACAAAAGGAGAGAAGAGAAAATACTCGGACTGTACTGCAGCCTTTACACGTTCAGTATACCTTTGGCTGCTGACACAGCCAACACAACCCCGGGTATGTTACCATTTCCAAATAGGTGTACACTTGCGTCTAGGGCTTTAAGGCTTGGCTGCCCGTTCATACGTTTCAAAGGGGAACGATTGGGCTGCCACGCTCAGGGGTGAAGTGGGTGTGGGCTCGCTCGGTCCGACACTCAGTTATGTACGGACTTCATTTTTGACATGTAGCACACGGACAAAACTTCAACAAACGTGATCGCACAAAAGAAAGGGAACACGTAATCGTCTCTCCTCGAGGTACTCAGGGTCACTCTTCGCCGTAACTCGCCTCCACACCTGTCCTCGAACGCCCTTTTAATAACTCAGGCAGGATGGAACTAGGTAAGTCCGCCCCCCCTAGCCTCACAGCCATACAGGACAGCCAATTTCTCCGTTAATAGTTCATACATAAAAAACATGTCTCGTGCCAGATTATTTCGTAATTCATGTCGAATGTTTCCAGCCCGTTTCCACAGCCTTGTTCGTGCCATAGAGATCTTTGGAGCGACCTTTTGTTTCCGTGGTTTATTGGCTACCAGTTTGACCTGCGTACCTCCGCATCTGAGTCCTCATTCCTGCCCAGGTCTGACATAAGGAACATAAGTATGGGCCGTAATAAGCTGCTTTTACAATCCAACCTTACAGATTTACAGATTTATTTTCATGAAGTTGGTCTGAAATTTTAATTTGCACAAAAAAGAAAGAGGTCGCGGGTCCAAGCGGCCGAAATGTGTTCCCTGAGGAGGGGGGCTGGAGTCTCCCTTAGAGAGAGGGGGAGAAGTTCAGCATCCGTGAGGAACTCGGAGTAGAGCCGCTGCTCCTTTGCGTTGAAAGGAGCCAGTTGAGGTGGTTCAGGATCATCTGGTAAGGATGAACCCTGGGTGCCTCCCTAGGGAGGTGTTCCAGGCACGTCCAGCTGGGAGGAGGCCTCGGGGAAGACCCAGGACCAGGTGGAGAGATTAGATCTCCACACTGGCCTGGGAACGCCTCAGGATCCCCCAGTTAGAGCTGGTTAATGTGGCCCGGGAAAGGGAAGTTTGGGGTCCCCTGCTAAAGCTGCTGCCCCAGCGACCCGACCCCGGATCAGAGGCTGAAGATGAGATGAGACAAAAAAGAATCATGGAAAATCCTGTATCACCCGTGATAACAGATGAATGAATGAATGAATTCTGCATATTTCACATGTGACACCTCTGTAATCATCGATATTTCTTTGTTCCTTCTGTACGGAGCGACTTTGTGTTCATGGCCTTTTTGGCTCTGTGCCACGTTCTTGACCTCAAGAAATAAATTCAGTGTTGATCCGCGAACCTCCGCATGTGAGTCCTCATTCCTGCCCGCGCCTGACAGTGACAAAACAACGGTGTTTAGCGCCCTGGGAGCCTCAGCGGGCTGGTAAAAACACCACTGAGCAGAGCATACACACACACACACACACATTAATAGCTTGTGTCTGTGATCTGAATATTTAAAAACAAGCACAATGAGCTGCTACATGTAAAAAAAAAAAAGAATTAATGAAGTCATAAATTATGCACGGAGCAATCTTTTATCGTAGAAAAGACGAATGCAATAAAACAGTAGAAACAAATTATGATGACGCCTTTGTAACAGCAGCACAGAGAGAGATTAAGTTTAGTGTCGACACTCGACAATCACTCCGCGTCTCAAGCCAGTGTTTTGTTAATTATCGTGTTTCTGAATGTGCGCATGTGTGTGTGTGTTCTCCCTGTACATAAGAAGATGCAAGACCCTGGTCTGAAGTAGCAGTGGGGGTTGGTTTCATTAGTTGATTTCACCACACGTCTTATCTCTGCACGTTGCTGCAGGAGGTTTAGGATCAAAGTTCAGCCTTAATGCTGTTGGGTTCAAGGCTCACGGTGCTTAACCCTCCTGTTGTCTTTGGGTCAAAATGACCCGCCACTGTGTTAAAAACCAAAAAAAAATCCCCTAAACGATATTTCTTTAACCTGAAATTTTATGACTTTTCCTAGTTTGGCACCCACAGTAGAAAAAGTGAAATGTTGCTTTCATTCACATTTCCATGTAAGCTACAAACAAAGGTCCAAAGGTCGTCCTGGGGTCAAAATGACCCGTGAGGCACAAAGAGTTGAACTCAAGGTCACAGAGTTATTTACAAACCTCAGAATGTTTCAATGTTTGAGTTGTTTTAATCAGTCACAGACGTAACAAGACAGATCATGGGGTCTTCTCACGGACGGCTGTGCCTTTGATCAGTCTCAGATCAATGAGTAGCAGACGTGAACGAGACAGTAGCAGACGTAAACAACACACAGGTGTTATCGCAGACTGCAGAGATTATAAAGGTGCTGCAGACGACAGGGCCCTGAACTCTGTCTGTGCTGGAGCCGTGAGTGTGCGTTATAACGCTGAAGAGGCTCTAGAGCGAGACAACTGTGATTCAGAAGAGGAAGTGGAGGATGTATCAGAAGAAGAAGATGGGGAGGAATACAACCCAGAGCAATGGGTTATGTTATTTCTCATATCTTGTATTGTACATTGTCTTCAATTGTTCAAACTGAGTCATTGGGATGGATGAAAATGCATTCAAACTCCGTTTTGCACATTTTTTTCTTTTCTTAAGGTATAGAAATGAAGTGAAGAGGGAAAACTCAGTTATTCACACATTTTGTGGTGAATGACAAGTTGTTTAGGGGGTTTAGTGAAGACGGGTCATTTTGACCCGGAGGACACGGGGTGTATACAGAAAATGAGGACAACAGGAGGGTTAATTAAGATAAACTCTTCATACTGTGGCGTGTTATCACAATTAAATTAAAAATATCCCAAAGTAGAGCCAATCAAGATAGCAAATCCCCTCATCTGCTCAAACTGAATTCCCCCCCCCCCCCCCCCCCCCCCCTGGATACGATGCTGACTAAAGACAAACACGACTTTTATTACTGACTCAAAGAGCTAAATGAGAGTTGCAAGCCCCTCTGTGATGGATAATGCCTTCTGGAGCACAGCTGAACAGTAATCTGCGTGGCAGATGCACCAGAGAGACACACAAGTCAAAAAAAAACAAGGCCCCTGCCAGAGGCCTTGTAGTGAATCACGGCACTAAACGAGAAATTTATTAATAAATGAGAATTTGCTTACGAGTGCAATCTGTGCGGATGAGCTCAAATGAGATAAATGAGTGGCAGCTAGTGCTTCCTTCGATGTGCCCTTGCAGTATCATTACTCTGGGATTTAGCTGATGATGTCCCCATCCTGCGTGACTTCTAATGAATGAAGTAGGTGCGGAGTGTCTCGCCCAAGGACGCTGACATGCAACACTGTCCTCACCAAGAACACCGACAGGATCGCCGTCAAAAATGAGCCTCGCCCAGCGGCTGTTTGACCCAGCGGCTCTGTGTTTCATGCTCATGTTGCTTGCTGATCAATCTCAGCTTCCAGGTGCACGCTGCAATCGTTGCGACTTTCACCCAGCAACTCAACCAAACTGTGCATTATGGATCTGGGCCCATAACCTGTTAACAGAGTTTGGTTTCACAGCTTAACGTATCACACTGCACGCATTTGCAACCGCAATCACGGCACACACTAGTTTTATTCTGTACAGCTGCAGGTAATCAACAGAACAGGTGAGTCACATGACCACATTACGTCGTCAACATAAATCAGAGCCGTAACAAAACAAGACTCATTCATAAAAGGGGCACAATAATTAATTAATGAGAGCACATCTCTCAACACGTCCTTTGTTCATGAGTTCATGATTAAGCCACGTGCTCACACAAGTCCTCAAACTACAAATTCATGGTGTCAGTGCCAGAACGCCCCACACGACAGCTTCCAATGTGACTCATGTGTTAGCTCCACTTTTAATCAGCGATTCAACAGCTGCCATGGCGATGTGTCTGTCGCCATGGTACGCTTCCAGCCAATCACGAGTGCAATCATATCATCAACACTCAGCTCGTCTATCTTATGAATGTTGGTGATGATTTTGACTCCCTTCATTATTTCAAAACAAGGGTAATTTAAGATCATTTCATCCAAGTTGAAAAACTCAACTTCTTGGGGATTCTTAGGGTCGGCTAACAACACATCAGCGGGACTTGGCTAAAGCTAATCTTACCTGTTGTCAGGCTCCGGGGACCAGGGACTCAAGAGGATTTGGTGAGTTGAACACAGATATGGCTTGAGGCTATGTAGCGGGGGGGTGTCTGTGAAGGTTGGCGAGTCTCAGGGTCCAGGCTGGAGGTTTGGGACGTCTGGCGAGGCAGGCTGGGTTCAGGCTCTAGGCTGGTGTCTGTAGCGTACACAGTAAGTACCATGGTGTTACAGAACTATAGTAAGTGGTAACTGATAGCATCTGGATGCTGCTTTTATCACATGTAATGCTTCGTTCTAGGATCAGTCAAACTAAAAGGACCTGTCCCGCAGAAACTCCTCCACCATCTCATCTCTGTTTAGCTCCGGATGAAACTGCATTAGCCTCCGCCATCGCTGGAAACCACAGCCCGTGTTGACTGGCGTCTTGCCTCTTGACGCATTAGTTCTTCGCCGTTCCTCTCTCTCTCTCAGACGCTCGCTCTACCGCTCTGTCGCTCTGCAGAGAGACGCCATTCAAGCGCCTTCAACTGGAAGGGACGCTGCGACTATGACAGGTAGATTGGTCAGACTTTTATCAGAAATATATGAGAATTAAATAAATGATAAATGATGAATTTCAACACCTGGTGGATTTATTTTACATTTTAGTGTTTCATACGCTGATTAAGGGGCATGAGAGAAGTAAGAATAGCTTTAAGCTAGGTGCTTGTTTGTTGTTACTATGACGATCGGGTCTGCTGAGGTCTTCTTATCATTTTAACAACCCTCATCCCTGAAGTATTTCCATCACACATTGTCCACGACAAAAAAACGCCTCATGCTGACACATCTCTACCCTCCTTTGTCATCTCTGCCTCGGGCCAGAACACATTTCTTTAGACCTGCCATCTTAAAAATGCCAACCAATAAAAACGACAAGCGGTGGCCGTGAAACTCACTCACTTATAGTGCTGCAACATATCTCTGGGAGGTCTCTGACTTTTATTCCTAATAACTTCATGCTGTCTCCTACAAATGGTCAACATTTGTTTCTTTTAACCATGAAGGCGACCTTAGCCGAACCTGAACCAAGTTGTTTAGTTGTCAAAACCTACAATGGGATGTGTCAGTATGAGGCGGTTTTTGAACCTGCGACTGAAAAAGGTCCCTTCAGTCCATGCCCTCACTGGCAACTAAGGGCGTACTCACACTGTCCTTCTGGCCGGGGCCAAAACCGTTTTTTCAGCTAAAGCCTAGTACCTTTAAGCAGTGTGAGTGCACCCGTTCCGCGCATAACTGCGGCCAGCAGGCCGTCCACGCTTGAAAGAGGTGGGCTTTAGCGGAGCCGTTTGCACATGTACGAGCACGAGCGTGAGCACGTGTACGAGCACGAGCCCTACGGCAGTAGCGTTATGTCCGCCTGTTCGGACATGTAAATAGAAGGAGGGACCATGCGCGGACATTTAACAACAACAACAATGGCGGTGAAAGGTTCACGTTGGTGTGATGCGGAGGTGGAGTGTTTACTGCAGAATTGGTCGGATGAAAAGATTCAAAAACAGTCGACAAGACGCACAAAAACTCTGCGAGGTCTGTGGAAAGATTTGTAAACAAAGCCACACACACGCGATCAACGCATGTGACGTGTTACGGCGTGATGGCGTATGGACAGCAAGAAGCATTGGCCGGCCCTGGCAATGTGAGTACAAACGGGGCTGGGGTGCGGGGGGGAGAGGGAGGAGGGACAAGTACCCTAAAGCCCGGGTCGCGGTACAGAAGGACAATGTGAGTACGCCCTAAGCCAACATATCAAACATTTCATGGGTAAATTCATCTAAAGGTATTTCGAGGCAGTACAGATGCAGACGAAAGGCACGCAAGTCGTCAGAGCAAAGGCGTGGTATGAGCAAATGGACGTCATTGTGATTAAGGGCACAGCGTCCAGGGTTTAGAGTAAATTTGACAATATACCAACACAAAACAGCCCAAGGAAGCACGAGTTGTTTCATAATAATAATAAGAAGAATGTTTATAATGATGTAAATAGCAACCCCTCGGGCCTTGGAGCTGAATCGAATGCTCTCCTTAATTTATTGCGCTCATGCATGCCGAAGTGAGTCTTTTGGGTTTCTTTTAATTTAGTACTCTTTGCTTCGTGCGGCCTGACAGGAGGGAACACGAGTGACAGGGGGAAGATTTCATTCCTTGTGACCCCGGAGGATTCACAAAGCCAGACGATAGAGTTCAGGTTCACCGGTGTTCTGCTAAATAAGGGCGCACTCACACTGTCCTTCTGCACCGCGCCCCGGGCTTTAGGGTCCTTGTCCCCCCCCTCCAGGCCCGTTTGTACTCACACTACCTGGGCCTCGGAGAATGCTTCATGGAGACAACAGTAAAGAAAGACCAGCAGCTGATTGGATGCAGAAACCCAACAGACAGGAAATCAATGTCCTGCTGAGACCGTCCAGTCATCGTGAACATCATGTTTCTGTGATGTGCTGCTGCAGATTTAATTAACGGCTCATTCCAACACTGAGAACGGCTGCAGTGGAGATTCAGAGGGTGAGGTAAAAAACAACAACAACACGATATCCGTCGCAGGAAGAATTCACTGGCTGCAAATTAGCTCAGTCAGTTCAGGGCGCCCTCCCACTGTGCCTCCGTCCCGTGCCTGTGCTTTAGGGTCCTTGTCCCCCCCTCCAGGCCCGTTTGTACTCACACTACCTGGGCCTCGGAGAATGCTTCTTGCTGCCTATACGTCATCACGCCGTAACACGTCACACGCACTGATGACGTCATGGCGATGCGTGGCTTTGTTTCCAGATCTTTCCGTAGACCTCAGAGTTTTTGTGCGTCTTGTCGACTGTTTTTGAATCTTTTCATCGACCAAATCTGCAGTAAACACTCCACCTCCGCATCACACCAACGTGAACCTTTCGCCGCCATTGTTTTAAATGTCCGTGCATGGTCCGTCCTTCTAGTTTCTAGAGAACCGCCGTAGGCCTCGTGCTCATACACGTGCGCACGCTGTGCAAACGCGCTTTACAAAAGCCCACCTCTCCCAAACGGGCCGTGGACGGCCAGCTGGCCGCAGTTATGCGCGGAGCGGTTGCACTCACACTGGTCAAACGCACTAGGCCTGACCCGAAAAACCTGTTTTAGCCCGGTGCGGAAGGACAGAGTGAATGCGCCCTTAGAGTAATTCTTCACCGCTGCAGAAATTGCGCAGGAGTTTTGGTATAAAAAGATGTAAGGTGATAATACAAACACACTCACAACAGCCGGGGACAGCAGTGAATTAAAACATCACAGTTGTATCTAAGGGTGCACTCACACTGTCCATCCGTACCGTGCCCAAACAGGTTTTACGGGTAAAGTCTGGTTCCTTTGACCAGTGTGAGTGCAACCGTACCGCGCCTTGCCGTCCACGGCCTGTTTGGGAGAGGTGGGCTTTAGTAGAGCTCGTTTGCACATGTACGAGCATGAGCATTTAGTACTTTAGTACTGTTTCAAACAGCACATTTGGAACATCAACATTAAAGTTGACAGCTCCTACTTCCCTGCTTATGTGGGAACAAACAAACCTGTGACCAGCTCACCATATTGTGTCTGTAAAATAATGTCTCAGATCACTTCTGAACGTCCCAAAACCTCTATTTTCCCTTGAACAGCGACCGTTTGAACATCCAGCAGCGTCCTGAATAAACAACAATTCAAAAGTGACATATGTTTTGTGCTTGTCAAACATACCATGCCTGACTGATCAACAACTAAGAATAACTGCTAAGGCCCGGAGCTGTTTATCAGCGATGAGTGAACGCTCCCGTGTGTGAAAAATACAAAGTCTTAACACAAGAGCACCCTCTCGAGTAATTAGCTATAAAAGTATTGACTGCAGCCTCACAATGAAACAGATTCCCCTCTGTTATCCAGGATGTCCAACAACATAAAGGGATTAGTGTCACACTTGCGAACAGATCACTAAGCACTCTACGGAGGCGATAGACATCAGTTTCACCCTCAGTGGGTTATTACTGGTATGATTTTACTGGAAGTTGTTGTCTTCTTTACTTAGCAAGATCCTCCTGCTCACCTACAAATCTCTCCATGGACTCTCACCACAACACCTCACAGATCTCCTCCACCCCTACACTCAGTCACGCTCCCCGCGCTCCTCCGACAAGGACCTGCTGGCGGACCCCCTGCACCAGGTTACGGACTTTAGGGGACAAGTCTTTCTCTGTCAACGCTCCCACACTCTGGAACAGCCGACCGCTCCATGTCCGCTCTGCCCCGTCTCTGCCTACGTTCAAAAAGCACCTCAAAACATTTATTTTCACCAAGGCCTTTGACCCCTAACCCCCCAATTGTTAAGCGACCTTGGGTACCATGAAAGGCGCTATTTAAGTAAAAGTTATAATTATTTTGCTCCTGCCCGAAAATCCTTTTCACAAATTGACAACACAAATATGATTACGTCTGTGTGGCATGGTTAAAAGTTCCAGTTATTGAAAAATAGAAAAATTCCAGGAAGGGAATGAGTCCTGACCCCAAGTGAAAGAGTTTAAGGACCTCGGGATCTTGTTCACGAGTGAGGGGACGATGGAGCGTGAGTTTGGCCGGAGAATCGGAGCAGCGGGGGCGGAGCTGCAGTCGCTCTACAGCACCGTTGTGATGAAAAGAGAACTGAGGAAGGCAAAGCTCTGGATCTACCGGTCAGTCCTGGTTCCTACCCTCACCTGTGGTCATGAAAGCTGGGTCAGGACCCAAAGAACCAGGTCGCGGGTACAAGCGGCGGTTAATGTGGCCCTGGAAAGGGAAGTTTGGGGTCCCCTGCAAAAGCTGCTGCCCCCGCGACCCGACCCCGGAAAAGCAGATGAAGATGAGATGAGAAAAATAATTATGTGGATAATTTCAACAGTGCCACCGAGGTTAAAAAGAGCCAAGGACACTAGTAAAAACACAGGTTCTTTAAAATCACGGTTGAGTAGAGTTAAAAACACAATTGGGCAAACAGTTGGCTGGCTCTGTTTCTGCTCTGGTCCCCCATCCATCTACCTGCTGTGGGTCCTGGCATCCACCCACGTTTCCCCACTGCTCTCCTGGCTGTGGGTGGCCCTGGCGGCCGTGTACCCGGGTCAGCCTTCCCCTGCTTCCTCGTGGCCCTCTCTCTCAGCAACCTCAGGCTGTGGGCCCTCTGGCGACCTGGCTGCCCTGTGGCGACCTGGCTGCCCTGTGGCGACCTGGCTGCCCTGTGGCGACCTGGCTGCCCTGTGGCGACCTGGCTGCCCTGCGTGCTCGGGTCCGCCCAACCCTCTCTCCTTCCCCCCTTTGCTCTCTGAATTAAAGAAGGGTTTTATACCTGCATTTGCCACCAGCTGTGTCTCATTTCGCTGAATAGCGTTCGTCCGTGTGCAGTTCAGGGTCAGCTTGGTAAAAGGAAACGCCGCATGCAGTTCAAGATAACACAACCGCTGTAAAACAACAATAAAACACACCATGCAATAATAAAATCACAGCAAGGCAAAAAAAATATGAACACTAAAACTGACCCTGTCACGTCTGCTGTAGCCGGTCAACATCCCTCATCAGGAGGTCATTTTCATGGATCCAGCTTTGCTAGCTTATCGTGTAATGCTAATAGGCTCCTCTGCCTCGACCATGATTGGGCAACGCCATGTCTATCAGTGTTTTCAGTCCTGAAATCATGTTCTTAGTCATTTCGAATCAAGGACAATCTCCTGCCTAGCTCTACTGCATCATGTGACACCTGTATATTTCACTCTTGAGACTCCAGCTGATACTCTCATCTCTGGAAACTTGTGATGAGTGCAGCATGCGACGCTATTAGCATCAAGGTTAAGTCTCTACTGCTGTGAAGAAAGAAAATCAGTGGAATATGAAAATTCTCCCCCTGAAACCCAATTATTTTTGGATTGTTTCATGCTCCTGCTTCATGCTAGCTGTGACAGACTCGCTGATTACCGATACGGCTCTCAGAGGCAGTGGGGCAGACTCATTAGGAGTAATTCATTCGTTTATGTCATGAGTAAAACACACTACGGAAAGCCACAGTTGACCGTCTGGGCTGATTGTTCTGTCACAGCGAAAATAGGCCAACCTTTGGAAATGATTAGACGGTGGTGACTGCAGAGTTGTGTTGATAGGTATGTGTGTAACTATGGAAAACTCCACACTGATTGGCTCTATGTGATGCACTGTCTGTAAAGACGCTGTTTTCAGTCTACACCTTGCACATTTCTCACACTGTTCTCGTCAAAAGTCAGGCGGACAACCACCAAATGGCTCGTCTTGTATGGCCAGAACTACCTCCAGAGTGCTGTGTCAGTGTTGGAGTTTGGTCTGGAACAGGTTCATCTATCTAACAAAGGTTATGCACAAAAATCTGTATGATATATTATGCAACAAACATGATATTCTACTTAATGCTGTGAGACGGAAACCAAGAGTGAACTGCAATGTTAATGTTAGGCAACAGAAGGTGGTGGTTTAGTTTAGGCACCAAAGTACTTAGTGCTCTTACACTACGTCATCTGATTTCCTTCTTTCCTCCAGTCTTAATTTCTGCAGTAATAAGTACGCGGTGTGGGGATTTTTAAACATAAAGTTTATTTTTGTCACTATATGCAATGATAGAACTGTAAAAGTCATTGTCAACATGTTCTCAGACTCCAAAGCTATCAGCACGGGTGCACCCCGAGGCTGTGTTCAACCAGATCGTTTTAGTTTCAAGTTTCTCTGACGACACTTCAGTACCAGCGCACGGCCCCCTCATCCTACTTTTCCAAAATACAGAGTTTTGTTAAGTAGTGTGACGAGAATCAGCTCACTATAAACGTTAAAAGGACAGAGGAAATGGTGCTGGACCCAAAATCAAAAGGGGACCATAGTCCACTGTGCATCCAGCGGGGGGAAAATCCACCAAGTCAACTCCTACAGGTCTCTTGGTATCCACCTCCAGAAAAGACGGTGTTTGGTGTCAATCCGAAAGTTATGATTTTATTTTATCAGGCAGTGCTAGAGAGCATTCTGCGGTACGGGATGTCGGCTTGGTACGGTAACCTTTCTTTCCAGCTGAAATAAAAAATTGACGCCTGATTCATTCGGCTATGAAGGTGAAGGGGAGGTCTGAAAGGCTCCAGTCCATCGTTGAGCAGCCTGTGCTCAGATGAGAAAATACTATCTGATCTACACAGAGTCAGGTAGACGCTACAGAGTCCCCACATGCAGGCTGAACCACTTTAGGAACTCATTTGTGCCCACCTCAATAAGGATCCTAAAGGCCCACATGCAAAAGACCACTTGGCCAAGCAGAGAGAACAAATAGTATATAATATTGGCGAGTAAGGACAATCACTGCAACCAAACAAAGCTGTTCAGGTGTTGTAGTGTCCACCTGCAGGATGTCCTGCTCATCATCGCTGCTGTACCTCCGTATTATTGTCCATGTTCTGCGGCTGGAGACTGGAGGTGTTGTTTGACACCATCTGGCTCTCAGTCAGGAAGCAGACTGTTTGATTAAAGGACGCAATTACCATAGAACAGGTTTGGTCGAGTCCCCCAGCGAGGATTAAGAAGATACACCCGGTCAATTGTACACACTCACACCAGGGAGCTGCTTCGTGCCGTCTGACAGGAGGGAACACGAGTGACAGCGGGAAGATTTCATTCCTTGTGACCCCGGAGGACTCACAAAGCCAGACGATACAGTTCAGGTTCACCGGTGTTCTGACTAAATTAGAGAAATTCTTCACCGCTAAAAAGATGCAAGGTGATAATTTAAACACACTCACAACACCCGGGGACAGCAGTGAATTAAAACGTCACAGTTGAATCTAAGGGCGCACTCACACTGTCCATCCGTACCGTGCCCAAACAGGTTCCATGGGTAAAGTCTGGTTCCTTTGACCAGTGCGAGCGCAACCGTACTAGGAGCGGCACGCTTGCCGTCCACGGCCCGTTTGAGAGAGGTGGGCTTTAGTAAAGCGCGTTTGCACATGCACAAGCACGAGCGTGCGCACGTGTAAGAACACAAGGCCTAGCTCTGACGTAATTTTATGTGCACCTGTCGCTCTCACCCTCCTTCTGCTTGTCTCCCCCTCACATGTGTTCAGACTCGTCCGAGCCCCCGGTCGCACTCACGTCTCCTCCAAATGGTCGTTTCACCTTTTCAACAGAAGGTAATATGAAAAAATGAAGAAGAAAACGTAAGGATATGGCGCTTTAGGAATATCATTTATGCTCAAATTCACTTTTCTCACGATTTGACTCGGGGTCACAGTGGTTTTTCATTAAAAAAGAAGTGGGTCGCCTGAATAAAAGTTTGGGAAAGTTTCCCCTTTTTCAAACACTTAACTGACTTAGGTCGCACTCACACTGTCCATCCGTACCGTGCCCAAGCACGTTTCACGGCTAAAGTCTAGTTCCTTTGACCAGTGTGAGTGCAACCGTACCCCGTCTACCACGTTTGGGAGAGGTGGGCTTCTGTAAAGCACGTTTGCACATGTACGAGCACGAGCGTGCGCACGTGTACGAGCACGAGGCCTACGGCGGTTCTGAGGTCATTTCCTGTGCGCCTGTTGGGACGTAGAAAAAAGAAGGAGGGACCATGCGCGGACATTTAACAACAATGGCGGTGAAAGGTTCACGTTGGTGTGATGCGGAGGTGGAGTGTTTACTGCAGATTTGGTCGATGAAAAGATTCAAAAACAGTCGACAAGACGCACAAAAACTCAGAGGTCTACGGAAAGATCTGGAAACAAAGCCACGCATCGCCATGACGTCATCAATGCGTGTGACGTGTTACGGCGTGATGACGTATAGGCAGCAAGAAGCATTCTCCGAGGCCCAGGTAGTGTGAGGACAAACGGGCCTGGAGGGGGGGACAAGGACCCTAAAGCACGGGGCACGGGACGGAGGCACAGTGGGAGGGCGCACTAAACTGACTGAGCTAATTTGCAGCCAGTGAATTCTTCCTGCGACAGATATCGTGTTGTTGTTTTTTACCTCACCCTCTGAATCTCCACTGCAGCCGTTCTCAGTGTTTGAGTGAGCCGTTAATTAAATCTGCAGCAGCACATCACAGAAACACGATGTTCACGATGACTGGACGGTCTCAGCAGGACATTGATTTCCTGTCTGTCGGGTGTCTTCATCCAATCAGCTGCTGGTCTTTCTTTACTGGTGTCTCCATGTCTCCAGATCAAACGATCTCACTTAGCTAGGCCTAAGCACGGGACGATACATGTACATGTCACAGTTACCCTGCCAACATGAATGTGAATCAAGATATTTTCCATATAACCATTAAAATATACTTCAATCTCTCAAAATGCCACTAAAACATTTCTACTTCTTTCAAATGACAAGATGGTTTTCTGTAAAATGAAATATACTCGAGAGGAAAAACTCTAGAGGTCTTGGACTTCCTAGTTTAGTAAAGGTTAAATATATATATATGTATATATTTATGTCTCTCTGTGTCTCTGTGTTTTTGTGTCTCTCTTCGTCTCCGTCTCTCTCTGTGTCTCGTCTCTCTCTCTCCATCTCTCTGTGTCTCTCTCCGTCTCTGTCTCTCTCTGTGTCTCGTCTCTCTCTTTGTCTCCTCTCCGTCTCTCTGTGTTTCTCAGTGTCACTCTGTCTCGTCTCTCTGTCTCTCTCTCCGTCTCTCTGTGTATCGTCTCTCTCCATCTCTCTGTCTCTCTCTCCGTCTCTGTCTCTCTCTCCGTCTCTGTCTCTCGTCTTTCTCCGTCTCTCTCTGTCTCTCTGTGTGTCTCTCTCTCTCTCTGTCTCTCTCTCCGTCTCTCTGTCTCATCTCTCTCTCTCCGTCTCTCTGTGTCTCTGTCTCTCTGTGTCTCTGTCTCTCTGTGTCTCTGTCTGTCTCTGTGTCTCTGCTGTGCTTGTCCACAACATTGCAACATCATACTTGATGGTAAAGTGCTCCGATTATCTCCGTCCTCACCATCTCTGTGGTCGGTGAGAGGATGAGAGGATTGTGGAGAGGAAGGCACAGAGGGAACCCTGTAGGGCTGTGTGTGTGTCTGTGTGTGTGTGTCTGTGTGTGTGTGTGTGTGTGTGTGTGTGTGTGTCTGCGTCTGTGTGTCTGTGTCTGTGTCTGTGTGTGTGTGTGTGTGTGGTTTTAAAGCAAGCATAGAAGGTCTTTACCAGAGGAAACCATGACAACACGTTTGTTACCTCCCCATTCATCAAGCTCAGCTGCCGGTGTGTGCGTGTGTGTGTGTGTGTGTGTGTGTGTGTGTGTGTGTGTGTGTGTGTGTGTGTGTGTGTGTGTGTGTGTGTGTGTGTGTGTGTGTGTGTGTGTGTGTGTGTGTGTGTGTGTGTGAGTGTGTGTGTGATAAACTTGTGGAAGCGGGTCGCCACAATTACGCTTCCTTACGTTTCAAAAACAGGTCAAAGTCGTGTGTTTTGGGACCCGTCCACCGCACCGACCCTCCTCCGTATGCGGAGATCAGCGGTCTTATGCTACGACATCTCATTATAATACGCGCAACACACACACATTAATGTGCGTTACACACTGTAACACATTTTCTGTCCTCATCCTTCATAAAGCAGAACTGTTAACGTCTCCTCTCTGAAGGCGTCTGTGCTACAAAAGAAAAGATCTTCTCTTTTCCTTTCATCTATACATTTAGACAATGAGCATGAGATGGATGACAGCTTTTAGTGTCGGGTACCACATCAATCATTAACAAGATGCAAAATGTCTTTCAACTGGAGACCGTGTTGGGGAATGTGTCTGTTTGTAGACGCTCTGTTAATCTTCTCTGTGGCACTTCGGGGATGTCCTCCAAAGGATCCGGCCTCAGGAGTGGGACAGCTTTTAATCATATATTTACAAACAATACATGCAACTTTGTGTTTTGTTGGATTGTATGTTTACATTTCTTCTCCTCTCTGGCCTGATATATTACCAAAGACCTGAGAACAAGGCCTGAGCACTTAACTCAGTCCGCAAGTCGACACTTAGGGCGCACTCCCACTGTGCGTCCGTCCCGTGCCCCGTGCTTTAGGGTCCTTGTCCCCCCCTCCAGGCCCGTTTGTACTCACACTACCTGGGCCTCGGAGAATGCTTCTTGCTGCCTATACGTCATCACGCCGTAACACGTCACACGCATTGACAACATAGGGCTGTGGGAACATAGGGCTGTGGGAACATAGGGCTGTGGGAACATAGGGCTGTGGGAACATACTGTAGGAACGACCCCACTGCGGGTGCCAGCACTTCTGCGTTGACTTCATTCATCGGCACCAGAAGTCACCACTTGAGTAGCTTTTGAGTCTGTTTTGTGCTCCCTCTAAAATCCTTTGTTGTCAATTGTGTCAAAATTAATAATACAAATAATAATAATTCAAACAAACATGAGTGGCCACCATCGCTCCCACTCACCTCTCTCTTTCTCCTCTTCTCCTTCTCCTTTCATCCGTCTGTGTGCGTCTCTGCATCACAGTTCAATTTGAAATAAATTGTGTATCCCGAAGCCTTTCAGTGCATTTCAATGCAAACAACACACTGCTTTTATTTCCACGCTTTCTCCTGTGGCCTTCCTGTCTGCCCACGGCCAGCGGTGTGTGTGTGTGTGTGTGTGTGTGTGCATGTGCGCGCGTATGTGTGTGTGTGTGTGTGTGTTACCTCTCAGGAACATAAATATAATAACTTCATTTCATCCCATATCAGTGATTTTATCTCAATGAGCTTTGAGTGTATTCTGCTCTCAGGCTCAATCTATCAGTTTCTGTGTGTGTGTGCGCGCGTGTTTGTGTATGTGTGTGTGTGTGTGTGTGTGTGTATGCAATAATTGCATGTGCATCAGTGTTGCATATTGCATTGGACTATAACTGTGTTTCCTCTATAGGGTCACATTCATATTCATAAACTCTGCAGAACAATATGGATGCACACAGCGTTCTTCTACGACAGGAACTTTAATATTAGGAGGAAGGATTGCTCGGCCGATGAATGAATATTCTGCGTTCCAGTGAAAATGAATCTGGTGTTGGTTCCATTAATGGACTGCGGTGCGTCTCTACTGCCTGCAGACACCTCCGTGCACGGACGCTGTCTCTGCCACAGCTGCTGTCTCACATGGACTGTCCCCTGTGAGACTCGTGTCCATCTGGAGACGCGCTTCAAACAGGGCTGAGCACAAGGTGAAGCATATGTCCAATGTTGAGGTGATGCACACCTGTCACACTGCACAAACTGCAACAGTCACACACTGTTTTATGATGAGTCAGCCATCTTAGTTTAGTGTTGCATCCATTTCCTGGTCATTTACGTTTAAAGTTCAAACCTTTCCTGCCGTCCCCGGGTCCCACCTGTCTCTCATCGCCCTAATCAGCCACTCAGTATGCACACCTGTCCACAGAGCTTTCCTCACGTACCACATCAGCCATCGAGCTCCACAGCTGCAGCGCTGCGGTGCTGCGGTGCTGCGGCGCTGCTTCTGTTAGCTCCCCATCGCTGCCTCTTCATTCTTCTTTCTTTGCTGTTGTGACTAGAAGTTTACGTTGGTATGTTTCTTAATTTATTGTTTAATGTTTATAGAGTAATAATACCCTGTCTTATGCTTCAACACATTAACAAGAAAGTTTACCATTTTTGGTTTGTGGCGTCTGTTCTGTGCCACGTTCCTGCCTGGGTCTGACAGCGCTTTGATCACCATGGGCAGAAAGGATTGTTTAGAAAAGTAAAGTACCTTTTTCCCGTATGTAGGTGGTTTTACGCTGTTTTCTGTTTCAAACGTGTCATTTAGATGTCATTTCTAGGAGACCATATCTCTTCATCTCATCTCATCTTCAGCCTCTTATTCAGGGTCGGGTCTCGGGGGCAGCAGCTTTAGCAGGGACCCTGAACTTCCCTTTCCCGGGCCACATTAACCAGCTCTAACTGGGGGATCCGGAGGCGTTCCCAGGCCAGTGTGGAGATCTAATCTCTCCACCGGGTCCTGGGTCTTCCACGAGGCCTCCTCCCAGCTGGACGTGCCTGGAACACCTCCCTAGGGAGGCGCCCAGGGTTCATCCTTACCAGATGATCCTGAACCACCTCAACTGGCTCCTTTCAACGCAAAGGAGCAGCGGCTCTACTCCGAGTTCCTCACGGATGCTGAACTTCTCCCCCTCTCTCTAAGGGAGACTCCAGACCCCCTCCTGAGGAAACACATTTCGGCCGCTTGTACCCGCGACCTGGTTCTTTGGGCCCTGACCCAGCTTTCATGACCACAGGTGAGGGTAGGAACCAGGACTGAGCGGTAGATCTAGAGCTTTGCCTTCCTCAGCTCTCTTTTCATCACAACGGTGCAGTAGAGCGACTGCAGCTCCGCCCCCGCTGCTCCGATTCTCCGGCCAAACTCACGCTCCATCGTCCCCTCACTTGTGAACTTGATCCCAAGGTACTTGAACTCCTTCACTTGGGGTAAGGACTCATTCCTGACCTACATATATCTTTCTTTAACTTAAATATGTCGTTGCCTCATAAATGTGATAATCAGCTAACGGAGACATTTGGAGGAGCTAATACATTCCCTGCCAGTCAGCGCCGCTGTTACAGACGCATAAGGGGGAAATCTTCCATGGTTCACACTGTGCTACGAGCTGTACGCCTCTGTACTCTCGTGTGTTGTTTCTCCATCTGGAGCTTTCTGGTTGAAGATCTGGCTCGTGTTTCATGTTACACCCTGCCTGTATATTTGAAGATGTTTACCTCCCACACGTTGAGGATGGCAGTGAAGTTGTGAAGTCCCCCCGCGGGAGGGAGAGACGTCCCAGACTATCTTTGGGGAGCTGTTTTGCATTTAAGGACAGCCTGTTGGCTCTCGGTTCACTCCTTCTTCCCTGTGGATTATATTTAGACTGTGAGAACATAACGTTCCCCGTGGGAAGACGGCTGCAACTTTCACTGTTTAAGCAGAGCCGCCGCAGTGTGTTCTGTTAAATAATGTGATGTTTACGAAGACAGATCACCTCGAAGATCGTTTAAATATATATAACAATACATCATTAGCTCCAAAACCATAGGTGATTGCCTTCAAATGTGTTTTATTTGAGGTAAATGTGATCAGTTTATACGTTTTGAAGCTTTGGGCGACTGACTGCTTGTCTGGCTCACCGGGAAATTGAACAAGTTTGACTTTGTGCAAATAAATCAAGAATTGGAGAACAGACTCTTTAGAAAGTCATGAAGCATAGAGCTGCAGGAAATCATCTCAGTCCGACTCGTATTGGTGGTGTCTTTTCATGAACGGTGCGGGGAAATGACACCGGGAGACTGGACCCAAATGCAGACACGGACACGGGGTAAAAGTACAAACAAAACGTTTAATATAAACAACAAACAAACGTGAAACAACTACAGGGTAACAGGAATACTAAGACTAGACGGTCAAGGGAAAACAGGAACGAGGAAAGGACGGACGGTCAGGGAACAGGACGAGGAAACAGGAACGAGGAAACGACGGACGATCAGGGAACAGGACGAGGAAACAGGAACGAGGAAACGACGGACGATCAGGGAACAGGACGAGGAAACAGGAACGAGGAAACGACGGACGATCAGGGAACAGGACGAGGAAACAGGAATTCTGGCAACGAGACAGGGGATGACACGGACTATATACACATGAAGGGAGGGGAAGACACTGACTATATACACATGAAGGGAGGGGAAGACACTGACTATATACACATGAAGGGAGGGGAAGACACGGACTATATACACATGAAGGGAGGGGAAGACACGGACTATATACACATGAAGGGGGGGGAAGACACGGACTATATACACATGAAGGGGGGGGAAGACACGGACTATATACACATGAAGGGAGGGGAAGACACAGACTATATACACATGAAGGGAGGGGGAGACACGGACTATATACACATGAAGGGAGGGGAAGACACAGACTATATACACATGAAGGGAGGGAAGACACGGACTATATACACATGAAGGGAGGGGAAGACACGGACTATATACACATGAAGGGGGGAAGACACGGACTATATACACATGAAGGGAGGGGAAGACACGGACTATATACACATGAAGGGGGGAAGACACGGACTATATACACATGAAGGGAGGGGAAGACACGGACTATATACACATGAAGGGAGGGGAAGACACTGACTATATACACATGAAGGGAGGGGAAGACACGGACTATATACACATGAAGGGAGGGGAAGACACGGACTATATACACATGAAGGGAGGGGGAGACACGGACTATATACACATGAAGGAGGGGGAACCACAGGTGGAAACAATCAAGGATCAGGGGAGGACGTCAGACCGGTGACACAAGAGGAAGTGACCTGGAACGAGAGGAGAGTTACTTTTCAAAATAAAACAGGAAATTCACAAGACAAAAACCCAAAGACAGGACAGACCTCACCGCGGTGTGACACCTTACTGCTATAAGTAAGTTGTAGGTCCCGATATAGCATATGAAAATAATGAATACAGTCCAGTAAAGGGCCGTGTGGCTGCAGGTTTTCATTCCAACCAAGCAAGAACACACCTGACTCGACTTACTCAATCACCTGAACTGTCTTCACACAGTTGATTTGTTGGACCAGGTGTGTTTTTGACCCTTTACTGGATCACTTTGACACCCATGCTCTAAATGGACTGCATCTATGTAGGTTGCATTGCGGTATTTAGGGAACGAACCATCATCGATCTTCCCATTGGTAGAAAACCAACGGATAAACTTGTAGGAGTCAACCCCCTTCCCTCAATCCACTTGGTATTCCTAACCCGCTGCACACAGCATACGCTTTATGAAAGCCATCATGCCCCTGAGGACACTCTGTGCTTTGATTGTGCTGCTGATGATTTCCAGCTGTTCCTCATGCTCTTTGTTGCTGTGATTATTGGTTGTACTGTCCCCATTATCACAGCAAAACTGGCCTCCTCTCGCTGTGTTAATCGTGTGTTATTTGCATTCCTTTAATTTCCGTTAGAGGTTGGATAGTTTTTTCGTTTCTTTGTGTTTTAAATTGTGAATTTGGTTCAGTGAATTAGGTGCAAAATTGACCTTCTGCTTCTTAATGGGACGTACTTCCCTGTGGTTGTGTGACATTTTGACTCAAAGCAGCAGTCACTCACCGTCTTTTGTTTGGGAGTGAACAGTCATGGCTTCCTTCACCTCTTCCCACTGAAACATTTTTACCCTTCAAACTCTTCAAGGCCTTGCTCGGCTCTTTGTTAGCCATCGACCAGCTCGACTGTTGTTGCAGAAAGAATAACTCCAGCTGCTCTCTGTGAGGAGTCTAGGTATCAAACTAGCCAATTGGTTATAACTTAACTATAACTAAGGTCGCGGGTACAAGTGTCCGAAATGTGTTTCCTCAGGAGGGGGGCTGGAGTCTCCCTTAGAGAGAGGGGGAGAAGTTCAGCATCCGTGAGGAACTCGGAGTAGAGCCGCTGCTCCTTTGCGTTGAAAGGAGCCAGTTGAGGTGGTTTAGGATCATCTGGTAAGGATGAACCCTGGGCGCCTCCCTAGGGAGGTGTTCCAGGCACGTCCAGCTGGGAGGAGGAGGCCTCGGGGAAGACCCAGGACCAGGTGGAGAGATTAGATCTCCACACTGGCCTGGGAACGCCTCAGGATCCCCCAGTTAGAGCTGGTTAATGTGGCCTGGGAAAGGGAAGTTTGGGGTCCCCTGCTGGAGCTGCTGCCCCTGCGACCCGACCCCGGATAAGAGGCTGAAGATGAGATGAGATGAGATTTACTATAATTGAAACATCAAGGTTAGCAGACACTTCATTTCCCAACATGTCCTCACAGTCATACCACAAATGATCATGAGTATGGTTAGGGTTCAAATGAGTATGCCCGTCACAGACACAAGTATGTAATGTATTTACGTCCATGATGTCAACATGGTTATGTATAATTAAGTACTAACCAAGTTACGCTGCCTAACTTCAAGTGAGTAAATGCTGACTTTTGGTTTCACACTAAACACAAACAAAGGCCTTCTGGATGAAAGTGTTGTTTGGCCCATCCATCGCCCCACCTTGTCACAATAGGTGCATCTCCATTAGGGTCGAAAACACAGAATACGGCGGATCTCCCACGCCAAAACGCCCCTAATTTGCATGTGAATTGTCTTTGTCTCTGTCCTGTCTTTGGGTTTTTGTCAGTTTTATTTTGAAAAGTAACTCTCCTCTTGACACAACTCTCCGGTGACACAAGAGGAAGGGCAAGTGACCTGATCACTTGCCCTTCCTCTTGTGTCACCGGTCTGACGTCCAAGTGACACCTGTGACAACCCAGGGTGTCCTCATCCACTGTGAGTACATACAACTATGAAACATAATACACTGTTGGAGTCGGTTTGTAACACACCTCATAAGTGGAAAGATCTAATATCACATGTCACCTGTGCCTATGCATGAGTTTCTCTCAGGTGAACTTGATCAAAACTACACAACTGCACTTTATATTAATTTTTGCCAGTTCACGGGCAGCTTCGACTCTTCCAGCTGTGCCAAAAGTTCTAATGAGGCCTCAAAACCGATCCAAACAGGGTCAACATGCCTCCTCCTGCTGCGAGCAGGGAGCGAGTGGCTTCATTTTTTATTTATTCTCTGTTCTTTTAGACCTATTTTGAATTTTGCACATTGCAATCCATCTTTATGCAGTTCTCCTGAACCTCACCTTTGCTCTGCTGTGAAGACGACTGTTGATACAAAGAACCAAGTTAATGCACCACGAGGATGAGCTCTGAACAAGCCGGTCTTCACGTATCTGTGGTTTGAATGAGACGCACGTTTGTGGCTTCACCAGATTTTCTCCTGGAGCAGAGTTGCAGCAGAACACCCAAACAGGTTTTACAGGTAAGGTCTAGTTCGTTTGACCACTGTGAGTGCAACCGCTCCGCGTCTAGCTGCGGCCAGCTGGCCGTCCACGGCCCGTTTGGGAGAGGTGGGCTTTAGTAAAGCACGTTTGCACATGTACGAGCACGAGCGTGCGCACTTGTACGAGCACGAGGCCTACGGCGGTTCTGAGGTCATTTCCTGTGCGCCTGTTGGGACGTAGAGAAAAGAAGGAGGGACCATGCGCGGACATTTAAAACAATGGCGGCAAAAGGCTGACGTTGGTGTGATGCGGAGGTGGAGTGTTTACTGCAGATTTGGTCGATGAAAAGATTCAAAAACAGTCGACAAGACGCACAAAAACTCTGAGGCCTACGGAAAGATCTGGAAACAAAGCCACGCATCGCCATGACGTCATCAATGCGTGTGACGTGTTACGGCGTGATGACGTATAGGCAGCAAGAAGCATTCTCCGAGGCCCAGGTAGTGTGAGTACAAACGGGCCTGGAGGGGGGGACAAGGACCCTAAAGCACGGGGCACGGGACGGACGCACAGTGTGAGTGTGCCCATAGATGCACAACACAGATACACATAAATACTGGAGGAGGTCGTAACAGGAGTTAAGGAGTTATTTGCTTCCAAATGTGGAAAATAGACTGATTTTAAAACTTTACACATTATCTGTTTGCTTAACAAACATTTATCAAAGTAAATGAGTCTATCCAGCGCAGAAGAGTAAAAAGCAGCAAAGCGCTGTGGTTGGCTGGTCGGGCTGTGGCGACTCTGGCGAGGTCTGAATACAAAGCACGAGGCTGCTGGGAGAGCTCACTCACACAGAACTCCACGCATGAATAATGAAAACACAGAGTTGGGAGAGATAGCTGCTCCAACTTTTCTGTTTGTGTGTGTGTGTGTGTGTGTGTGTGTGTGTGTGTGTGTGTGTGTGTGTACCAGCTGCTGTAGCAGAGTGACTAGAGTGAAAATGTGGATTTGGAGTCTGGGGAGGGAAAGCACAATTTACTACAGTCAGCAATTTAACTGCTGCAGCTCTTCTCTCTCTCTCACACACACACACACACATACACACACACACACACACACACACACACACACACACACATGGATGCATTGGCAGTCACCACACATAAACACGAAGGCCAGCAGATGTTTTATAATTCTCTTTCATGCACGTACACATGCACATTTTTATTTGTTGACTACTCTGTAAAGTGTCCTGAGATAACTTTTGTTATGATTTGGCACTATAAATAAAATTGAGTTGAATTGAATTGAATTCTTTGTACATCCCCGAACCAATAAACGTGTCTGTAACACAAACCTCAGTTTTACTTTAACCCTTAAAGTCTAAACTCTCGAACAGCATGTAAAACAAAAACATGTATTTTATTTTGAAAAACTAAAATCGGACCTCACTCTCCTCAGCCGTCATTTGACAAAGCAGTGTCTTTGAACTGCTGCTGATCTAAACTAAAAATCGGGAAAATTTGTTTATATAATATTTGCAAAAAAGTTAAAAACAAAATCCATTTCAATCACGCGTTAAAGACCTCAGATAACACGGTCGATCCAAACCGTGAGGTTGTTTTGGGTCCTCTGTGAGTGTTTGGTGAGTAAAAAGGGGTTTTTGAGCGATATGTAAACATCCATCTACGACAAATGACAAAGCTAGGACTGTATGAAGTGTACACACACACACACACACACACACACACACACACACACACACACACACACACACACACACTTAACTAAACCTTGACCCTGACCCCAACCTTAACCCCCATAACAGGGATCGGAAAAAGTTAGGACTGGCCAAAATGTCCTCACTTGGGAAAATTAGAAGAGTGGTCCCTGAAAAGACAACTATCAAGTGTACACACACACACACATACACACACACACACACACACACACACACACACACACACACACACACACACGCACACACACACACACACAAATTTCACTTTGAAACTGAGTGAGCATTATTTCTCACAGAAGCATGTCATTTCTCTGTTCCTGGTTCTAGAGTCCTTGGTTTGAATCCCGGCTGGGGCCCTTCTGTGTGGAGTTTGCATGTTGTCCCCGTGTCTGCGTGGGTTTTCTCCGGGTTCTCCGGTTTCCTCCCACAGTCCAAAGACGTGCAGGTGTTCGGTTCATTGATGACTCTAAATCACCCGTAGGTGTGAATGGTTGTCTGTCTCTGTTCGTCTCTATGTGTCCTGTGATAGACTGGCGTCCTGTCCAGGGTGGACCCCGCCTCACGCACGATGTCAGCTGGGATCGGCTCCAGCCCCCCGCGACCCCGACAGGGACAAGCGGTTGAAGATGAATGAATGAATGAATGAATGAACTCTCCTAATCTTGCCTAACATTCTTGGCCGGTCATCCTGTTCATTTTCACACAGTTCAAAGAATTCATTGTCGCTCTTTCTCAGATACAAAATAACACACGCACACACACACACACACACACACACACACACACACACACACACTTAAACATATATATATATATATGTATGACTTTTTAAATGCTATAGTATGTAACATTAGCAGTCATTGATGACTCTAAATCACCCGTAGGTGTGAATGGTTGTCTGTCTCTGTTTGTCTCTATGTGTCCTGTGATAGACTGGCGTCCTGTCCAGGGTGGACCTCGCCTCACGCCCAATGCCAGCCCCCCCGCGACCAGGAACAAGCGCTTGAAGATGAATGAATGAATGAATGCATTCAACCTCTAAACAGCTTACAGTGTAGTAGATGTAAACCATCATTTGTATGAGTATCTCACAATGAGGTCAAAGACTTTTATAAGGGATGCAGCAGGGAAAACTGCTGACTCATAGACAAAGTAAAGGCCCTAACGATATTACTGTCCTCCTTTCAGATGCATTATGGATGAACCTTTGTTTAATCTGTCTGCTCTGGCTATTAACGTCTTTTCAATTAGCATCATTATGATCATATTTTATGTGTCCTGTCCTGCGCCCTCCGTACTGATGAGCTGCTTCATCTTTTTATGTGCTTTCAAAAAACAGCCATTAGCATTTCTGCCAAATAGTCAACCACACACACACACACACACACACACACACACACACACACACACACACACACACACACACACACACACACACACACACACACACACACACACACACAAGACCAAGTAAACATCTACACAGCCTACAGTCCAACAGAATGATGACAGTCGCTCTTTTTTAACCGCTCCACGTGACCGAGCGTCAGTTTTTGGACGCGTTGGGTGTGAGACTGTGTTGACGTGTCACATCCTACGGCCCCTGAGAGAGAACGACCGAGAGAGGAGAGAGAGGACGATGCAGATAATGAGAAACTCTGTGACTGAAGTTGGAGAAACAGAGAGAGAAGGAATGAGGAATGAAGAGGGAGGGACGGGCCAGATTAGCGAAGCATATCTGCAGACCAGCGTAATTACCCATCATCCTCCTCTGTAATTCTTCTCTTATCGCCGGGCTCTTTGGAGAGAAGAGGTTTGGAAAATTTGGAGACTGATCCGCGTTTTTCTCTCTCCCCGTCTCTCGTTGCAGCGGGTCAGGAGAGAGGATGAAAGCAGAGAGAGGGGAGAACATCTACGAAGGAAAGGAGAGTGAATGGGAGGGAGGGAGGGATGGATTAGAGGGGCAGAGACGAGGGAATGATGTGAACAAGAAATGGGATGGAGGAGAGAAAGATAAAGGAGAGGCAAGAATGAGAGACGACTGAGAGAATGGAGTTTCATAATGAAGTTTACCAGGGGCGTAGGTAAGGATGGGGCGACCGGAGTCCTCGACATCGTCAGGGGCCTTTGACGTGAAATCCGTTCGACCAAGTCAAAAGTTAACTGTTAAAACTCATGCGTAATTTAACACTGTATAAATTAAAGTAAAACACCAGGAGCAAGAAAACTCCGGGGCGACTGTGGCTCAGTGGGGGAGTGGGTCGTCCTACATTCGAGAGATCGGTGGTTAGATCCCCGGCTCCCCCGGTCAACGTGTCAAGTGTCCTTGGGCAAGACACTGAACCCCGAATTGCTCCTCGTGCTGCGCATGGGTGTGTGACTGTGGTGTGAATGGTTAGATTAGATGGTCAGTAGATGTCCACTGCCATCAGTGTGAATGTGACAAGTGTGTAAGCGCCTTGAGTAGTCAGAAGACTAGAAAGGTGCTTTATAAGTACAAGTCCATTTACATTTCATAATTTAGAGTGACAGTGAGCTCTCCTTTAATAAATGATTATGAGTTATTATTATTCATCTATGTATTCGTTTGATGTATTTTTATCTACTTAATGTACTCATCTAGCAATTGTACTTGTTTATTACACAGAAAATGATTGTTGAGCTTTCATAAACCCCAGATTAGGTGCAGATTTGTTATATATGTTATTGTTAATATGAACGCCATATTAGGTCCAGGTAGGGAATGAGTCCTTACCCCAAGTGAAGGAGTTCAAGTGCCTCGGGATCTTGTTCACGAGCGAGGGGACGATGGAGCGTGAGTTTGGCCGGAGAATCGGAGCAGCGGGGGCGGAGCTGCAGTCGCTCTACCGCACCGTTGTGACGAAAAGAGAGCTGAGGAAGGCAAAGCTCTCGATCTACCGGTCAATCTTCGTTCCTACCCTCACCTGGGGTCATGAAAGCTGGGTCAGGACCCTAAGAACCAGGTCACGGGTACAAGTGGCCGATATGGGTTCTCTCAGGAGGGGGTCTGGAGTCTCCCTTAGAGAGAGGGGGAGAAGTTCAGCATCCGTGAGGAACTCGGAGTAGAGCCGCTGCTCCTTTGCGTTGAAAGGAGCCAGTTGAGGTGGTTCAGGATCATCTGGTAAGGATGAACCCTGGGCGCCTCCCTAGGGAGGTGTTCCAGGCACGTCCAGTTGGGAAGAGGCCTCGGGGAAGACCCAGGACCAGGTGGAGAGATTAGATCTCCACACTGGCCTGGGAACGCCTCAGGATCCCCCAGTTAGAGCTGGTTAATGTGGCCCGGGAAAGGGAAGTTTGGGATCCCCTGCTGGAGCTGCTGCCCCCGAGACCTGACCCCGGATAAGAGGCTGAAGATGAGATGAGATGAGATGAACGCCATATCTTGGGGTGCCCTGCTGTTTGGATCCACTGGTTACAGCGTGTTAGCTTGTTCTATCTCTACATATCATCAGGAGGGCTGGAGACTGTGCGCACACATCCAAGGCTGGTTTGATCGCTGCGGCTCCTGTTTACATATTAAAGTGTTCCTGAGCAACCCAAGCTGCTCCTGATCGAATGGCCAGCTGTGTGTGTGTGTGTGTGTGTGTGTGTGTGTGTGTGTGTGTGTGTGTGTGTGTGTGTGTGTGTGTGTGTGTGTGTGTGTGTGTGTGTGTGTGTGTGTGTGTGTGTGTGTGTGTGTGTGTGAATGAATAAAGTGGTAAATTGGAAATAGCTTAGTGAATTAAGGTAGAAAATTGCTGTATAAGTGCAGTGCATTTACCATTTACTCAGCTCCTCTCCGTCCTCCCATTCATGAACAGGATTCCTGCAGAAGCATCGCCTGTTGTCGGGCAGAAGCAGCAACGACAGCAGGACGTTTCATCTGCAGGAGCATTAAACCTGTTGCTGCATTAATGCAGTAGAGCAGATCCATCACTGTTCATGTAACAGTGGTGGTTACATTTTGAAGAGGTTGGGTTTGAGTCATCATTATGATTGGCTCATTATATTGCTTATTGAGCTACTGCAGCCCCCAAAGTTGTGTTGCAGTACCACTTTCCCCGCCTCTGACAGAAGGACTTCCCCTATTCATGGGACGGCAGTAGCTCAGTCCATAAGTGAGTCGGCGTGGACTGGTGGCTGGAGAGGTGCCAGTTCATCTCCTGGGCACTGCCGAGGTGCACCGAACCCCCCAACTGCTCGGGGCGCCGGTCATTAATTGCATGTATATAGGTCCTGTTTGTGCATGTGTGTGTATTTTGGGCCTGTGTGTGTAACATGAATAATAAAGTAATTCTTCTTCTTCTTCTTCTTCTTCTTCTTCTGACTCCTCCTCCGCAGTAACCCTGTGCTCCTGCCATCCCCATCACCTGCACACCTGTTCCCAACTGCCCAATTAGCCTAGTTGTGTTCAAACTGGTCATTTCCATTCGCTGGCAGACGGTCTTTTGTCGTAGTGATCCAACCGCGTACCCCGCATGGATCCTGCCTGCTACGACCTTCTGTCTGTGTTTTGGACTCCAGGGGCCGCATGCAGAAAAATAGCTGCACCAACGACGACTGATACCGTTTTTATAAATCTCAGCCATTGCAGAGCTGGGCACACGTTACTGAGTTTCACTTCCACCCCCATCGTTAGCAACAGATGTATGTAAAGGAACACTTCGACCATTTGCATTTAGCTTTGTATCGTTAGAAACCAAGTCATATTTTTGAACGGTCGTGCATCATTCACTCCCTAGGTTCATTACAAACTGTGGAGCTCTAACTCATCATTGTGTATTATACAGTAAAGTAAATTGGACTTGGACTTATAAAGCACCTTTCTTTGGGGCGGCAGTAGCTCAGTCCATAGGTGACTTGGCTGGGAACCGGAAGGTCGCCGGTTTGAGTGTGGACTATGAATGGACTGGTGTTAGTCAAGGTACTGAACTCCCAACTGCTTGGAGCGCCAGTCACTGGCAGCCCCCTCGCTCTGACATGCATGTATATAGGTCCTGTGTGTGTGTGTCATGAAAATTAATACGAGTCCCGTTGTGAGATTAATAAAGTAATTCTTCTTCTTCTTCTATTCTTCTGACTACTCACCCCTTCACACTGATGGCAGTGGACATCTACAAACCATCTAATCTAACCATACACACCACAATTACACACCCATGTGCAGCACAAGGAGCAATTCAGGGTTCAGTGTCTTGCCCAAGGACACTTCAACATGTGGACCGGGGGAGGTGGGGATAAACCGCCGATCCCTCAAATGGAGGACGACCCACTCTTCCACTGAGCCCCACTGAGCCCTTGGCCTTCTAAATACAGTATGTGCGCAGGCTCGGCCGTTGGTATGTGCTGATTTACAAGGCTATTCTTGAGATGATCTAATTTATCTTCCCTTCTGATCTTAACTAATGAACGAGCACAAGCGTGCGCACGTGTACGAGCACGAGGCCTACGTCGGTTCTGAGGTCATTTCCTGTGCGCCTGTTGGGACGTAGAAAAAAGAAGGAGGGACCATGCGCGGACATTTCAAACAATGGCGGTGAAAGGTTCACGTTGGTGTGATGCGGAGGTGGAGTGTTTACTGCAGATTTGGTCGATGAAAAGATTCAAAAACAGTCGACGAGACGCAGAAAAACTCAGAGGTCTACGGAAAGATCTGGAAACAAAGCCACGCATCGCCATGACGTCATCAATGCGTGTGACGTGTTACGGCGTGATGACGTATAGGCAGCAAGAAGCATTCTCCGAGGCCCAGGTAGTGTGAGTACAAACGGGCCTGGAGGGGGGGACAAGGACCCTAAAGCACGGGGCGCTGTGAGGACGGACAGTGGGAGTGCGCCCTAACAGGGTCGACAGTCTCCGCTCTCAGGACTTTTAGCATCTCGCTGTTCCTGAGGTGAGAACAGAAATGGGGAAGAAAGCTTTTAGATTTTCTGCTCCGAGCACGTGGAACATTTAGCAGTCAGAGCTTAAACTCCAAAGTCTGGTGTCTCTGAATGTGTTCAAGTCCAAGATCAACTCCATCACATCCAGGTTTCAGGAGTGCAAACGTTTTATTTTGAGTGCAAATGTTTAAATGAATCTTGTAAATTAGAAAATCAAACTGTTCTTGTATTCTCATTGTTTGTTTCCTTGTGTTGAAACTTCATGTGCTGTCATTCTGGACCGGGTCTCCCTTGCCAAAGAGATCTTGGATCAAATTAAATTACATTTCAGGTTAATTTCTGGAGATTTGACGCAGCTGACGTCATCACGCAAGCTGCCGCGGGTCAGCGTCGAACCTCCCGCACAAGCCAAACTCATTACGGAGCTGAGGAGTTTCTCCGAGTTATGTTTTAATCATATTAATTAAAGTTAAAATGAGCGGATGGTTTCAAACGGCAGCGCCGGCTCCGGTGTTGTGTTCACGGTCCTCGCCTGCTCCGTGCGCACGGACGCAGCTGCGGTGGTGGTGGCGGTGCGCACGGTTTCTACCTGGAACCGGATGAATCCTTAAATCCAGCCCTTTGGTTCTGTCCATGAGGAGCCAGAGGACGAGGTGAACCCGGGGTTTGACACCCTGTGACCCGCGTCTTCACCGGGGAAGAGAGGAGGGACGGGTTGGATCCACCCTGGCATCTACACATCCGTGAGTCCGACACTTTATTCTGGTGTGGAGGAATTTAGCAGTGTTTGTTTTCAGTGACGTCACACTCATTTGGCTGCTGTGCAACAACTGTGGGTGCAGATGCGTGTTGTGATGCTGGACAGAGGCCTCTGTTTGTGCTGAGGTTATGGAGTTAACACAGACTGTGTGATCTTTTTACCTTATTTGGTTATTTTGAATCTCTTTGTAGTCGTTTCATATCTTTTTATAGTTGTTTTGTGTCTTTGTAGCTGTTTACTGTCTCTTTGTAGTTGTTTACTGTCTCTTTGTAGTTGTTTTGTGTCTCTTAGTAGTTGTTTTGTGTCTCTTTGTAGTTGTTTTGTGTCTCTTAGTAGTTGTTTTGTGTCTCTTTGTAGTTGTTTTTTGTCTCTCTGTGGTTGTTCTGTGTCTCTTTGGTTGTTTGTGCCTCTGTAGTTGTTGTGTCTCTGTCTAGTTGTTTTGTGTCTTTGTAGTAGTGTTGTGTCTCTTTGTAGTCGTTTCATGTCTGTTTGTAGTTGTTTTGTGTCTCTTTGTAGTTGTTTTGTATCTTTGTAGTTGTTTTGTGTCTCTTTGTAGCTGTTTTGTGTCTGTTTGTAGTTGTTTTGTGTCTCTTTGTAGTTGTTTTGTATCTTTGTATTTGATTTGTGTCTCTTTGTAGCTGTTTTGTGTCTGTTTGTAGCTGTTTTGTGTCATCAAAGTTTGCAGAGACACAAAAGTTTGTTTTGTGTCTCTTTGTAATTGTGTGTCTCTGTAGTTGTTTGTGTCTCTTTGTAGTTGTTTTGTGTCTCTTTGTGGTTGTTTTGTGTCTCTTTTTAGCTGTTTTGTGTCTTTTTGTAGCTGTTTTCTGTCTCTTTGTAGCTGTTTTGTGTCTCTTTGTGGTTGTTTTGTGTCTCTCTGTGGTTGTTTTGTATCTCTTTGTAATTGTTTTGTGTCTTTTTGTAGTTGTTTTGTGTCTTTTTGTAGCTGTTTTGTGTCTCTTTGTGGTTGTTTTGTGTCTTTTTATAGTTGTTTTGTGTCTCTTTGTGGTTGTTTTGTGTCTTTTTATAGTTGTTTTGTGTCTCTTTGTGGTTGTTTTGTGTCTCTTTGGGGGGACATTATAAGTTTATCTTCTTTCTGCTCCCTTTCATTTCTAAAGAATGAAATAAAAATGAAAATGAAAATGTCTGGGAACAGACTTTAATGTGTAAAAGTGGTGACAGAGGAGAGAACGGGACATATGACGGAGAAACAACCAGATTTGGACCCAAGACACTGGATATTTTTTCAAAGAGAAGAGAAACTGTCATTGATGAACCCTGAACTCTCTGCTGCTCAGGGTATCGAGGCCACACGGGGATCCAAACCAGTGCTCTCGCGCTGACAAACCCACTTCTGCAGTCCGCCCACTGTCACCCCCCGCAGGGATCCGCGGACATGACGGCGTATCGTACTGTAGCTGACGGCTTCATACGAAATGAGAATTATCCTGTCAGAAAACATCCGACGTCGTTTCCTGAGTCATTTAAGAGGTCGTTTAAAATTCTCCGGCTGTCTTTGAGGCATTTCTGCTTCATTAGATGGTTTACTGAAGAACAAAGCAGAAGAGACAGGAAACAGATCCGAGACGACAGGAAACAAAGGTCACCAGTCCAGTGAGACTCCATCATATTTTTAGGTTTTTTTATGAGTTGTCCCCATAAAATGAGGAAAAGTCATAAATATAAAGCAAAAAAACACAAAAAGACGTCATTATTTAGAGATGTTAGACATTAAATGGGGTCAAATTGACCCTTAGGAGAACAGGAGGGTTAAACTGGTTCTGGTTTAATTCCCGTATGTCGCGGCGTCCGTCTGGGAGGAGGCCAGCGGGAGGCTTTTAATAAAGAAGGCATGAAAACGGCGTTGAGATTCAGACGGCATCTGTTTGAGATGATTTCTCAGAGGACGGCTGATGAGATGGAAGTTACTCCAGCGCTTGTTAGCCAAATTAAACATTTGGTGAAGTGCAGAACTTCTTTTTGTATTTATTACACTAATAGCAAATGACTTGAACTTAGCTCATTAGAGAAGTGGAGGAAACGCAGGAAGAATAATTACATTACTGTGAATCAGTTGTGTTCCCGTCGCCTTGTGCGTGTCTGTGTTTGCTGAGTCCAGCTGGATATTTAGTTCCTATATTTTATGGTAATAGTGTTTCAGCTGTTGTTGTTAATAACCTGGGTGATTATAGTTGGGAACAGGAGCTGGGAACAGGAGCTGGGGGGCGTGCTGCCTCCTGCAGAGACAAAAGGAGTACATTTAAATCACTGTTTGTTCAGTTATAGGATTCCCCTCCATGTCTGGTTAGGGTCTCGCCGTTGGAGTCGACCGTCTATGTAAACCCGTGATCCATAATGTCCCAACCCTGCTCAAATACTTTTGGTTTTTATGCACGACTTTCCCGATGTGTTGCTCAGGTTTAAAACAGCAACCATAGCGGAGCATCACAGTGGGATGTGTAGTGTGTCCTGATATAGCATGCCTATGTGATGAGTTGCGATTAGCCACGTTAGCCGACCTGTTACTAAATCTACAAAAAAAACATGAATTCATTCATCTTCAGCCTCTTGTCCTTGTCGGGGTCGCGGGGGGCTGGAGCCGATCCCAGCTGACATCTGGCGTGAGGCGGGGTCCACCCTGGACAGGACGCCAGTCTATCACAGGACACATAGAGACGAACAGAGACAGACAACCATTCACACCTACGGTGATTTAGAGTCATCAATGAACCGAACACCTGCACCTCTTTGGACTGTGGGAGGAAACCGGAGAACCCGGAGAAAACCCACGCAGACACGGGGACAACATGCAAACTCCACACAGAAGGGCCCCAGCCGGGGTTTGAACCAGGAACCCTCTCGCTGTGAGGCGACAGTGCTAACCACCAGTCCACCATGTAGCCATAATCATGTCAATTTATGTTTTGCTTCCGGCTAGCGAACTGTACTTCTTCTACTCTGTTTATTGCTGAATTACATAGGGGGTGCACACATCCAGGGGCGACACTGTGAGTAGTGGTTCTCACAGCGAGAAGGTTCCAGGTTTGCGTCCCGGCTGGGGCCCTTCTGTGTGGAGTTTGCATGTTCTCCCCGTGTCTGCGTGGGTTTTCTCCGGGTTCTCCGGTTTCCTCCCACAGTCCAAAGACGTGCAGGTGTTGGGTTCATTGATGACTCTAAATCACCCGTAGGTGTGAATGGTTATCTGTCTCTGTTCGTCTCTATGTGTCCTGTGATAGACTGGCGTCCTGTCAAGGGTGGACCCCGCCTCACGCCCGATGTCAGCTGGGATCGGCTCCAGCCCCCCCCTGGATCCCCGACCCCGGGATAAGCGGTTGAAGATGAATGAATGAATGATAAAGAAAAAAGAAATGACGTCAACCGTGTGTTTAGAGAATTCAAGCTATAAGCCCCGAGGAGAACGGGAGGGTGGATGACTGCAGCAGCATTGTATGGTGATATAAATAAATATGTTGTAATTGAAAATCAATCATCTCCGCTGAAGTATTGCGGCTGATGCTGCTCTGGATTTAGTCTATTTCTATGTCACAGCTCCTGTGTGAGTGGAGTGTGTGAGGTAGTACTCTCCGAAAATGCACTTTGGGAATCATCCATACAAGTGAAACACAGTGGCTGTTGTGCCAGCAGAGCCCCCCCCCCCCCCCCCCCCCCTTTGGATCCGTCCGTGAACAGCAGCCCGGTGGATCACGTCCCCGTGTGCGTGTTCATCTCACCGCAGAAATCAGCTGTTGTGATGGGAAAGCTGCGCTCCCTCGGGTCTTAATGGCGCTTTATTGGAGAAGGTTGAATACAGTTCAATACCAAATCATCAAGGATTAAACCTGTGTGTGTGTGTGTGTGTGTGTGTGTGTGTGTGTGTGTGTGTGTGTGTGTGTGTGTGTGTGTGTGTGTGTGTGTGTGTGTGTGTGTGTGTGTGTGTGTGTGTGTGTGTGTGTGTGTGTGTGTGTGTGTGTGTGTGTGTGTGTGTGTGTGTGTGTGTGTGTGTGTGTGTGTGTGTGTGTGTGTGTGTGTGTGTGTGTGTGTGTGTTCGTAAAATCTAACAAGTTTAATCTATGCATGTGTTGCAACATGTGTGCATGTAGGTCAGATATTATTATTGTGTGTGTGTACAGTATGTGTGTGTTTGTACAGTGTGTGTGTGTGTGTGTACAGTATGTGTGTGTTTGTACAGTGTGTGTGTGTGTACAGTATGTGTGTGTGTACAGTATGTGTGTGCGTGTGTGTGTACAGTTTGTGTGTGTGTGTGTACAGTTTGCGTGTGTGTGTGTGTGTACAGTATCTGTGTACAGTGTGTGTACAGTATGTGTGTTTGTGCGTGTGTGTGTGTGTATGTGTACAGTGTGTGTGTGTGTGTGTGTGTGTACAGTATGTGTGTGTACAGTATGTGTGTACAGTGTTTGTGTACAGTATGTGTGTACAGTATGTGTGTGTGTACAGTGTGTGTGTACAGTGTGTGTGTGTGTGTGTGTGTGTGTGTCATGGCCCCCCACTCATCATCACAACTCACCAACGTGGGTCACCCCCCCCCCCCACCCCCCCCCCGGCTCCCTCAGGTCAACAGCTTCGCCGTGTCACTGAAGGATGCGGAGCACGTCTCCACTTACACAGCGTTATATCAATATTCACCATTCAGTCCACGTGCGGCGCTCCCCCGACGACGCTAATTCTAATTCACGGCTGCACCGGCAACAGCAGCCCCCCCCCCCCCTCATGCCACCTCAACCCTCTAACCCTCTCCTTCCTCACCCTCTCCATACTTCACCGCCCCTCTGCCATCCTTCCTTTCATCCAATCTTGCGTCAAACACCGTAAACATGAAGTGACACAGGTTTGAAATGCACTTTTTCGGTCCGTTCCAGTTGAAGCTGACCCGGTTATTCCTTCATTGTGACTCGAAATACGCTTTAATTGTCTCGTCCTCTGTTGTTCAATAAGGGGGGGGCGCCATGGGCACAATCGTCATCTGTCAATTTTGAGTTTTGGGCTATTTTTCTTCCTTTTTCTGTTCAGACGGGTGGAAAGAAAACATCCAAAATACACATTTAGGTGTTTATTTTTGACTATTTTGTCTGTTTGTATCTGTAGATTTCTCCTAAATACGACAAAACTTAAACTGTTCAATCATTCATTCATCTTCAACCGCTTATCCCGGGGTCGGGGTCGCAGGGGAGGGGGGGGGCTGGAGCCGATCCCAGCTGACATCGGGCGTGAGGCGGGGTCCACCCTGGACAGGACGCCAGTCTATCACAGGACACATAGAGACGAACAGAGACAGACAACCATTCACACCTACGGGTGATTTAGAGTCACCAATGAACCCAACACCTGCACGTGAAACGGTTATTTGCACTCAAGGGCACCCTCAACCTTCAAATGTCTCAAAAGCCGACAGTGCGCCTTATAATCCGGTGCTCCTTATATATGGACCAATATTGAGCCACAACAGGTCTCCAACTACGGTGAGCAGCAGCCGACTCTATTTTCCCCCGTAGAAGAAGTAACGTGCGGTGCATGTTGAGATATACGACTGCGTGAAGCGTGACGTTTCATTTCCATGTGTGTGTTTGTGTAAAGAGCCCAAAATGGCTCCTGTTAAGAGACACGCTTACGACGCAGAGTTTACCCTCAAGGCCATTAGTCACGCAGTAGAACACGGGAATAGAGCAGCAGCCAGAGAGTTGAACATGAACCAATCAATGGTGCCGAAGTGGAGGAAGCAACAAGACGACCTGCGCCAAGTAAAGAAGACTAAACAGAGTTCAGAGGGAACAGAGCGAGACGGCTGCAGCTGGAGGACAAACTCCAACAGTGGGTTGTTGAACAGAGAGCAGCAAGTAGAAGTGTCCGTACGATCACTGTTCCACTGAAGGCAACAGCGCTAGCACGCCAACTTAGCATCAATGAATTTAGAGGCGGTCCTTAACGTAACCCCAGCCTCGACTGTAGCGTCTATTCTATGCACCTTATAATGCGGAAAATACTCGATTACAAAAAATCTGAATCCCCGAGGCAAAATCTCTGCCTTGATTGGTTTAATTCCTATCTCTCGTGTTCTGCGGCCTGCTTTAGTGCAGGGATCATTGTTTCAGATGGACCGTTTTCGCGGACGCACACCGCTACGTCCCAGATTTCAGTTTGCGCGTGAAGAAACAGCCCGGAAAAGCTCGAGAACGTCCAAAGTTCGGGATCATTTCACACTTAAAAAGAAGCCGACGATATCATCGACGATTCAGCTTCGGAGCCGAAAGCATCCCGTTGTTAACGCCGCTTCACAGAGCGCCGCTGACCCGTTAACTGGTGAATGTCGCTATGGCAACTGCAGACAGCTAAAAATGATTTATTTTCCACAATCTTTATATATTTTCACCAAATTAAAACCAACCAATGATGCCGATACCATTTTTTTTCAACTGCTTTAGCCGATGACAGATACGGACCGACAATTTTCTTGAGCCGATATGTGGTTAGCACTGTCGCCTCACAGCGAGAGGGTTCCTGGTCCGAATCCCGGCTGGGGCCCTTCTGTGTGGAGTTTGCATGTTCTCCCCGTGTCTGCGTGGGTTTTCTCCGGGTTCTCCGGTTTCCTCCCACAGTCCAAAGACGTGCAGGTGTTCGGTTCATTGATGACTCTAAATCACCCGTAGGTGTGAATGGTTGTCTGTCTCTGTTCGTCTCTATGTGTCCTGTGATAGACTGGCGTCCTGTCCAGGGTGGACCCCGCCTCACGCCCGATGTCAGCTGGGATCGGCTCCAGCCCCCCGCGACCCCGACAGGGACAAGAGGCTGAACATGAATGAATGAATAGTACTTTTGCTGTCTGTTTACATCCTAAAAATTACACTATGATTATCTATCTATCTATCTATCTATCTATCTATCTATCTATCTATCTATCTATCTATCTATCTATCTATCTATCTATCTATCTATCTATCTATCTATCTATCTATCTATCTATCTATCTAAAACTAAGTAACAGCAGATCATCGCTCTATGAACAATTATCTCTTATGGATGGATGGATGGATGGATGGATGCATGGATGGATGGATGGATGGAAGGATGGATGGATGGATAGGATAGGGAATGCTAGATGTGCAGGCTGTATGGGTGTGTCTTTTTCTTCGAATTCCTCGCGCATTCTCTCGTGCACGCCGCGCAGCCCCCTCCCCTCTCTCTCCCCAGTCAGTCAGTCAGCCTCGTGCGCCTCCAGCCGCCTCCGCGCTGAAATCTGCGGCTGCAAGATTCAAACTTTAAGACAGTTAAAACATGTTAAACATGTCCCCCAGCATCCTCAGCGTCGGCACCGGCATCGGCGGCATCTGTCACTGAGAGACGGCATCACAGACACGGGAGCGGACCGGACAGCGGAGGACGGGTGACCAACAGGGAGACGCTCCGGAGCCTCGGAGAGGAGGATTACCACGGTCTCCGTCCGCGGGCTGGGCTTTTTTCACTGCTGCTGCTGCGGGGTCTGCACGCCTCCACTCCCAGATGACAACCGAGACCGTTGCGCGTTCAAAGTAGAGGTCCGGAGCTCCTTCACGTGTCCGGAGCTCCTCGGTGGATTACCGGAGTCTGCTGTGTGCTTTGGAATTGATCACGGAGGACGGAGCCGGACACCGCCCGGACCGGCTTCGAGGCTACACCGTAGGACCGGGATTGTATGTTGTGTCATTGGTTTTGGGGGGAAAGCAAAAAGGACACCCTGCGTGCTGACGGACGGACGGATGGATGGAAGCCCGCGCGCATTACCGGAATATCTCCGCACTGAAATAGTTGCGTTTGTTAAATAGGCCCTGTACCTGGAGGGATAGCTGCGTGTTTTTGGGGGAGCACACCACCCGTCCGCAGCCCCAGACGGATGCTCGGAGGAGTGAAGAGGTTATCTGCACTCAAGGGCACCCTCAGTGTCGGTAGGTGCAGCTTCTGACAGAAGCCTGTTCGGGGTTCGGAAGGAAGCGCGAACCGGATTTTGCGCACGGATTTTCCCCGGGACTTGAGCTCACAGCCTTAACGGAATTGAATGCGTTTGTCCTCCCGGTATCACTTTGCTCTGCTTCATCATTAAAATACCTCTCTTAGGACTGAGCAAACAGCAGGTGCACACGGATCGAGTCCCCGCTACTTTCACTTCATTTTTTGGAGTTAATCGGGCTTTTTGGAGGCGAATCTAACGCGTACGGGAGTTTTTCTGCAACCGTGTGACCCCCTCCGTCCATCCACCCTTCCGGTGAGAGGATCTATGTGTGTGTGAGTGCTTTCTCGTGGGTTTTGCGCGGTGAGACCACCGGCACCTGGATACCCGGTTCGCCCCCCCCCCCCCCCCCCTCCTTTTTTCCTTCTTCTGCCTGGCTGCGCGCACGTCTGTTCCGGCAATTCCGCTTCTCCTTCTGCTGCTGCTTCTGCCTCTGCCCCCCCTCACACACACACACACGCACACACATACACACACTCCCGTTCATTTGGCCCCAGAAAACTACTCTCTCTCTCTCTCTATTTCCGCGTGTGGATGGGAAAAAGGTGTCGCGCTTGAGAGAAGAGCAGGAGTTGGGATTAAAAAAAAAGGAAAAGCCTCTCCTCGGGGGCTCCTCGGGGTGATTTAACTCATCCATTAGTGGATCTGGAGAAGAAGAAGGAGAAGAAGAAGAAGGGATTCTTAAGAAAAGAGACAAGACAAGAGGAGAGAAGGTGGAGATCGATGAAGGTAAGGCTGATTGGCGGTCTGTTAATAATGCAGGGTGTGTGTGTGTGTGATGGCGGAGGATGCTCGATGGGACCGAGCTCTGCTATGCAGCTGATCCCCCCCCCTCCCCTCCCCTGCTACGGGGCTGCCAGGCTCACGGCCGGTGCCAACCATAGTTTTATTCTAAGTGCCCAGGAAATGAATCATGGCTGTAATCTGATGAGGCTGTGCCATAACCTCCCTCTCCGTGTGTGACTGCGCTCCGTGTCGGCTCTGTTGGAGGACTCCGCCGTGCTCTCGGGCTGCAGACAATTTATTTAAAGCTCTCTGTGAAGGAGACAGGTTCTCTGTGGCGCCGCAGACGGTGCAAGGCTAATTGTTATTTTGGCGTATCACTTCTGCGCTGCTGTGCGATGCATTGGCCCCGCCGTGCCTGCATGCATGGGAATGTGTGTGCGTGTGTGTGTGTGTGTGTGTGCGCACGTATATGAATGCATCCGTTCGCGCGCAGGTGGGTGGGAGCGCAGGCAGGAATACAACCCATTTTTTGGGGGGGGGGGGGGGGGGGCTTCTCTCCCCCTCTATCTGTCTCACTCTCTGTTCCTAAAGCTGCCTCATCACGCCGCTCCGGTTGAGTGGCGTTACAGCCACATTTATTATACAGGGAGCGAAGAGATGAGACCACAAGAGGGAGGGAGGGAGGGAGGCAAAATAAAGAGGTATGGAGGTGAAGATCACAGAGGAAGGATGGGGTGAGGTGGGCCAAGATGGTAGAGGGAGGACAAAAGGTAGAAGGGGGAGATGAGGAGAGGGGAGGAAGAGGGAAGGACCAGAGTGTTCAATGAGGATTAAAAAGAAAGACAAGTGCGGAGGAGATGGCAATTGTGAAGAGAGCAGGAGAGGAAAGGTGAGGAGGGTGAGAGCCAGTGTAGGGGCACAGGGCGTAATAACACGGGGGGGGGGGCATTAAACAGCAACTGCTCCTGTCGTGTGTTATATCTGAACAGAGACGTTACATAACTTCACCAAATATATGCAGATTTGATCTTCTTCTGCTTCTTGTAGACAGAAAAGAACAAGAAAGGATCTGCGCTGAGAATCATTAGCATTGGTAATTTATTGTGCAGGCAGAGCATCAAACACACACACACACACACACACACACACACACACACACACACACACACACACACACACACACACACACACACACACACACACACACACACACACACACACACACACACACACACACACACACACTGTTTGTCTGTAAACAGCAGAGCACAGATACGGTTCGGAGACTGAAGCTGCAGAGGAGTCAGGCAGTGTTTACGGAAACACGCAGTTGTCTTCTGCTCATACACACCTGGACCCTCTTCTTCTTCTCTGTGCAACAACTTAGTCCACCACTTAAAGTTGAACTTGTCCTTTAAGTTCATATCCATCCCAGAGTGAGTTAAAGCAATGGTGACCGATCTCGTGACCCACTAAAGAAAGCACCTGTTGGCGTTTTGCACCGAGTGTCTGTGGAGACGTTCCCTCAGCCGCCATGTTACAGACAGACCAGATCGTCACTAACAGCTATGCTGCGTTCACTTGTAATCGGAAATCGGGAACATCTACTTCTGAGTCAGGCTTGTAGTAAGAGCAGAAGTGTAATAGGAACCTATGTGTGTGTGTGTGTGGATTTAGGAGGGGAACATATAGGGGGACGGACAGGAAGTAGAGAGGTGATGTGTTTCAATAAAGTTTACAAAAGAGTGAAAAAATAAATACAATTGCAAACACACACAGTGACCGTGAACGTGACAAGATGGAGGCTCTGAGAGAACAGGCTCACCTGCAGTTACGTCTTACGGGAGCTTAGCTACGTTCCCGACTTTGTGTGTGACTGTAAATCGGACCCTTATTTTGAAAAAAGGTCCGCTGCTCACCGCTTGTACACAGTCAGTGCCTAATTCCCCCCGGCAATATGCCTACGTAGACGGGAAATCAGAAATCCCATCTTCTGAGTCAGGCTTGTAGTAAGGACAGGTGTGTGTGTGTGTGTGTGTGTGTGTGTGTGTGTGTGTGTGTGTGTGTGTGTGTGTGTGTGTGTGTGTGTGTGTGTGTGTGTGTGTGTGTGTGTGTGTGTGTGTGTGTGTGTGTGTGTGTGTGTGTGTGTGTGTGTGTGTGTGTGTGTGTGTGTGTGTGTGTGTGTGTGTGTGTGTGTGTGTGTGTGTGTGGATTTAGGAGGGGAACATATAGGGGGACGGACAGGAAGTAGAGAGGTGAATGTGTTTCAATAAAGTTTACAAAAGAGCAAAATAATAAGAAAATACCAATGCAAACACACACAGTGACCGTGAACGTGACAAGATGGAGGCTCCTTAAAGCACAGGTTAGCCTGCAGTTACGTCTCACCGCCACAGAGGGCGCTAGAAACAACGTGTCCGTAATCTTATGGAGTACAACTTTAATGCAATAAACTACTGATTTCCGCTAATGACGTTTATCATCAACTGTATGAACTTAACTTATGTGATTTAATTTCCCATGAAATGTATTTGGCTTGTATTCTCATCTCTATTTATTTAGCTAAGAGTTTATTGTTTACGGGGCGACTGTGGCTCAGTGACAGAGTGGATCGTCCTCCATTCGAGAGATTGGTGGTTCAATCCCCACCTCCCCCGGTCCACATGTCGAAGTGTCCTTGGGCAAGACACTGAACCCCAAATAGCTCCCCGTGCTGCGCATGGGTGTGTAAATGTGGTGTGAATGGTCTGTAGAAGTCCACTGCCATCACTGTGAATGTCTGTGTGAATGAGTGAATGTGACAAACACTGTGAAAGCGCCTTGAGTAGTCAGACTAGACTAGAAAGGCGCTATATAAGAACAAGTCCATTTACCATTTGTTTACCGTCTATTGTTTACCTTCTACAGTTAACTAACAGTTCATTGTTTATATTATACTGTACTTTTTATACCTCCTTATTTTCTACACAAGTTTCCTCTAAGCTGCTGGAAATCAATTTCATCCCAAAGGGATCAATAAAGAGAAGTCCAAGTCTGAGTCGCTGCGTTAGTAACGCTTCTGTTTAAAAATCAACAAAAACCAACGATCTCCGTGGTCAAATGTATCTCCACAGACATCTGAAAACGCTGCTTGTATTCGTGGACTTGGTTACAGGACCTTGGAGAGCTCCACGGAGGCAGTGTGAGTCCCAGGAGACGTGTAACACAAAGTGTCCCCAGTAACGAGGTCAGCCAAGGTGTCAGAGCTGATGTGGTCTCAGCTCCACGGAGAGCTTCGACATGGTCAGAATATACCCCAGGGGAGCTGCGGATCATTTCAGAACCACAGAGAGCTCAGACATAGTTCTGGGTGCCTCAGGGCGCACTCACACTGTCCATCCGTACCGTGCCCAAACAGCTTCCACAGCGTCTGGTTCCTTTGACCAGTGTGAGTGCAACCGTACAACGCCTAGGAGCGGCACGCTTGCCCCCCACGGCCCGTTTGGGAGAGGTGGGCTTTAGTAAAGCACGTTTGCACGTGTACGAGCACGAGCGTGCGCACATGTACGAGGCCTACGGCGGTTCTGAGGTCATTTCCTGTACGCCTGTTGGTACATAGAAAAAAGAAGGAGGGACCATGCGCGGACATTTCAAACAATGGCGGTGAAAGGTTCACGTTGGTGTGATGCGGAGGTGGAGTGTTTACTGCAGATTTGGTCGATGAAAAGATTCAAAAACAGTCGACAAGACGCACAAAAACTCAGAGGTCTACGGAAAGATCTGGAAACAAAGCCACGCATCGCCATGACGTCATCAATGCGTGTGACGTGTTACGGCGTGATGACGTATAGGCAGCAAGAAGCATTCTCCGAGGCCCAGGTAGTGTGAGTACAAACGGGTCTGGAGGGGGGGACAAGGACCCTAAAGCACGGGGCACGGGACGGATGCACAGTGGGAGTGCGCCTTTAGTGAGGTCCTACATGGTGTGAGCACCTTGGACAGCTCTCACACAGTTCAGTGTCGCCCCTTGAAGTTTATGGGAGGATTTGAAAAGGTTGACTTGGTTTCAGGACCAAGGACAGCTCTTTAGAGACGTTCTGGGTCCCAGGAACGTTGAGTCGTTGTGGGTTCAGAACCATGGAGAGCCGCTACATGACTACAGCTCCGCGGATAGTTCCAACACAGCTGCTTCTGGTTTACGGATACATACAAACACGTTGACTGGTTTCAGCACCAAGGAGAGCTCCCTTAAGGTTTTCTGATATGGAATGGGATTAATGGTCGACTATTTAAATTTAAGGGATTTAAATGAAAGGAAAGGTGTTATTCTGTAGTTGCAGCGACTTAAATGTGAATAACACCCACCACAGTGTTCGAGGGTTACTGCGGGTCCAAGCGTCTGAAATGTGTTTCCTCAGGAGGGGGGCTGGAGTCTCCCTTAGAGAGAGGGGGAGAAGTTCAGCATCCGTGAGGAACTCGGAGTAGAGCCGCTGCTCCTTTGCGTTGAAAGGAGCCAGTTGAGGTGGTTCAGGATCATCTGGTAAGGATGAACCCTGGGCGCCTCCCTAGGGAGGTGTTCCAGGCACGTCCAGCTGGGAGGAGGCCTCGGGGAAGACCCAGGACCAGGTGGAGAGATTAGATCTCCACACTGGCCTGGGAACACCTCAGGATCCCCCAGTTAGAGCTGGTTAATGTGGCCCGGGAAAGGGAAGTTTGGGGTCCCCTGCTAAAGCTGCTGCGGATGAAGATGGGATGAGATAAATGTGAATATTTTCTCGTTTCTGTGACACTAAACTGAATATCTTTGACTTGTGGACAAAAACGAGACATTTGACGACATCATCTTGGGGTTTTGGAAACGCTGATGCACATTTTTCTCCGTTTTCTGACATTTTATAGCACAATCAACTCATCTGTTAATGGAGGAAATGGTGGAGAGATGAATCGATAATGACAGTGATCGTTAGTTGCTGCCCCGGTGTTTTAAGAGGATTGGAAGTTTCACAACTGCTGCTCAGTGTTGACGTATCAGGCAGCTGGGAGGAGGCCTCGGGGAAGACCCAGGACCAGGTGTAGAGATTAGATCTCCACACTGGCCTGGGAACGCCTCAGGATCCCCCAGTTAGAGCTGGTTAATGTGGCCCCGGAAAGGGAAGTTTGGGGTTTGCTGCCCTCGCGACCCGACCCCGGATAAGAGGCTGAAGATGAGATGAGATAAACAACCAATTCAACTGGCGCCTCCTCATTCAGCACGCCTGTGATCAGAGCTCTGTCCTGAAACCTGCCAGCTAAAATAACAAAAGAGGCCAATCTAGCACTTCTAATTTCCTTTAAACTTTGTACTACACATTGTCTGTTCTGCCAATTAGGTCGTGTTTTGATCTCCGCAAGCTGTCGTGCAGAAACGGTTCTGTTGTTGTACATGTAACGCAAT